>NC_064669.1:2181890-2492247 GCF_943734685.1 Anopheles coluzzii | reverse complement strand
GTGAAATCCTATTAAACGCCCTAATAAACCCTTTCTCGGCACGTCGTGGGGGGGGGGGGGGGGGGAAGGGAAGTGTTGTGATAAATCTACACAAATTAATAAACGTATCGTGCCCGCGCTTCGCTTGTGCGCGCTAATTTTCGGCGGCCACGCTCCACGACCGTCCTTCTGCCTTTCTGCTTGCTCTCGCCGCTCTAGGCAACGAAACGAAACGAAAATTAGACCCCATTGCGGAATCCCACGTCGAACGGCCACCTGGGACAGCCTCCCGTGTACACTCGAAGCGGTCGGTGTGCGAGAGCTCACACCGGCACACTAAGTGTAGGTATCAATCGGTTGCCGAAGCTTTCAATTTAATTACGATACAACGCGCAAGCGGCCGAAAAACTGACCGTTTCGTTTCTTTCTTTTTCATATTCTTCTTGGTACAAGTGCATCACCGATGTAGCTCACCTTCCTTCGCCCCCCCCCCCCCCCCCATCACGGGTGATGAACCAAGCGAATGATTAGATTAGAGGGCACCGGGTGCCGGCTACTTCGCACCGCGCGTGATACAAGACCGGAGCGAGCGGACACAGACACACACACACACACACACTTTAGCCCGAGATGCTGGTGAATGATGTGCATGAAGATGTGGATGATGATGATGATGATGATGATATTGTTGGGACGGTAGCTGGGCCCTCCCGTCGGTTCCGTTCGCGATATTCAATTATTACAGCCGATCACGCAATCGGCAGCAGCGGGCGTGAAATCCTGGGACATGCCAACTGCTCGAACTGTAACAGGAGGGAGACGGGGGGGAGGGGTGGTAGGCGAATGGATCACTTCGGGATGGCTAATACATTGTGCCACACCGCCAGCTCCATTCGCCCAACCTGCTTCGTGTTTAAAGAGAAGACCTCCATCTTGCTGCCACAGGCACAGTTTGTGTGTGTGTGTGCCTATTATGCATATCGCCCCTCTAGACTTTACGAATCCGGCTAATTGACCGGCTGCCCTGTTCGAATGTTGAGCCGAAACACCTGCCAACGGCGGGGAGAAAAGCCATTCGTTACCCGATCGAATCGGACGGCGAGCGGCGGTCGGCCTTTAACCATAATGGTGCCGTGATTGCGTTTGGCGCGTTTGTATAATCCAATTCCGGGACACGACCAGTTTGCGCACTCGGCTAATGTGCGGTTCCCCCGAAAAGTAAACAGTGTCCAATCGGCTATAAATCAACATCGAAGTTGTGGAATCGGGACAGATATCGGTTGGTCTGCTGGTGGGTGGTTCTACGTTTCATTTTGGTTACGGCCGTTAAGGGTATAGCGAGCAGACGTCACAATGTAGCGATTTAGCTGCGAACTACGAATCTAAACCTCCATTGCTGAGGCTCTTAGGAATCAGTTATGATAAACAACAGTGGTGCTAGTTTTGCAACGCAGAAATTCGCTTAGTATATAGGATCTAGTTCTGCAGATCTTAGGATTAATACTTAAGACCTGGAAAAACAGCTTAGAAGTAAATATAGTAGGCTTTTGTGTTGCATATTGAGCCTTGGGCCTTGAGATTTGAGTCATGAGTCGTGAGTCTTGAGTCTTGAGTCTTGAGATTTGAGTCATGAGTCGTGAGTCTTGAGTCTTGAGTCTTGAGTCTTGAGTCTTGAGTTTTGAGTTTTGAGTCTTGAGTCTTGAGTCTTGAGTCTTGAGTCTTGAGTCTTGAGTCTTGAGTCTTGAGTCTTGAGTCTTGAGTCTTGAGTCTTGAGTCTTGAGTCTTGAGTCTTGAGTCTTGAGTCTTGAGTCTTGAGTCTTGAGTCTTGAGTCTTGAGTCTTGAGTCTTGAGTCTTGAGTCTTGAGTCTTGAGTCTTGAGTCTTGAGTCTTGAGTCTTGAGTCTTGAGTCTTGAGTCTTGAGTCTTGAGTCTTGAGTCTTGAGTCTTGAGTCTTGAGTCTTGAGTCTTGAGTCTTGAGTCTTGAGTCTTGAGTCTTGAGTCTTGAGTCTTGAGTCTTGAGTCTTGAGTCTTGAGTCTTGAGTCTTAAGTCGTGAGTCTTGAGTCTTGAGTCTTGAGTCTTGAATCTTAACTCTTGACTCTTGACTCTTGACTCTTGACTCTTGACTCTTGACTCTTGACTCTTGAGTCTCGAGTTTTTAGTACTATAAGATTTAAACCTACTGTATACTGAAGTCAATTCACATCACACATTAGAAATTAGATTCATACTGTAAACCATCTAATATACTTCTAAAATTAGTGTCACACATCGATGCTTCAAAGACGACTGTAGCTTTAAATCTCCTGGTTCCAAATACCAATTAGCTCAAAGTGGGACTCACTGTGACAAGCCATAAAGAACCCTCGCGAGAAAGCCCTTGTAAAAACCTCATCAGCAATCAGCTGCTTGCGGTGAAAAGCAAAAATAAAAGGTGCTGATGCGTCCACTGCTACTCCATTACGGTGATGATTCCATTCTCTTTGGTCGTTCAGCGTCCTCCGCCGGGCCAACGCCGAGCCGCTAATAGAAATGTAACCATTTCCGATTACCGCCCGTCGCGCCTGATAAATCAGTCATCGGGCAATGATAAATGGCCTGCCCACTTTGTAGCACCGGTCGCAGCACCAATATTAAGGCGTCCCCGGATATCTGCAGCCGGCCTCAAGCCTTATCTCACCAAAACCAGGGGGGTTATGAGCGATCGCAGGCACTCTGCGGTGGACGATCAGGCAAATGAAATGACACAAAATTAACGGCAGGTCTGCGTGCCTCCGAACCAGCCTCACAGCCGCAGCCAGAGTGAGCCGTGTCGAGCGACCCGCCCTGTCGCGGTACACAAAGTCACACTCAATTAGCATATCTGTGGCGAACTATCGGGAACCCGCTTCAGCGAGAGGGGCCTAATCGGAACGATCGGTGCGCGTCCGATTGTGAGTCCCACACGCGCACAGGCCACCTGACCCTGGCCCAAAGCGTTGCCCAGAGGGTCGCAGGAAGCAATCTATTTCGAATTCAACAGCGTCTCGCCCCAAACATAGAACGATCGATAAATCAAACCATTGCTTCGCAAACGAGATATTAAGCAATTTTGAAAGAGCGTAAAAGGTAAAGGGTATTAGCCAACGCCAGTGGCCAGCGAGTGGTGAACCGATGCGCTACCCCGAATGCATAAATCAATGCGGACGCATCAAATCTCACAGCCGCCCCCCGGGACCAATCCGGTTACCGGCAATCCGGGCTTTGTTTAACAGTTTGGCTAACTTTTAGCTTTTACTGCACGCCTCGTAATGTCAATGTTTTGACAGGCAGGGGCACCGATTTGGGGGAGTGAAGGGCGGTTTTCGGCGAGCTTAAGCCGGTGGCTAATGATGCAGATTTGGTCGCGAAATAAAATCGTAACGAAGCACCTCCAACCAAGCGGACCCGTATGCTTATGCAAATCTTCGCATTATGTCGCGGGGCAGCCGCGAGCCAAAGACCGCGAGAGCCGTAACATCAAAACATCACTTTGCCGCCCGTTTACGACCGTCAAAGCTGCTTAAGCGCTGAGCCGCTGCGTCCCGGCAGCGATGGCCGCGGTCAAGATGCGGGCCCGGGAACGGAAAGAAAACACACTCAACCGGTCGGCAGCCGGTAGCGGGCAACGCTGGAGAAGAGTGGCCGAGTTTCCCGCCATTAGTACAACAACCGACACAGTAATAATACTACAAATGCTACCGAAATTGCTGCCCGTGGCGGGGGCATCGAGTGGCCTGGTGCGGAATCTCAGTAATCCGATTACCATTCATAATTCATTAATTGAAGGCGTAGTTCGTGGACGGCTGCCTACGTCTAATTTATCACGATCAGCTTACTATCGACACGGGCACGCTGGTGGCAGAGTCGGAGACACTTCCGAGCGGGCTGCACCCTCTCACTCCCAGCATGGAGCCCTCTCGGTCTGTAAGTAAAGCTACAGTTTGCCCAAAGCAAAGTACAAACTTCTATGCGTCTTGGTAGGCTAGATTTTATCTTGCAAATCTTACGGCCAAGTTCGTTGGAGCCACCGATGGGGAGCATTTATAGTACGGTTTTACGGGGAGGGAATGTTTGTTTCAATACATCCTCTTCTTTTTGTTTTGGCTTAGCGACCTACGCGGTCATGCCGGCGTGTACAAGCTTATTGAGACTTTTTAAATGTCACGCTTTTAGCTTGCCTTAGAGAGGCCATGCCACGAGGGGACGGTCCATACGAGGCTTGAGCACACAACTTTATGCCACAGGATCGCCACGGGTTTCATTGCATTACATTATTGGTATTACGTAACTTAAGGACAGCCCCCCATTAGTATCCCTTCTAGAGAGATTGAGATAAAAAGGAGTTGATTCTTGCGTTACATTTAATTGTTAGCGTTACGTAAGCTTTGGATAACCCCTTCGCGCTTTGATGTTTTGTTAAATTGCCACCGCGACTGAAAATGTGGTTTATCTCTTAAATATGTAAGGGTGAGTCGTTACCTTCCAGCGCAACATGTTATGGTACGCGTTACGTAAGCTCTGGACAACCCCTTCGTATCGCTTCGCACTTTGCTTTGACGAAATCGTCGCTACAACCGAAAACACGGTAGAATACGGGTTGAGCAGAGGGGAGTTGCATTTAGCGTTACATTTCATTTTCAGCGTTACGTATCCTTTGGATAACCCCTTAGTAGCTCTTCGTCTTCGTTCACGAGATTCGAGTGGGCCAATTTTTATGAGTTTTTCCGCTAGCGTCTTTGAAGCTGTGCAAGTCTCACGCAAAGTGTTAAATAAATGGGTATGAAATGAGCTACAAATCAACTTCAACCATTAATTGCAGTAATTTAAAATGTGTTAAACATTTTGTCTTTGAAATCAGATGTTGGAAAGCATTTTTCCTGCATGTACAATCGAGAGCATCTCTTTGTTATCTAAGTGGAAAGAGCTTGCAAACGCTTGCATTACAAAACCGTATCTATTTTCTCTTGGCCCCTAATAAAGATGTCCCGAACATGTGCCTAATTTTATAAATTCGCAGCAAATCCTATTTTACTCTCCATTCCGCCGTTGCTTTGCAATTATGCCATTATTAGCTGCCGGCAGCACGAACTCCTGCAGTGCGGTGCTTCCACCCGAGCAATGATAATCCCATCATTTCGGCGCCCGCCGATGCTATTAGCATAATGTTTCATTAATATTTTAGCGCGCGCGCGCGTTTGTGCATTTGTAGGGCGGTATTGCACATTTGCACAATTCATCGGACGCGTTGAATGCATTCGGCCGTTAGCGAGAGCCGCACCAGGCGCTCTAGCGTACGATATTAGTGGTTGTGGTTGATACAGGGTTGCTGTGCTTACTTTGCTTATTTTTTTTACAAAATAATACAAAAAAAAAAAACATTCGAAAATAAATCACGTACGTAGGATAGTTTGATTGTACAATTTAAAAAAAAGATGTTACTCGATTTTTTGCTAACAGTAGTAAACCAGTTTCAGATTCAACGATTACCGAGCTCACCCTGCTTCGTACCGCTTCAAACGACGCAAAAACGCACCTATAATAACCTAAGTGGGAATGGATGCCCACTGGCCGGATAGCGACTCTGCAGGACTTCGAAAAAAGATTTAAAAAAATAATCTTTGGTCCTTCGGCCACCATGCACTGAGGCAGCAGCCCAGACAAACAGATAGCAGATTTTAATATTTTCTATTGAAGAAAGGTTGTATATTCTAATTAAGCTAACATTTAACCTAATTTGATCCATTCTGATAGTTTAACGCTTTTCTAACAGTTTCTAATGCATTATTTTCATCGCGTTACAGGTGCGGTCCAAGGTAACAGGTTCAAGGTTCGCGTAAATGAAAGGAGTTCATTTCATACGTCTAGCTTTTAAACGATTTGAAACATGTTTTGATTTAAAAACAACTTCGATCCGAAGTTACGGGTTTTAGAAACCTTACGTTTTGGCTTTCTTACTGTAATTGTTATCTATGCAATGCCGAAGTTGTTCGTTAACAGGTAATTGCATTTTTTCACGCTGGCCGATGTTACCTAATCTCTTCTGAGCTCTCTGTAGCGCAAAAAACTACCTTTCCCATCTTAAAAGAAACTCCTAATCGATCGGCTCGTCTTGCCCGGCAAGCGTGTGAGATTATCGTAAAAGCAATCGATACTACTTGATCGGCTCATTACCAATACATTTATAGCATTTTAACACACACACACACTTTTACAGCTCTCCCACTGCTCAGCCCAACCCGGACCGCTGCAGCGTCTGTTGGTTTTCCCGCAACACTTGCCGAACGTTTATGTTGATGCGACTGTGCTGCATGTACTCCTCGACGGCAGCGCCCCACTGCACCGCGCCCGGCCGCTCCGCATCCAACACTGCCCACCGTGCCGCACTGCAGCCCAGGCCCTCGGGCAGCTCCGCGTCGATACAAACGCGCGGCACCGCATGATAGCACAGCCGGCTCGCCCCCGTCATAACGACGATGTCGCCGCTCCGCAGCAGCAGGGCGTCCGGGTGCTCCTCCCGGCTAGTGCCGCCGATCAGAAACACTGCCGGCTGGCCGAAGCTGAAGCAAAAAAGGGAGAGGGGGGGGGGGGGGCAAAAAGAACGCTTTAGTGAACGTGTGTGTTGCAGCCAGCCAGCTCAACCCTATCCCGCCGCTACCTGAACGAAAACAGAGGCGCCGTTTGATCGTCCTCCGAGTGGTCCGTGTGGCCGGCTAGTGTCGCCCCGGCCGGATAGTAGTTCACGATGGCCGCCTCCGGCGAGAAGCGATCGTAGCCGAGGGTGGTCGCGACGTACCGGACCAGCGCACCGAGCTCGCATGGGAACGGTTCGCGCCGTGCCTCGTCGTACAGCTTGTTTGTCCAATCGTACTGATAGCCCAGCGTGGCCCAGCGCAAACTTTTGGCGAACTTGCGTCGCTCGGCCGGGGTCGGTATGGTTTGCAGCTGCTCCCACCAGCTGCCGACAGCGTCCCGCGCCAGCTGGCCCACGCCGCTCTGGTTGGTGGTGTTGGGAGGGGTCGGATAATCGGCCAAGCTACGCGTCATCCACTGCCGCTGTGCCTCGGCAGTGAACGGATTGGCCACGACGAGCAGCCCGGGACGGCTGGTCAGTTCGTGCACCTTCCATTCGCTCGGTGACAGCAGGCCCGTGAAACATTGCCCATCGATGTTGCCCAACCGTACTGGCTGCGGGGAAAGAAAAACCATACCAATTACTTTCGGTGCATTGTGTTGGAACCGTTTCCTGAATGTGTTGGACGCGTCTTCCGCATGTATTAAGAGAAAGTGGGGACCGAACCCTTACCTTCAGGTTTGGATGGTCGCTACCGATCAGCAGCACATCCTCGAACGAAGGTGGCGGATTTCTCGACTTGTAGTACTTGAAGGCTGTTTGGAACATGGCTTTGCATACTCTTTGGCTGAACGTTTCGTTAATCGTTTCATATCACAATGCTGCAAAAGAAAAACCTTAATTACTTGTTGCGCTTGATCATCCAACTATTCGTAGAACAAATCACCTGAGCAATCACAATCTAGTATTAAGTTTTAGCACCGCATGTCTTTTCAGTTACCTGGCACGACTGTGCTGCCGGACCGAACCAAAACACCCGCACACCGGTTTGTTTGTTTACATTCGATGCGCACAAATTGACAGCTGGCCCGGTCACAGTGCGTTCCAAAAGTGTGTGCTTGCTCGCTGTGCGCTGATGTTTAGTTTAGCTTCCTTGTATTATTTTCAGTGAGCGATTTATTACGAAAGAGGAAATAAATTCTCTCCGCAGTGGGCATGCATGCATCCGCAGTTTTTAATTCATATTTGAAAACATTTGAAAGTGCATTATTGCACTTTACGGTTGGTGCCCGTTCACATCGTTTGATTGTAGCGAGATATAAACATTTTATAGCTTCTTTTTATAGTAACTTTACATTCGATTTGCCGTTGGTTTTACCGGCGCTCCATGCGTTTCCATTTCAAAAAGTAACCGAAATTGATTTGACTTTTTTTTTTATCTGCTAGCTCCTCCCATGCCGATTCTACGTTTGCATAGAAAAATAGGAAATCCAGGTTCACAACACACATTCTACTAAAGTTCGTACGCTGTTTCCCACACTATTCATATGTTGCACAGTTTCCATTCGGTATGGTTTGTCGACTGGAACTGGAATTGTATCGGTTCCAGACTCGGACCTAATTCCAAGTATCGGTCCAAATCCGAATCCAGAACAGTTCCCGGTATTGTTTTTGATACTAATTATAATCGGGAGCTATTTCCGGATCAGACCGGGTTCATAGTCAGTTCCAGGTCCTTTATAGGTTTATTTTTAGTTTCAGGACGTTTATTGATTCATGATCGGCTCCAGGACCAGTATGGACTCATGGTTGGTTCCAGGGCCGGTTGGGGTTCATGACAGGTTCTAGGGCAGGTGTGTTCATGATAGGTTCCAGGGCAGGTACGGATTCATGATAGGTTTCAGGAGCTGTATGGGTTCATGATTGGTTCTAGGACCGGTATGGATTCATGATAGGTTCCGGGACCAGTATCGGTTCATGATAGGTTCTAGGGCCGGTATGGGTTCATGAGCAGTTCCAGAACCGATATGGGTTCAGTATCAGTACCAGGGCCGGTATGAGTTCATGTTAGATACCAGAAGCAGTATGGGTTCATGATCGGTTCCAGGAACGGCACAGGTTCATGACAGGTTGCAGGAGCTGTACAGCATTAATTCCAGGACCAGTTGGGATTCATGATCAGTGTCAGGGTCAGTATGGGTACATGATCGGTTCCAAGACCGGAATTAATTCTTGATATGTTCCAGTACAGGTATGGGTTCAAAATCAATTCTTGGACCAGTATGACCAGTATTGATGCCTGAACCGGTGTATGTTCAGTATCGGTTTCAGGATCGGTATAGGCTCAGTTTCAAATCCAGGACCTGCTGCCTACTGCCGGTCATGCGCCGTGCTTGAGCCAGAATATGTAATGGATTGGTGTCAGGACTAGTAAGGGGGTTTGGTTTTGGTTTAAGGTCGCTTAAGAGGTCGTCATAAGTATCTCATTTCAATTGGGTTATGAGGCCATTAATTTCGGCGTACTCTTAAGTGTAAAAGGGCTCTTTGAAATTTATTTGCGCTGCATTGTAACCTGGCCAAATCAACTAGTGCATTCTAAAATCCCTGGAAAAGAAAACAAAAACAAAAACTATGGGAAAGCGCTGTATCAAGTTTATGTCGTTGCATCATTCCATCTCAATCGATAAGATAGCTACGAACCACCCTCTGTCCCAATCCCCCCCCCCCTCCTCCGCCATTCCCTATCAACCTATTTTTGAAGTGGTTGTACCGTATCGTCCACTAAACCCTTCCACACATTCCACGCCGGTCACCTCTCTAGCCGGACGGGGGCGGTCCGCTTGGATTCCACCGGCTTGCGGCGAGCTGCTTGGCCGCCGCCCGCCTCACCTTCCCGCTCGCCGTCATCGGCAGCTGGTCGACAAAGATGACGCCCCCGCGCAGCCACTTGTGGGCCGGCCGAGCCCGCCCGTCCGGCGTGCGGGCACAGTGCTCGACCACCTGCCGTTCGGTCGGGGCGCTCGCCGATTCGTACGGTTCGCGCACGACCAGCGCCGTGGCCAGCTCGTTGTACGGCCGGGCCGGATCGGGCAACCCGACGACGGCCACGTACCGGACGCCCGGCAGCTCCGCGATCGTGTCCTCCAGCTCGGTCGGGGCGATCTGGAACCCGTCGTACTTGAAGATTTCCCGCTTGCGGTCCACCAGATAGAGGTAGCCGTCCGCGTCGAAGCGCGCAATGTCGCCGGTCCGCACGTACCCGTCCGCGGCCAGGGTGGCCTCGGTCGCCGGCACGTCACCGTGGTACCCGAGGAAGGGGTGCGCCGGCCGGACAAGCAGTTCGCCCGTTTCGTTGGGACCGAGCGGTCGGCCATCCTCCGCTGTGATCTGTAACGAGTGGAGTGGCATTAGATTGGACATGATAACACACACACACACACACACACACACCATCACACACTTACCTTCGCCGTTACACCGGGCAGCAGAAAGCCAACGGAATCGTCACGGACCAGCAGCTCGTAGGCGATGTTGCCCGTCTCGCTGGTGCCGTACCCGACGAGCGACCGACCCCTGCCAGCCACCAGGACGCGCTGATTGATGTCCTCCCGCAGCCGCTTCGACACCGTGCTGCCGCCGACGGCGAACAGCTTGATCGAGGGCAACCGTTCGGCGGAGGCCTCCAGCGTGCGCACAATGTCGGTTGCCATCGTGGGCGTCACGAGCAGCAGCGTCACCTGGTGCCGATTGCACAGCTCGATCGCAAGCTGCGGCGTGGCCGGCCGGGTCGTGATGACGCGCCGGATCCCGTTCAGCAGACCGGTCATCAGCATCTGCCAGCCGGAGATCCAGTAGAGCGTGCTGAAGCACAGGATCGTGTCGCGGCGATCGAGCTGGCTGATGCGCTGGTACGGTCCGATCAGCTGGGCGTGCGAGATACGAACGGCCTTCGGCAGACCGGTCGTGCCGGACGAGCACACAATAACGGCCGTCAGCGCGGCCGAATCGCCCCGGTAGGCGGGCACGAACCCGTCCTCATCGTCCGTCTCGACCGCGGTCACGTCGGCCACGGGCAGACACTGGGCCGATGGCTCACCGAGCAGCACGTACGGCTGGGCCGCGAGCAGTAGGCCGATCCGCCCGGCTGCTTCGTAGACGACCGGCAGCGCGTCCGCATCCGCTATCACGTTGCGGGGCCGGGTCAGGCGCAGCAGGTGCTCCACCTCCTCCACGCCGAACGACGGATCGAGCGTGCTGACCGTTACGCCGGCCAGGAAGCAACCGAGCACGACCGGCGCCACGTCGTCGGAGTTGCGCGCCATCAGCGCCACCACGTCGCCCTGCTGGCAGCGGTCGGGGCCGATCAGCCGCCTGGCGAAGCGGACCGCGCGACGGCGCAGCTCGTCCCCGCTCATCGCGTACCCGGTGTCACCGTTCAGCTGGGCCGGTTTCGGGCCCGCCCGCTCCAGCACGTTCAGCAGCACCTGGCCGAGGTTGGCGGCCGGATTCAGCACGGGCGGTCGGTCCGGGCCGCGCCAGCAGCCGGCAGCCGGATCGTACTGGGTCGCCATGCTTACGCACGGGCGTGGAACAGGTAACTGTCGGGCTGGGCGCTTAAGCGCGGGCACAGAGAGGGAGAGCGAGTGCCACTTTACACTGGTGGCATCTGGCCACTCTTGTTATCGCGCACCCGTCTGGCTCTATTGTTGCCAAACAGGCTTTTGTCGCTTCGAGTGCGCCGAGAGATATGAGCGTGAAGCCGCTTTCGAATCATGCTGCACGAGGGGAGACACGTTGTAACAGCCTGTCCCTTTTAATATGATTTACTCTATCCAACTACCAGCTTGAGCTATTGATTGAACGTTTACATGGCAAATTGTACTTCGTTTACTTTCTTCGAAAGCTATTTATGACGTTCACTAATCCTAATCGAAAGCCTCCTACCTCTTCCTAACGGCAAAGTGATATTGGAACTCCTCTATTAGGCAGGCATAAACCCGAGCTGACTCGAAGGGCGCCTTCTTTAAAATTTATTTCTAAACATTAAAATGATATGACAATTAACAGATGCAATGTGGTACGAACGATGGCAACAACAAAACCTACTGCCTTGTCTCTGCAGCACAGCGCAGCACCGAAGGCATTTGCACTAACCTACTTCCCCCCATCGACTCCCTCTCCCGCTGCGTGCTTTGCTTCCGGTGGCGAAACATTGTCCGTTTCTTCCTTCTGCTTCGCGATAAGGTCGCTAAGTTTGTAACACTTGAAGGGCACTATCTTCATCACCAGCTGGTTTACGTTCCTTTCCTGCAGCGGCATCGCGCCGGCAACCTCCTCCTTCATGGGCGGCTTGGTGGTGGTGGTGGTGATCGTCTTGGCGCCACTTTCGTCAGCCTTTTCGTTGCAGATGACGGTGACATCGTGGGATTTATTTTCTTCCGAGACCGTTTCCGGTGCCACCGTATCCTTGGGGCTGCCTTCTCTCTGTTCGTCCCTGTCCGGCACCTCCCTCTGCGGCACTAGCGTTGTGTCGGAGGTCGGCGAACCGGCGCCTTCGGTCATGTCAGCCGGGGCCGGCGGCACAAGCGTTGTGTCGGAGGTCGGCGAACCGGCGCCTTCGGTCATGTCAGCCGGGGCCGGCGGCACTTCGATCTGCAGCATTTTCAGCCTCATCCGCTGTGCTTCCAGCCGCCACTTCCATGCCTCCTTTACCGCATCCTCCTGCATGTCCATCGCTTGGCGGTGCTTGTGCTGGTAGGAGTAGAGCGAGCTTTTTAGTGTATCCATTTCTTTTCTGTGTAAAACAATAAAACAAAAAACAAAGCGAAAATCAGTTTTAGTACTTAGGAACCAGGAAACTAAAAAGCTTCGGCAATAAATTGATACATTTTTGGTGCCACTAGAATCGTTAGACAAACGAGAGTGAAACTTCAAATTGAATAGCTGTTCAGTTGTGAATGAACTGAATCCGTTTTAGCAGGGCCTGAACCTTATTTTGTATCAAAATTACAGTCAACAAGCCAGAGAACAAGCCTGGATGATAATGATAATGAAGGAATATAGTGAGATAATACATTTGCTGTTGATGTATGCAAAACTGGACGATAAATTAAGCTTCGACGTGTTTAGATAGACGTCCGTTAATCCGTTAAAAGATTTGAATATCCGAACGCGGACTAAGCTTGCATCAAATCGATGTGAACCTTTGTATGAATCGAATAATTGGAGTTGTATAGAGTTGCTAAGGAAAAAAGGCCTTTTCCAACTCGATTCTATACGCGGCATTGAGGTTTCCATAGAAAGGTGTCAACTAGAAGAGTCATTCCAACCAATGACATTATATTGCAATAGATTCTCTGAATTAAATCGCTGAGAAATCTTTAGTTTTGAAAGTGCCGAAAAAGCTTTAGTTTTGATGTTTTGAAAGCCGTATTTTGAAAGCGTATTTTAAAGCCATCCCCGAGAGTTGGTGTGGCAATTTGACGCTTACTGCAATTTCATCGCACCGTCTCGATTGATTGTTCCTACCAGACTTCTAAAACAATAAGCATATTTCATAGAGCAATTGGGTCAAATTTTTCGACTCGACTGGATCGCTAAAAATATTTAACAAAATTTTACAGACTGGCCGAATTGATATGATTAAAATTATAATTAAAATAACAGCAAATGCAAACAAATGCTAGAAAGAAAACGATAACTTACGTATAGTACTCGACGAGTACGTTTACCCATGCAAAGCTATTGGAGGCCATCTCGTGTTCCAGGTGGCGCACCCGCCGATCCGCCCGGGCCAGCTGCTCGGTCAGATCCTTGATCTGCTCGTGGAGCGCCTGCACGTTGTAGTACTCCGCCGACCGGACCAGCTTGACGCACCGCTCGTACTGCGTCTGGGACTCGCGCTGCGCCATACGGAGCGTGCGGATCTCTCGCGGGCAGTCTTCGTGCTCGCTCTTAAGTTGAAAGAAGCGCTGCTTCAGCTGGGTGTACCTGTGCATGAGCTGTTTGCGCTGATCGGCCACCTCCCGGAACAAGGAATTTCCCTTCTCAACTACAGCGAAAGAGAGAAAGAGAAATATTAGGCACAGTTGCAGGGCCGAACTGAAGCGATCGAGCGCTTCACACTCACGTGCACTGTTCGAGTTGGAGCGCAAACCGGCCAGCTCCGCCGCCAGCATGCCGTTCTGCTGCTGGGTCGCTTCGAGCAGGTCGCGCAGCTCCTCCGCCTCCTGCGCTTTGATCTCCAGGTTGCCCTTCTTGGACGCGAGCTGCTCCCGCAGCAGCTCGATCTCCTCGCTCAGCTCGGCAATGTTGGTCAGCGCACCGGTGAGCTTCCGGTCGGCCGTTGTCAGCTTCTGCTGCAGCTGCACGATTTCCGACTGATACTGCAGCTCGTCCTCCTCCCAGTCCTGCTTGGCGCGCAGCGACTTTTCCTGCACCATCCGGAGCGTTTCCTCGATGTGCTCGGGGACGGGCCCGTCCGCGGGCGGGCACTGCTGCGGCGGCTCGGAGCGTTGCGCTGCGAGCTCTTTGCTCAGCTGCTCTATTTGCGCCTCCTGTGCCTTCAGCTGGGTCGCGTGCTCGGTGCGCATTTGTTCCAGCTGCCGGTTCGATTTGGCCACTTGCTGTTCCAGCTCGTCGGACAGATCGGTGCTGATCTGCTTGGCTACCTGCAGCTTTTTCTTCACCGTGTACAGCTCCTGCCGCAGCTCCTCGTTCTCTGCCTTGAGCCTGTCCATCGCGCAGCACGGTGGAACGGAACGACCCGGCACTTGATTTGTTTTCGCCGCGTTACCCTTTTTCTCCCCCCAGTAGAAGGCACAAACCTTTGGGCGGAATCGTACGTTGGTTTTCCGTTGCTACTTTTCGTTTCGTTTGACCGTTTGATTGGCGATAGGTGTACAAAGGCGAATATGTGACCGTTGTTTGACAGTCGCGGCACTGACAGTTGGAGAGTGACGGCGATGCAGCACTGACTACACGACGTAGCGGTAGACGCGTCATAAGGATGTAAACAAAACAAGGTGTGTTCGAGCAGTTTATGAGTTTGCGTGTGATTCAACAGCGAAATGTTGTTTTTGGTAAAGTTTTGAGAGGCTTTAGCTCCAATGGAGTTATTTTGTCTCCAAAATCCAACATCAAAGATTCGAGCACGAAATGTACTGTCATGTACGAACAATGTCACACGCATGCCTTGGATATTTACAGAAGAGCGCCGTTTATCCGGGCTTTTCGGGACCAAGGTGTAATAAATGACAAGGTTAAGTTGTTTAGAGCAAAATGACATTTCTCGACTTGACATTTCTCTTCCGGGGGCTCCGGTACAAAAATCGGGGAGGGCTGGTGCGGGGTAATGAAATTTGTATGCAGAGAGTGACAGATGTCCCCCACAATGTCGCCCAGCAAAAGCGATAAAAATCAACCTTCTAAATACATTATCCTTGTTCGGGACTTGACCTTGCCCGGATAAGCGAATAACACAGATAATGAGTCAAATGATGTTTTATCACCAATTTCTGATTATGTTTTGAAAATTTTTCTTATTTTTTGATAATAATAACCCAGTTTTTTATGAACTTCATGTTTTTTCGAAGAGAATATTCAAAATTTGCCATGAATTATAGTGTTTTTTGTTATGACAATGTGCTCTTATAACTGCTTTTTCAAATATCCTCCTCATAACGCAATGTCACTTTTGTATTGAATTGTCATTTCTAAACAGCACGGATAAACGAAAAGCCGGATAAAAGGTACCCGGATAAACGGCGCTCCACTGTATTTCCTTTTATTTTTACTTGCTTCTACAGGGTTAAGCTTCACAGGTCTAGGAAAACAGATCACAAACTGGACGAATGTGTATGACTGCCACAAAACAACCCTGGCAATAAAGTAGCACAGTCCCACAATAGGACAGTCCCGTGGAACAGTCGTCAACTCGTATGTCTTAATCAGCCATACCGGCGAACTCGTTCGTTCCTGGGAACGTTCGCCGCGACGCTCATTTTCACTCAATTCATAGCCCTCTAGATAAAAAATTAGAAAATCGTATAGATTTTACTCTGGCCAACCTAGTGGTACAACCCTGTCCACTCATGAGCGACGAATGTTTCTCGTCGAACGAGTTCGCCGGTACGGCTGAATAACAAGCCCGCCATGGGTTTAAGCCTAATAGGGACCGTCTCCTCGTAGCAAACGCAGGCTTGGCTTCTTCTTTGGCACTACAACCGTGATCGAAAAATCATGGGTAGTTCATGGGTAGAATCGGCCGTATCGGGGAGCTCGTTCGTCGAAGAACGTTCGTCGCTCATGAGTGGACAGGGTTGTACCGCTAGATTAGGCAGAACGAAACCTAGACGGTTTTCTAATTTTTGATCATAGAGGGCTATGAAATGAGTGAAAATGAGCGTCGCGGCGAACGTTCCCGGGAACGTACGAGCTCCCCGATACGGCTGAATACCTCAAAACAAATGTCGAAATGGTTAACAGGTAGACAGTACTGATAGTTTACATTAAAATTATAATGTGATATATTTCAACACGAAGTTAGCAGTGATTTGGTAGCAAATTAAATGAAGCAAATGAGCAACAATTTCAAAGAGCCGGACTTTTAGGAACCAAGAACGGTTCCAATGATAACCTCGAAAGAACAGACAGAATCAAATCGGTATTTCCCAACTACCTCAACGGTAAGAAAATTTTCGTGTAGTTTGTGTAAAAAATAGACATTTTTCTTTATTTGATATTTGTCGCATTCAATCCCCTGCCAGAAATCTGTCCGCCTTACAGAATCATCGCATAAAACTAGCTCACCTATTCTTGTACCTTTCCTTTCTGCGTACCTACGTAAGGTATCGTATTTTTCTCTCTCCTCTCTCTCTCTCTCTCTCTCTTTCTCTCTCTCTCTCTCACTCTCTATCTCTTTCTCGCTATCAAATTCTGCTTGCCTTTATCTCTACATTGTGTGGAGGAAGTAGTAGTTATCTAATTGCTAAGTGTCTACAGTTCCTTGCTAACAAGATGATCGCTAAACCGTTTCCGTGCCTAGGGCCTACTAATGACAGCACTACTACTTTGCCATTTACCTGCCGAGCTGGAAGAACCCCATTTCTTGAAAATGCCGTGTCAGTGGCTGTTTTGCTGTAATCCTTCCCATGCAGCCTTGCACGCTGAGCCCACTTCGATGCAGTACGGAGTACCACATTCGTGATGGTCACGTTAATCGCCTTCTTCCAGCTGCACGGTGGCAACCTCCATCGGACATTGGAACCAGTTCACTAAACATGATCAAAAACCGTAATCCCTAACATATCGCTATTATCCATTTAGTTATCTCCTTCCTCTTCTATCGACAGTGTCTACATGATGGCGTTGATCTGCTCCAGCTACTCCCAATACTCACTCACCCACACAGACACACACACGCACTCTCGCATGCACACGCCAATCGCCGTCGTTTCGTGCATTCTGGCTATTTACATTTCGCTGTGGAACAGAACAGAAAAATGGGTTGCGCATCAGCGACTGAAACAGGTGGACGGAAAGCCTGTTCTGTTCATGAATCCGGCATAAGTCTTTCAACACATTTTTGCGTGGTGACAGTAGGCGAAAGGTGGCGAGGAACAAGTAAAGAATAGTGCGAAAGGCGAAACTACTAATACACTAACCAAAAAAAATGTACAACTTTAAACTCTTCCTACATTCTCTCTCTCTATCTCTATCTATCTCTCTCTCCCTTCTCCATCCCTCTCTCTCTCTGTATCTTTTTACAATATACGCATATAAGGAACGCATCAAAGCACGAATTAACTTAGGCTACACGGTACGGCGAAGTAGGGGATCACATGAAACACACGTGCTGCGGCTGCCACTACTTCCCGTCCGTTTAACGTAATCTGGAAGGTTGACTGAGCTACTATACACAAAGGCACTACTACCAAGGTGCTACCTAACAGACTCCAATGGAGTTCGTAAACCTAACAAACCTTAACCTTTCTAATCGCACGAATGACGGGCGACGTTCCGGGATGACCCGAAAGAGCGATGCACGGTTGTATGTGTGAATGTGTGTGTGTGTGTGTGTGGGGGGGGAATCACTAAAAAACCTAACCTAACAAATTGCGGCGCGCGCGATCACAACGATCCGGCACAAGAGCATCAGTGCGATCTTCAAACGAACGATTGCTACCACTACTGCTGCTACGACGACGACTACTACTACTGCTACTACTACCACTACAAATACTACTACTGCTGCTCGATTATGGTGCGCATTGCCGCCCGGAACACACTGCTAGAATATGGCAGTTGGAAACTGGTGTGCCGCGTCTGCAAATGGCGGCTTTAACGGTACGCAGACTAAGGCGGCTCCGAGGACTGTTAGAACACCATAGCGCTGTAGTGACAGGGGCCTTAGATCCGCTGCTGCTGCGTCCGGTGTTGTGTTTTGTACTGCGGCGCGCCTAGTCACTGGACGGTTTCGGGCGCTGCCGCCGGAGGCTGCCCGCCCGCCGTTAGGAGAACGGGGGCGTGTCGCTCTCGGACCGGATCTGCCGGATGCGCACGTCGTCGTACGCGATGGTGAAGATGCTCTTCTTGTCCGCGATCTTGTTCCGCTTGCCCTTGGTGTGGAGCAGCGAGTTCATCGCGATGCCCGAATCGTGATCGTCCTCCAGCGTGGACACGTTGAGCGTTTTCGCGTTCTTGGTGCTGGTGCCGCCGCCGCCGCCGCCGCCGGCACCGTTCGACTTCGCCCCGGGGGCCGCCGTCGCCGCCGCCGACTGGTCGACGATCTTGATCTGCACCTTGTTGTCGCGGCTCACGATCGGTGGCGTCTCGGGGTAGAGGTAGTGGGGCAGCTTGTCCGGCGGGGCCGGCACGACCGGCGGCCCGGTCCCGTACTCCGCCTCGAACCGGTGCTCGGAGTGCTGGAGCAGCGGGTGGCTGCCGCCCGCCTCCTGCTGCTGCTGCTGCTGCTGCTGCTGCTGCTGCTGCTGCTGCTGGGACTGGGCGACCTTGCGCGCGTGCTGTATGTCTTCCTTGAGCAGGCGGGCCTCCTTCGGTGGGCTGGTGCGGGGCGCCGGCTCCGGCTTGCCCTTGGCCGGTGGGGCCGGTGCGGCCGCGGCTGGCTCCCCCTCGCCCTTCCGGCGGCTGCCGCCGGTCGTGATGGTGGTGGTCGAGCTGGTGGTCGTGGTGGTGAGCAGCGTCGTCCCGCCGGCCGGCTCCCGGTCCCTCTTGCGCCCGTCCCGCTTCTCGAGCGAGTCGCCCTCCTTGCTGAGGTTGTAGTACCAGTCCATGTACTTCGGGTTGACCCCGTGCTGCTGTCCCTCGCCGCCACCGCCGCCACCGCCGCCGCCGCCCCCCGGTTCGTTGAGGTCCTCCTCCTTCGACACCGATTTGCTCAGGCGGGGCGGCTTGGGGGCGGGCCCCTTCGGGCCCTGCGAGCCCGCCATTGCCCCCGAACCGCCCGTCCCAGCCGCCTGCCGGCGGCTCGGCGACTCGGACGTCGTCAGCCGGATGCGGGTCGTGGTCGTTTCGGTCTTGTCGTCGCGCCGCGAAACCCGCTGCTCGACCGACGCCTTCGGCGACACCGTCACCGACTTGGACGTCTTCGTCACCGAGTACCGGTAGTCCTCCACGTCGGACGCCATCTCGTCCAGGCTGTCCGCGGAGAAGTAGTTCTTCTGCACCACCACCTCCTTCTCCGAGCCGTCCGAGTCCTCGTAGTACTTGACGTTCTTGCGGTACACCTTCTTGCGCCGCCCGTCCGCCCCGGGCGCACCATTGCCCCCGTTACCCCCGCCCCGCCGGCCCCGCTGCTCCGGCCCGTGCAGCGAGTCGGAGATTTCCATCAGCACGTCCCGCTTGAGCCGCTGCTCCTTCCCGGGCTCCTTGCCGTTGCGCGACAGCTCCTCGTTGCGCTTGCGGCGCAGTATGCTGGTGCGCGTTTCCTGCCCACCCCGCCGGTGCCCACCGCCGCCCGGTCCCTCCCGGCGCAGCTCGCGCCCGTGGTGCAGCTCGTCCTCCTCCTCCTGGATCGGGGTGCGGATTTTGCGCTTCACCGACTCGACCACGATGATGCGCCGGTTCGACTTGCGCTCGCCGGTCGACTCGCCACCGCTGTACTCGCCGCTGCCGCCGCCCAGCCCGCCCTTGCCGCCGGTGCGGTGCTTCAGCGTCTTTTTGCGGTGCCGCCGGCGCTTGATCAGGTACACACCGTCCGGGCTGTCCGGCGGGCTGTACCGCACGTACTCGTACTCGTCCTCCGACAGCGAGTCGTCGTTCTCGCTCTTGGTGCGCCGCCGGCCGAACCCGCCCGAGGCCCCGAAGCCCCCAGCGCCGCCGCCGCCGCCGCCGCCGCCGCGCATCGGCTCCGTCTGCGTGCCGGTGTCGCAGTCGGTCTGGGTGGCGGCCACCACCACCGCCATCGACTGGCACGGCAGGCTCTGGGTCTCGAGCGCCTGCTCGTACTGGTTGTACCGCTCCTCGAGCTTCTCCTTCTCGAGCAGTATCTGGCGGAGCAGCGCGTTCTGCTGCTTGAGCGAGTGCTCCAGCTCCTGGTGCATCAGCGAGTGGGTCGAGACGGTCGGCTTCAGCCGGCCCGGGTCGCCGTCCCCGTCCGCCGCCGGGTCCTTGCTGCGGCCCGCGCCCGCACCGATCTTCACCTCGGTCACGTGTTCGCCCCGCCGCACCGGCACCTCGTTCGGGATGGTCTGGATGAAGGTCGTGCCCGGCAGCAGCTGGTAGTGCTCGCGGATGATCTGCTTCCCGTTCGCCTGCTCCTCGATGTACCGGCGCATCAGTATCTCCTTGCCGCCGTTGTCCACCATGATGTACTGCGGCTGGTTGGGCTGGGCGGCCACGCCAGCGCGCTGCTGCTGCTGCTGCGCCTGCTGCTGCTGCGGTATGTTGACGTAGATGTTCTCCTCCTCGTTGCGGCCGCGCGTTATCAGCCGCAGTATCTCCGCGTTGCCGTCCTTGATGAAGTACTGATCGCGCGGCTCAATGTCGTCCGCGACCAGCTGTGGAGCCGCCTAATGCGGAGAGCACAACGTGAGACAACGAACCTTCAGATATGCTGTACAAGGCTTACCGCGTGTCCCTGCCGTTTGAAGCTGCCGCGCCGCTCGTAGTTCAGATCGCTGCCCCGATCCATCTCGTGCCGGCGCATCGAGTCGTCATCGATCGGCAGCGCATCGTCCGTGGTCGGTTTGCCGCCGCCGCCGCCGCCGCCGCCGCCCCCACCACCACCGCCGCCGCCACCAGCATGATGGTGATGGTGGTGGTGGTGGATGCGCTTCAGCGACTGGTACTCCGGATCGTGCTCGTCCACGTCCTCCACGTACATGTCCCGGTCCGCGTTCAGCAGGTTCGTGCGCGACCGGTGCATGTGCGTGTCGTCCTTGGTCGATTTGCTCTTCATGTCGCTCCTGCAACGAACGAACAACGGAGCCTGATTAGTGCTGGGGGGGGATGTTGGCGCACATCTCCTTCTGCCTTTGCTCTCGCGAGAGCGGCGCGCTTGCCAATCCGGACTGCCGAGAAGGGTGTGTTTTTTTTTTTTTTTTTGCTACTACGTACTACATCCATCCGCCTTTACTACAGTACTACGAAACCACTACTATGTACGGGCACCAGCTAAGCTAACACAAACGCTTCATCCAAATCTTGGGTGGGATGTTCCAAATCTTGAAATACTGGACAGGCAGAGGGAGGGTGGGAAGGGAAGGGGAGGTTGAGGGTTTAGAAATGAAGTACGCAAGGGAAGGAGATGTCAGACAGGCTTTACAGTAGTTTCTTTACAGTTGTTCTGTCCAAGCATGCTGAGTAGTAAGCCAGCACAATTTGCACACTAAAGCCTAACGGGTCCTGGAGACCTTTCAAATCTTCACAAACAGTAGCCTTTTCCTTGAAGCCTACTAGAAACAACACGTTCCGCACATTAAAATAAAAAAAAAGCTAAACTCGCTCCAACACAACGGTTGGCAGGTTCGTCGCTTGCTCTCACTAACTCTTTCTGGATGTGGACGGGTGGGATGTTCGAATGGAAAAAGGGGACATGGATGCTCAACTGCTTTCCACCCCATCTCGCGCAGGAAAAAGTAAAACAGAAAAATCGGGTTGGCGAGGGGGGGGGGGGCGGGGGTGGTGTACCCCGAAACAAAACAAAAACAAAAACAAATCCAATTTCGGCCCTCCCTGGTTACTGACCTAATTTTAACCGTATGCTTCTCTAGCTTCCCGCCATCGTTCGCCCGCTTCCGCTCATTGCCGTCGGTGCCGCTCTCGTCCCCGCGCTGGTCCGGCTCACCGTCCCGGTCGTCCCCCCCGTCGTCCCCGGCCGCCGCTAGTGTGCCTTTGCCAATGTCGCGCCGCCCTCGGTACTCCCAATGCGTCGGCTTGGTACGGGAATCGGTCGATCGATTCGCTGCTGACCAGGCTTCTCGCCGTCCCATCCACTCGGCGACCTGCGATGGTTGTTGGTGATGGTTGTTGGTGGTTTTTTTTTTTTTTTTTTTGATTGGTTGGTTTTGGTGTTGGAGGCAGGATGTGAGGCAGATGGTGACGACATTGAATGAAAGGCCATTTGGGTTTGTTTGGTTGTTGTTGTTGTTTTTTTTTGGCGGGCGTGGAAGGTCAGCATAAATGCGTGTGTGTGTTTTTTTAAGAGTTTTAAAGAGTGTGTGTGTGTGTGTATTTATTTTTTTATAAAATTTTGAAAATTAATTATTTTATTCATATCCATTGTAGAGGTTTGTGAGATTTTTTTCGTGAGATAATTTTGCATAATTTTGCATGTAAACAGTACCATTTGCAAGTGCACAATGAGCGAAAAAGACGGAACACATTGACAGGAATTGTTTAGGAAATGTTTAGGAATCGAATTAAAAAAAAAATCGAAAACAGGGGGGAAAAAAAGGAGGAAACGAAACGAAACACACAAATAATTATTTTGCAAACGTTTGCGGCCCGGTCATTGTTTTGGTCGGTTTGGCCAGGAGTGAGTGAGCAGGGAGAATGGCGGGAGGAAAAGCAAGAGTTTGGATCGATGACAGTGTGTGTGAAAGAAAATGGATGCAAAGGGGGGAGATGAAGAAAAGAAATCGAAAGTATCGAAAGAAAAAAAAAGGATCGAGAAGAAGAAAAAAAGGAAGGGAAGGAAAAAATAAAAGTAAAAACAAACAGTGAGAACGGGCACATCAGTAAAGCTAATTTTGAAGGTGTAGTTTTAAAACGGTACCGGGAAGGAAATTGGTAGGGTAATAAGGAAAAAAAAGCAACTGTATTTAGTAGATACGGTGGGCGGGACTGGATCTAGGGATGCAAGAACGAAATTAAACCAAAACAACAAACAAAACAAAAACACACCAGCCAGCGCACAAGCATGCACATTGGCGCAAATTCATGTAGATGTCGCTTTTGGACCGATGAGTCAGACAGCTGTCGTTTGCTATTACACGGTTCGTTAGTACTGTGAATCGGTCATCTGCACGATTTAGTGCAAGTGCTTTGTTGGCGTGAGTTTTCGGAAACGGCAATACAAACAAGAACAAAAAAACTATGAATTGTGTAACACTATGTAAGCACTTTTTAGTGTGAAGCAAACTGTAGCAAACAAATCATTCAAACAGGTGTGCATGAAAACAACACAAAATTATACAAAACAGTGTGCAATAACAAACAGAAAATGTACAACTCGTGCAAACAGGTGGTAAGGAAAGGTGTAAACGAGCGCGCAAGATCGAGCCAAGATGACAGTTGCGTGTCGAGTCGGTTCAGTGTTACGGTAAGTGCTAACGTGCGAACATGGTCCCCTTGTTGGTGGTGTGCAAAAAAAAGCGTTAAAGTTCAAAACGTTTTCCCAACCGAAACAGTAATAGTACCCGTTCGTGTGCCAGTATGTGTGCTGTTCGATGTGCGCTGTGCTGTGCGAACTGGGCAGGGGGTAGGGGAGAGAACACTAAGAGTGATGCTACGGGTACGGAAATAGTGAGGGTTTCTGGTGTGTTTCAAGGAGGAGTGAAGGGGGGGGGAGGAAATGCAGGATAGGAGCGATGGTCAGTGTACGACTGTGAGCTCTGCAATGCTACTAGGGGGTTGAAGGTAACAAGGAAATCTACCTGCACAGATTTGGATTGCTTTCCAAGTCCCTGCTTTCTATGAACAAGATCATCTTCGATATTATTCACGCGCAGTATGCGTTTGCTGAGAAAAACAAACCAAGAGACGGTGTTTGGATAATGAGACAGGTGACAGGTAGAGAGACAGAGTGAGGGTAAGAGAGACACAGTGGGGTGAGATTGCGAGATGAAGATGGAGATAGAGGAGAGAGCGATAACATCGAGATGGGTACATTCGGTTCAGGACGGTGATAGAAAAATAGAGTGATACAGAGACATAGAAAAAGAGAGAAAGAGAGAGAGAGAGAGAAAGAGAGAGAAAGAGAGAATGCGAAAAATATAACATATTATTGTTTTAGTCAGTGATGATGCTGCTGGAAAGTTGAGATGAGCGCAATGTCCGCCCGAGATGCTCTATTAAAAACGGGAAGTTGTTGTTTGGGCTTTGTTTGTACTTTGTACTTCTTTTGTATGGCGAAAGATGGCGCTATTGATGACGGTAGAGTGGACTAAAACTGCTATGGGGGACAAATCATTGGCGGAGGGGGGTGGGGGGAAAGACTGTTGGAAGGGAAACAGCCGCTCGGGGAAGAGTAGGATGATGGGACAGGGTGTATTTTTTTTAACCCTGTTCGGTTTCGGTGAGCCTGATGTCATGTTTGTGATCGAATCAACGAGGTAGTAGGTTAGTAGTAGCGTCCTGGCAGTTAACGTGATACGGTGAGGTCAGTTGTATTATTAGTGAGGTATAGATAGCAGTAACACTAAGAGCAGTAGTAGTAGTATTAGTAGTAGTAGTTGCACATGTGGTAGTATTGGTAGTGTTGAAAATGTAGCACAGAAATATCGTCTATATCATCTTAATACATAAGCGTAAAAGTGAAACAATTTGAGTTTATTCACTATTACTGTAAGTCAAATGTACTGACACATGAAGTTATGGAAACAAATACCAGAGAACAAAAACAAATATAGAAAAAAAACGATACAAAAAAAAACAAATGGCTCGAAAGGAGCTTACAGCCAATATAGACAAAACATATAATGAAACATATTACGAAGGAAAATAGTAAACCTATAAACAAATAAAAAAAACTAACAACAAAATCAGAAACATAAAACAAACTAAACTCACCAGTCTACTAAAACCCACAGAAACAACATACACAGCAACACAACAACAAAAAAAAAACAAAACCTAAAGCAAACAAACACACAAAACAAAAGCAAAGAACAAGAAAAAAAAACACCCGCACGCTCTGTCATGCAAAGAGGGAACGCCCCAATCTAGCAGTGTATATGTGGAAGGCATTCCCGATGTACTGTGGAAGTGATGTGTATGTGTATGTATGTGTATATGAGATAAGAGATACAGAGAGTACAGAGCTGTAGAGGATCCTAGCTCTTCCACAAGGCGTGCAGCCACGAACCCGAAGAGTGGCGACAGTATGCGATAGACTGGGCAGGGTGGTGAAGGTTACTGCAGACCAAGTCACAAGAGGCGGGTGGGGGGGGGGGGGGAGGAAGGGGTGGAGCTTTTTGGGGCAAACAAAGAGGTGGGAGGGTGCGGACCGCAGACTTACCGGTTGGTAGCGTTCAGCGGACACCGGGGACAGATGCAGCAGAGCAGCAGCGTGAGGATGCCGAGCGCTAGCAGGATCGCGAGAAAGATGAGCAGCCAGAACAGGACACGGTTTTCGGCCTTGTAGAGAATCTGGGTGGAATAAGAGTAGAAGGATGAGTCTGGTGTGGTCGTGACATCGCCACCACCACCGCCCACCACACTTACAGCACTGCGCTCCTCCTGGCTGATGATGTTGGTGACCGTGCCGTTGATCGAGAGGCGCTGCTGGATCTTCGCGATGTCCACCACCGAGTCCGCGTCGTACAGTATCGTCGCGATCACAACGGACCGTTCGGCGCCGCCACCACTACCACCGCCGCCGCCGCCGCCGATCAGGTCGGTCGGGATGCCCCCGTCGCCGGTACGGTACGGGCGCACCTCCTGAATGATGACCCGCCCGCCCGTGATGTCCGCCAGCGTGTCCTGCACCTTCTTCCGGTCCGGGTCCGACCCGGGCACAATGAACGTGACCGTGCGCGTCCGGCTTTCCGGCGGATACACGCGAATCGTGGCGGTCGAGTAGCGCACCGGCACGCCCAGATCGAAGGCGCGCGCCGTCAGCACGAACACGTCCGACTCCTTCTGCCCGGTGGCGGGCGGACCACCGGACGCCACACTGCCCCCTGTCTGCCGGCGCCGGCGCAGCCCACCGACCGATTGGCCTCCACCTCCTCCGCCGCCTGTTCGCGGCACGAGCGGCCCGTTCAGCTTCAGCTCGCCCGTGATCGGGTGCAGGAAGAACTTGTTCTCGTAGTTGCCGTAGATCAGCTCGTACCGCACCTCGTTGTTCGGTGCCTCCGCGTCCCCGTCCGTCGCCCGGATGAACGCGGGCACGGTGAAGTTGCGCAGGTCCGCCGCGAGGATGAACTCGTACAGCGGCTTCTCGAACGCGGGCGTCTCGTCGTTCACGTCGATCAGCCGGATCACGAGCGGCACCTGCGCCCGGTTGCCGATGCCGTCGTCGTCCCGCGCCTCCACGTACAGGTGGTACTCGGGCATCGCCTCCCGGTCGAAGCCGTGGTTGTTGAGCGCCACCGTCACCACGCCGGACGCCGGGTCCAGGTTGAGCGAGGTGTTGTGCGGGCCTAGGATCTGCGTGTAGCGGACGCGGCCCCCGAGCCGCGCCGTGTCGACGTCGGTAGCGTGCACCTGGACGACGCGCGTCCCCGCCGTCATGTTCTCGGGCAGGTCGACGATGTAGTCGGCCTGCTCGAACACGGGCGGGTTGTCGTTGACGTCCGCCAGGTACACGGTGACGTTCACCAGCATCGACAGGTTGGTGGCGGGCCCGAGCTCCTGCGCGAGGATCTGAAAGTGGACGTAGGTGGCCGCCTCGTAGTCGAGCCGGGCGCTGTCCCGCACGCGCACGACAAAGTTCGCGTGGCCCTCGGCCACGTTCGGCGAGATCTCGAACGTACCGTTGTTGCCGAGCAGGGTCAGCGAGAACACGCCGTTCTTGCCGGCATCATCGTCCATCACGCGCGGTGTGTACGGGTCGGTGAAGGTCAGCACCGTGCCGGGGGCTGCGTTCTCGTCTAGCCGGGCGACGTAGCTGAAACAGAGCGAGCAGATGGGGAGAGTGAAACAACCCGCTTCAAGGGGGGGGGACGAGTCTCTCGGCAGCACTTACTGGTCGTTCTCGAAGTAGGGCGGCGAGTTGCTGCGCTCCGGCAGGAAGAAGGCAAGCTGCACCGTCGTCGCCATGGCGGGCGGCTCATCGCGGCTCACCTTTACCTCCTCCGCGATCACCGTCAGCAGGACGGGATCGCCTGCGTGCGTCAGTGCCAGTATGTCGTCCAGCGGTCGGAGCAGCGATATCTCACCTGGAGAGCAATAGAAGCGTGAGATACAGACTAGCACATTGCACGCGTCATATCTTACCACTCGTTTCGTTGATGTCGAAAAAGGACGTAAACGGGTTGCCCTCCGACACTAGCCCGTACCGGATCTCGCGCGGCACCCCTTTGTCACCGTCCTCGGCATGCACCTGGAGTACCTGTTAGAGCGAGCAAACAAGCGGTCGTTACCTTAGTGACGGACGGTGCGGCAAGGTTCATCGCCTCTTACCTTGTCGCCGGGTATGAGCCCGGCCGGAAGACGTGTTACCGGTGGGGCCACCGTAAACACGGGCGGCACGTCCTGCACGTCCTCCACGATGATGACCACCTCCAGCCCGGCAATGTTGCGCGTATCCTGCCCCGGCTCTGCGTACGCGTCCTGTGAGAAGCGTGGGAGAGATAGGGAGGCGTAAGAGCGTTGTCAACAACAACGTGTCTGCGCTACTTACGTTTGCCAGTACCGTCAGATGGTACATTGCTTGCTTTTCAAAGTCTAGCTGACCGAGCAGAAAGATGGTGCCTTCGGCCGTCTCGGGCGATATGAACTTCTGGCGAATACCGAACAGTGGTGATCCCTGGTGATACGAGACGGAGAAGGAATGCGGGGTTGTGTGTGAAGACGTACTAGGAGTTGGAGCGGTGTTGTTTACTTACCCATAGCTCTAGATACACAGGCTTCTGGAACAATGGATTTTTGTTCGCCAGAACGTAGTCCAGCTCGGTTCCTTTTTTAGCATCCTGAAACGATACAACGGTTGGAGATGTTGGAGAAGGCGTTGAAAAGTGGGCACTTCGAATTCTGGGGGAAGAATTGAGATAGTTTCTCCCAGCCGCATCTGCTGCCCAATAGCCCAAATAGACTAGCTCAGATAGCAAATGCAATATAGACATCTCTGAACTTGCAAGAACCTTCCGTAGACGACACCATTGCTCCCCTCCAACCCATCGCATCGAGCAAATATAGGTTAATTAGATTCCTGCGTCTTGCGAATCTTGCACCATTTTGCAGGGACAATTGTTCACCGCAGCGGCACACAGCTCGTGAACAATAAATGTGATACACAAATGCACAGATCTCAGTCTACGGTCACTCCATACTAGGAACTGTGGAAACCCGTCATCGCACACGACAGGGACCTCAAGGGGAGGAGAAGGAACGTTGGCAACGTCAAGAAGCTGGCCAGCAATGAAATGATAAATGGTAATGCATTGTTTTGCGCTCCGCTTCCGGCACAGAAACCCGCCGGGGGTGAGGCTTAGCACACAAGCGTGTGTTTTGTTGGAATTGATGATCTTCGGTCCGCTGTTTGTGGTTAGCCGTGTCTTCGTTGCGGTTATGCCGCTAGAAGTGAATGCATTAAGTTTATGGTGGAAGAAAAGGAAGACAAGTTCTAGCCGTTGTCGCTAACCGTGAGCGTTCGAAATTGGAACAGCCAAGAGCAGCCACATTGGCCTACGTTTGATGGGTGGAGAGACTGCCCCAGTCCCTGCAGTATATTCCTTGTGCCCCAAAACCCACGTTCCGCAGGGCAGCTCTGTTTTCGCGACCTACCTCCGGCACCATGATGATGCCCGCCTTGTGCGGAAAGATGACGTCGTGCGGCGTGGTAAAGTTGGTGGCAGTGATCGAGCAGCTCTGCACCGACATGCCGCCCTTGGTGTCCTTCACCGACACCTGGAAGTCGTAGTAGCGGCCCGGTTCGAGCCGCCGCGTCAGAATCACATTGGCCTGGCAGATGGAGTTGAACTTGGTGCAGGGCAGCGTCTCGATCTGTACCGTCGACGACGACGCATCGCCTGTGGCGGAAGAAAACGGAGAGCAAAATAGACGATCAATATCAATGTGATCGTAGTGCACCTGGAGGCAGACCCTGTGTTCCCCGTGACCCAGGGCATCCATTCGTGTACCTACCGACTAGCTCAAACTGGAGCGGGTACTCGAACTCTTCGTCGGAGGCCCGCAACCGGTAGATGACGGAGCCGACGGTTGCGTCGGCCGGCACCAGCACGAGCCCCATCCGGGTGGACGGGTCGAACTTTGGGTCGAGTCCGGCCGCTTCCGGCCAGCAGGCCGCGAGCGCCAGCAGGGCTAGCGTGAGCGGGATCCTAGGGCTGGTGTGGTCCGGTCGTTTCCTTCTGCCGCTGGTACTGCTGTACGCTCCCGCGCACGTCACGCCGTTGCGCGTCATCTTTATGTGGCTGGTGGAAGGAGAAGAACAGAAATGGACATTAGATAAGCATTAAGCAAAGGCCTGAATTCTCACAAAACTAAGTCCTCTAGCGTTGCATCCTTCGAATATTACTTCTTTCTCCCAGGAGATATTATGCTGCTGTCAATATCGCCAGATTCCGTTAAGAAAAAAGCACCGCTTTGCATGTGAAGTCGGGTTAGTACCTCAAACAATTTCCCTTTTTTTGTAGGACATTACCCAAAACTTTTTTAAACAACGTGTGACCTACTCTGTCACATAAGATCCCGCTGGACAACTCATCCAAAGCATTGGAGCATCACAGGCGTACCAGCAGTACAAGTTAACTCCCAATCAATAATCATTAACTGCTGAAAGCGCGAATAATTGTTGCTGGGTGCGGGCGTACGGGAGAGGAGGCCCTTGTCACACTGTTTGCGGTTTTGTGGCTGAGTAATCCCTGAGATGGAGTTGTGTGACTTTTTTCTTTTTTTTTTTTTTGGTTTGCACCTTCGTCTTGCAGTTGCAGTCATTTTCTAGACGACGGCAAGCTATCGGTGAGTGGAGCGGCATTATACAATGCAGGCGCCGCTCGTTCCCGTCTGCGTGTGTATGTGTGTGTGTGTGTGTGTGTGTACAAGCATTCTGCACTTCGGCTGGAAGGATTTAATGACGGCGGCGATCTTCCACTCTGCCAAACTGTCAATTAAATGTAACGCTCGGAGATAAATGGCTAATGCAAATGGAAAGGTTTCGGGGCCGTGGTGCCGATCGTGGACGTGTTGCGCCAATTTGCATATTAGTTTCTGCTTTATGGGCCTCGCGACGTGAGGTTCCGGCCGACTACACGACTGTCTAGCGCTGTGGCAAGGATGCCGGGCACTACGCTTCCGGGATGCGGGCAATTTCCCTATTTCGAGCGCGGAATCGCAATCAGTACCAGAGGGTCACAAGTGATTGCAGTGTTCCTTGCGCGCGTTTGCGGTTGAGCAAAGATGACCTCCAACGCTCTAACCGCAAACGAGAGTTGCTTAACTGTGTATGAGAAAAAAAAAGAACGGGTGAGGGGGCTGAACAGCTTCTACGAAAGGACTGTTGATTGCCCAAGTTATGTAAGGCGATATTGACTCCCCCAGTCTGCCCTGCTGCATCGCAGAACACATTCCAGCACACGATTATCTGCTTGCAGCATTCAATCTGAACAACTCACAAAATTCTACACCCTTTCGGCTGTGGGCTTAATCCCATCCCGCCGTCGCTTGCCCTGGGGCGGGCAAACAACATGGGACAACCGCGCGCGCGCTCGCGCGCTGGGCGAATAAATAAGTCCCCGGGGTGGGGGTGTCCCGGTTACGTTATCTAATCTCGCTTGGCAATCACACCACCAGAGCGACGCAAACCCGAGACAAAGGTGCAAAAAACCGTGCCACCAAGCAGGCCACACTTCACGAACCGCAACACGATCGACCTTTCCTGCCGGCCCGAGCAGCACAACCGTCCCGCGGGGCGGTCGAACATCATCGATCTTGCGCGGCTGCCTCGCGACCCCGTCTCCTGCAAGGCGCGGTGTGCGCCGTTCCGCCCGCGCATGGGAACCACTGCAACCACGGTCCCCTTTTTGGTAGCGCGGCCCAGGACACGCAGCATGGGGCGCGTCTAGTGTGGCTTTTTTTGCGCCCATAGTGCTAGAATTATCGCCTTCGGTTGTCGCACTTTGACCGGTTTCGTTGGGTTTATCTGGTGCGCGCTTTGTTCCGAGCATGGCACCGTGCCGGTTACCTCCATCCCCCCGCCCCTTGGAGTGGTGTCACGCCGTTGCTGCCCTATCTTAAAGTGTCCCGCGTCCGCTAATAAGCTGACACAAGCCCTTCACAAGCTTTGGAGCTTTGTTGCGAAAAGGACTGGAAGGGGCGCTAGAGGCTGACCATTTCTGGCTGGACAGTTGCAGCTGATGAGTTAAGGGACGTGGGAAACCACACAAACACACACACACACACACGCGCGCGACTGGCTCTCAGCTGCACGTCTGACCAGAGTACGTCGACGTACACTAGGAAGTATAACGTGCGACTTGTTTATGGTTTGTGTAGCTTTAATTATGCAAACTTACACACACACACACACACACACTAAACACCCGCTGACTACCTCCTGCAACGAAGGAGCGGCGCGGGGGTCTTAAAAGTGGGCAAAAAGGGTGCAGTGTTTGGGTTCGTTTATCATCGCTAAGCGAAAACCATTTACGGCACAGCGAGCCGTTCCAATCGCTGCAAAACCATTTCCATCCAATCCAGCAAGCTGGCCCGGGGGGGTGCGCAAATGGCGTGCGCAACCGTCACCGAGGAACGGTGTACGTGTAAAAAGTCCGCCAGTGGTGCCGTACCACTGGTGGTGGCAATAAGTTAATCTAAATTATCATCTTAATTATTTGTGATTTTACAGCTCACGTACGGGGTGTTGTACGGGTCGGGTCACGAGAGGGTGCAGAAGGTTCGTCGCGCACGCACCATACACCAAGTGCACATGAAGTGACGGACACGCAACACATCCTGGTGAAAAGCGGGTCAATAGTGGTCACGCAGCTCCCGCGTAACCCGTTAACCTTGGGTGTGGAGACGGCTCCTCATCAAAGGTACTGCTGGTCCTGCTTGCCCCCCCCCCCCCCCCCATGCACGGAGTTCGTCGCAAAGGGTTGGCAAGGTCTCTGCGGCTGAAGCTCTCCTTCAGCTGTCGGAGTTGTGTGCAAGATAAGGGTGCCTCCTCCGAGTCATCTGCATAGTCTAGATATGTCAAGAATTTGTAGGCAAATGAAGTTCAAGACCGTCTCATCTTAGCGACTATGCACGCTGGAATGCTGGGCTAGAGATTCATCGCTTTTCGAGATACCCCGTCCGCACTTTGTTGCATCTTTCGGGAGTTCCGCTTCCATCGAGCCGCTGCGGTCAAAATCAATACATACGGTCCCGTGAACTTGAAGCGGCAGTGTGTCCCTGGCACCAACCGCCTCTTTCACCGTTAAACCCCTCCGGCCACACGGTCAGAGGCGCGCTCTCGTGTACCGTTAGAACCGTTGTTTGGCAGTGTCTGTGTGTGTGTGTGTGTGTGTATGGACAGCGGAAGGCAATAACAACGAACCCTTCGACGGACGTTATCGTACTCACGAATCGGACAGTTCGCCGCGGGTCTCCGGTAACCGGTAACGTTCGTCTCCACCCGCAAGCGGCGCAAACTGGGCAGAGAGAGAGATAGAGCGAGAGAGAGAGAGTGGGATGCGGGGGCTTTTTATCGGTCATCGGCCTTCGAGCACGCTCGGGACCGTGCGGCATCGATTGAGCGCGTGGTGGTGGGTATGGGAATCGGCTGACCTCCGATGGAATGTCAATACTGTCTCGTTCGCGTGGTTCTGTTCTCATGTACCCATGAGTCACATACCTACAACAGGCACGCACACACATCCATACACACGTGTACATTACATCCATCAAATTGGATGGTGGATGGTGGAAGCGAGAAACAGCGATAGAACGCATCGATGGTGAGTGTGTTGCATGCCGGAGTGGTGGTGTGGGAACGAAAACGGAACCGCTCACGTCATCGGGCGGGCGACGTCGATCGTTGACATATCGATCGTTCGCAGCTGTGCCAAACAATCTCCACTGGAGGGCAAGAGACTCTCGAGAGAAAGGAGAGACGACGCACAATGGTGACGACGCGTTCGTTTCTGTTAGTTTTGTGGGTTTGCTATCAGTGAGGCTCATAACAAGCTTGCTGAAAAAAGAGCCTGTTGCAGAGATATACAAACAGGCTCTCTTCCTGATGTATTGGAACATTTCGTAGCGTTTCAGTTTTGAATAATTTAGTGTTGGATGTATTATATACAAGAAGAATAGGCGATCAAATTGAATAACATTTCTTCTAGCATCCCATGGACCCATACAAGATTAGAACTCTTGACGGTCATGTTATTGAGCAGCGCACGCAACGGATAGACTACGTGAGCGCCTCGAGTTGTTGAGATTGAAACGCTCTTTTATCATTTAACATTTCAAGCACTGACTCTTGGAAGCCGTGTTGACGGTCGCTTCTGTTTATGACATCCGAAGACAGGTTGAGACGTTGCGTTCACCAGCACACCGGCAGCTTGTCTCTTTGCCATCAGTTCGGGGGCAAGACCGCAGCGACAAAAAGTTTAAGATCCCGTCACTCCCCCCTCATACTCCATGCGCAAAATGATCGGTTGACGACCCCATAAGGTAGAGGATGAAAGTTCTTATTCCGATTCCTTGCGCCGAAGGAAGACTGGAAACAAAAACAAAACAAAAAAACGCGAAAGAAAATCACGTCACGATTTGCCACCCAATCGACCGGCGATCCCTCCCAGGGTTCCGAGGATGGGAACGGCTTTGCCTCTGCCTGCGTTTTTCGGGGCCACGGTTTCGTTCCGTTTCGTCTGAGCAGCGGGCGGGGTAGGTCGTCCGAGCTTGACCGATTTATCCGTGACGGCAGTCACCCTTTCCGCGTCCAAACAGAGGGGCTATCGAGCACAGAAAGGCACGGGGGAGGTAATCAAATAGAATGGCTCCCCTTTTGCCGCAGATGAAGGACGCTGCGAAACGTAATGGTAGAATCCCCTCCCGGGAGTACATTATTACGGTTTTTGCAGGAATTGAAGCATTTGAACGGTTCAAGACGGAGAGATAGAGAGAGAGAGAGAGAGAGATCGAGACGAAGTCAAGTATTCGTAGTTTGGTTGAATCGTGGTACGCGCAGCTCGCGAGCTGGACGGGTGTGTGTACGTGCGCCGGCAGATAGTACAATTTAATTATGATGCAATAATGATTGAGCAGAGCACTAACCTAACGAGCTATTGTTCTTGGGTCGCTAGGAAATTGTACGTCAGGTTATATATCTTCATATATGTGGTGTGTTGCCTTGCTGCTGCAGAGCTGTTTGGAGTGATGAAGCTGCTGGGGAGCTTTTCACCAGCCACTTTCCGATGATGACGTTGTCACCGTAGCCGCACAGAATCCAGCAAGCCATTCTCATCAGCCACATTCAGGGCGTATTGCGCCATATCCAGTCTCTGTTGGCTCAGGCTGCAGAGGCTGTAGCACACAGATCGTCATACTCTCGCTCGACGCAAATAGGCTCCAAGAACCTTTACGAAGCCTCCAACCGTCCCAGGAAACGATGCAGCAGCATCAAAGGTCTTATTAGAAGATAAGCGAACGTGCTGTGTCTCGGCGGTGCTGTGAACTTCGGTTAAAGCTATCGGGCCGGGTACGCGGTAAAGAACATTTCCTCCCGAATTATCTGCCCGAGGTCATCATAATCGGTCAACGGCGAGATACGGCGAAAACGGTGGAAAACATGAAAAGATCTGCACCCCGCCCGCTGCATCTTTCGTGTACCTTTTTCCCCTCCCCGTGCACGTAGCCGCCGGAGGGCACACTGAAGGCTCACTGGAGGCGCGAGGAAGCCGGGAAATTGATTAGAATCGCAAATCAGCACGCTGCATCTCTGGCCGTTCTGTAACCCGGAGGCTTGCCGGGGCGAAACGTGATGGAATTTAATTAATCATATGTTTCCTTCTTCCAGCCCGCGCTCGCTTTTACCCGCACCGCAACTCACTACAGTCGCCACGAATCCGTCTTGAAGGACCAAAAACGTAAATCTATGTGGTTTTGTGTGTGTGTGTGTGTGTGTGTATTCGCAGCGCACCATTTATTTAAATGACTGGCCTCGGACGAAACGAACTGAGGCACGCTCAGCAAAGCCACCTACATTTTCGTGCCACAACCATTCCGCACCATTTGCCCCCGGCCGCTTGGGGTGTTTTTATTTGTACTTTCATGTGGCTTACACGTTTGTCTCAAAATCCGACCCCATTCCCCTAGGAATTAGCGTGTCCCGTTAGGTGGCTCCGGAGCGGCAAACGCAGCCGCAGATCGATCGAGCGGTTCATTAAATTAATTGGAAGACCATCTTCCTCATCCCGAAGAAGCCCCTACGCTGCGCCCCTTTCCCTCCGCCCCGGCAGTGTCCGTGCCGTGTTTGGTTGGTGTTTTGGTTTGTTGGTTTGTTTTATTTTCTACCGCTTTGTTTTGCTACACTGTTCGCGCATTTGCATAATGGTGTCCCGGTGCTTTGATTTAGATGGGCAAACCGGACGGGTGGCGTGTAGTTTTGTTTCTTCTTCTTCTTAGCCGGTTCACCCGGGCTACGGTCCGACAAGGATGCGTCCGATGCGGTGCATTATGGCTGGCCTGGGGCACAAGGCAAGAAACTGGTAGATGGAAACGTCCCGTTGGCTAGTGGAGTAGAGAATTGCAACTGGATTGTCAATACAGAAGCCGTGTTAGCTATGTTGCTGTGATGTTTTGATTTATTGATACATGGGAAACCAAGCGAGCACATTCTTGCACAACGACTTCAAGGAGCAAAAAAATATCAGCATGCTCGTAGCTTTCGAGCTGGCATTATATATTTTTCGATAGCGCATTGTATGGCTGTGCATAATTCTCAGCACCCTAATATTAAATGAAATGCTGATAGTCCTGTCATAAAGATACGTTTGAACTGAGATGACTGGACGCCCTAGCAAACGATCATCAAATAGTAATGAAAATACACATCATGCAGCTCCTATTAGCCTGATGCTACTCATTCCCTGCGCTTATCTGTGGATGAAGTTATTAAGCTAATGGAGATGATCAATTCATTAAAGCAAGAATGAGCTAGAAACGCTTTTAGTGTCATCATCTTTAGCCATCCCAATCTGAGGCGAACCGTTTTCCTATTCCTAGGCCTCCTGGGCTGCTGTTTGCTGAACCATAACCCTCCCGTTTTATTACCTCCACCATCACCACGACCAGTCGAGCATAGAAGGGCAGTAAAACGAAATTAAACTGTTGTCACTAAGCGAACTTCACACGGGCCCAGCCCTTGCAGCCGTTCTACCGTGCCGTTCATACACGCCCGTCTGACGCACGTCAGAAAGAAATTGCAGCGTAACGCGTGGTGCCGTGGCAAGATTAGCCTCCAACGGAACCCGAAAAGGTAGGCCGCGGCGACGTGGGAGTTTTAGTTAAACGTATGATAAATGAAGAGTTCAACGAAAACCACCCCAAAAAAAAAAGAAAAACCTGAATGTCTCATTCCATTGGGAATCTTACCGCAGGTTCGTCGTGTCGCTCCGCGTTGAAGTTGTTTGATTCGACGCAACCGTACAGCGACAAAAACGGGCGAAATTTAAGCGGCACCCCATCAAAAAAAAAAAAACGATTAAAGTACATTCCATGTGTTTTCTTGCTCTTCTCGATGGCAAATTAAAATTCAACCTGTGCAATTTGTGGTTAAAATTTCTTTGCAATCTTGTTGCATGCTACGTTTTATTCTCAAACGCCAAGCACTATTCTCTGGCTTCCCCCGGGCTTGGATAGCATTCCAGCAGTTCGAGCGACGGGGTTTCTGTGCTTTTTCCCCCCTTCTATTTCTTCTTCAAGCACCTCCACCATTCTAGGTTTGCTTGCTCGCTCTGTTTCTCGGTTTGTTTTACCTTTCTCTTTTGCCTACAGTTCCAGAAGCAAAAGCATGCAAACACGGTGAGGTGAATGACAAATTATGAGCTCACCGCCCTCGCAGTAAGTCACGATTCGCTCCTCCTCCCGTTCCACCCGACTCTGCCCCGCTACGCTTTATGCTTGCTGTGTGAGTTTGGCATTCTTTCTCACTTCCTAATTAGAAAGTGCTGTTTTGGACTTGGCGGCTGCGAGAATGTGGCAGAGAGCGAGAGAACATTAAATTAAACAAAAAAAAAACCTGTTCGGGAAGGTTTCGGAAGGTCGCTCGTCAATTTTTCTTTGCACGTTTTCAGCTCCCTCCTTCCCTACTGCTGGCTTCCTCTGTGCGCTGCTAAGCACGGCCTCCCCGGGCCTGAGATCAATCTGGTTTGCCCGGATCGCCCAATCTAACGCCGACAGTCCCATTCGCTACGGTGGATTTTTCAAAGTCCACCCCGGGAGTCGTCGATTTAATTTTTGGTGTTGTTGCTGAGGTTATTTGCCCCTCACAGCTTCTTGATTAAACCGTACCGCCAATAATGGGAAAGATCTATTGTCCAGGTGGCTGCTTTTTTGTCTTTACCCCCTCTCTCCCTCTGTCTCTCTATCTCTCTGTACAGCTTCTGGTATTTGCACCGAGCAAACACAAGGGAAAAACTCCCTGTACAACCTCAGAAGGTCAGATTTTGCTTCGTTCCGTTTCATCCGGAGGACATCGACCACTGAACGATCGAGTTAGCGCAAATTTACAAAAAAAAAGTTTATGCTGGTAAAGAGATTAAGCAGAAGGGGATGGAAGTAGGCAACTGAGCAAAAGGTCTGAGCCGAATCGAACAAACAAACCATTAACTTCCGGACGACGAAAATCTAGCCCCAAGAAACCACCAATCCATCCGTCTTTGTGACGCAATTCCAGCCAGATGCTGTGCCGCTTGGCACCCACGCAAAACCTCGCCAAAAGCCTTCCTTGCCGATGGCGACAGGCAGCCAAGCAAATGAGCAAAAAAAAAAAAAAACAACAACACACAGACATAAAACCCTTTCCCCCGTTCCACTGCTGTACACCGTGCCCTCGAACCAACCGCTCGAACTGTCTGTCATCTTAAATCTCATCCCGCGCTGCGTTAATATTCGTCCGTGGCTGCCGTGCCCTGTCCCCGGCTACGGTTTCTATTTATTTATTTATTTAATATCCAACCTTTATACGCCCTTCGCAGGACGGAGTCGCCGGGCCGTGTGAGCTTAGAACGAGACATAATCCAGCCCGAAGGTTGCCGGCCGGGAAGCCGGGAAGGAAGCGTGGTGTGACTTTAGTGGCGCCACGCCGCTGCCTGCAATCCGGGCGCCACGCGCGTCATGCTAAGCCAGTTGACAGCTCGTTCACACCCGCATCCCCACCCCCGGGGGGGGGGGGAGGCCGAGGTGAGCCGCGAGAAAACGGAGATTTTTGCAGCGCAAATCATGGCAGCTTTGCACCACAGCCGGCCACCACTTTTGGGCTGTTTAGGGTCGCTCCGTTTTCGTTCATTTTGTGCGTTCAAAACGTTGTAGCGCTTAAGATGCTTAAACTATTGCATTTGTTGATTTGTTGCGGTTTTCGGTAGTGATTTCCAGCCCCTCTTTTATGGGCCGTTGTGTGATGGCGGGCACACGCCTACACTAAAATAACCAACCCAATGCCGTAACACCAACAATCGACAGGAATTTAGCCGTGCTGCTGACGGAGCCATGGTCAGGAATATCGTACATCAGTGATAATTATAACACCTTCACGCAACCAACACCGTGTGCGGTGTGTACCAGAAGTCACACTGGGGGCGGGGAGCTGGTTGACAAAAGATGATCATGGGCACAGACCTCACCCTTTTCATCTGGCCTCTCTGACCATAACGGATCGCGGTGGCGAGTGGAAAATGCTGCTTGCAGTGGGAGAAATGTGTCCCATACTTTGACGCCAGCCCATCGCTACAAAAATGAAAGTGAAACATTCCTCACCTAACTTGTCATTAATTGTTTTTGAGAATTTGAATAGAGTGTTGGGAGAAGGCAGATTTAAATATGATTTGAATCACTTTTGCAGTTGCAGTATTACACATTTTTTTGTTTCTGATTGCTACAATTGTTGGTGCCGTGACTAGGATATACAGTTCTAGTTCTGTTGATTGTTATTGACTGCTCGTCTAATGCACATTGGAATGGTGTAATAAAACCACAAATAGAACGTTGTAGTCCAACGCATCGAGTGTGTTTTATTAGCAAATACAATTCCACTACAATCAGCTGCATCCACAGACCGTTCTAAGGTTGTGTAACAAGTGGGCGAGTGCTATAAAAATCTGTTCCGCACTACCTACTCAAGCAAAACATTACTCAATCTCGTAAGAAAAGTCACGATGAAGTTTTATTCTGGTAAGATTTTACAAAGCAGGTAGAAATTCGCAAAAAATAGCCATTTCTATTCTCTCTGCTTCTAGTGGGCAAGCTGGTCAAGGTACTACTGGTAATGGCCGTGTGCTGCCTGCTGCTCTGCACCGCCCCAACAGGAGCTAATCCGCTTCCGGGCAGAGACCGACATACCATCGCAAACAAATCAAAAGATAAAAAAGCGAGCGCACCGAGACACTCGCTTGGAACGGGTGCTAGGATGGCACTGACTGGTGGCGGTGTTCTTGGCGGTGTATTAACAAACATGTAAAATTCACTCCACATGAAGGGACAGCTGGGAAAGCAAACGAATTGGTTCGGTATGAAGTATGCTAAAAAATCTGCGATTTTAATCTCACACTTCATCGGTGATTTCACGAATAGTGTTTCTTATTGATTGGGAAGAATGCGCCAATAAGGTGCCGATACAGTGAGAAAATAAGACATAATTTCTCCCCCAAGACATTAGGTTTTTCAAAAACTTTAAATATATTTGAAAATGCGGACAAGCTATCCAAAATAGCGAGCAATAAATCAGAAAGTAAAAGTCTAACAAACAGTGCAGTCTTTCGGCTAACGAATATGGTTTGAATGTCTTTTGCTCATGCAGCAAAATACATACTTTTACAGTAGTCAGAATATGGCGCCGTGACTAGGATACGTTACTGTGCCCTGTTATTTGTTATTGCCATCTTGTCGTGTGCACAGTTGAATGGTGGCAAATAGTAAAAATAGCAAACAGAACCTTGTTTTTTTTCACACAACACGTGTATTCAAACAGCTGCATCTATAAACCGTGCTATGACTGTGGATAGAGTGGAACATTGCTATAAAATCAGTTTCCTACTACCTGCTCCAACCACATACAATTGTTTAGCACTAGAGAGACCACAATGAAGCTCTATTCTGGTGAGATGCCACTCAGGCAGTCGAAGTTTACAAATAAATAACCTTAATTTCTCTCTACTTCTTGTAGGATATCGATTGCTGGTACTGTTGGTGATGACAGTTTGCTGTCTGCTGCTCTTCATCGCCCCAACAGGAGCTGATCCACTGCCGGGCCAAACCCAACGAACCCTGGGTTACAGGGGAAATGACAAAAGAGCGACCCCACCGATGCACTCGCTTGGCTCGGGTGCCAGGATGGCAATGACCGGAGGGGGCATCCTCGGTGGCATATTTTCCGCTCTTTAAGTAAATACACACACACACACACATACACTTGAAAACAAAATGTACACTGGAAGATTGAGAGCGAAAGTTCTGAGCTAACGAGCTGATTGAAGAACAAATAAGGCATTGGGTGTTTTAGATTTGCTTTTCTTGAGTTAATTTTTATTTAATGGTGCCGTGACCAGGAACCACAAAAATATTACCACTTTTTGGTGCCTTTACCGCTAAAGCAAACACAAAATCTCAAACAAGTTGATTAATTTCGGCAAGCGCGGGGAAAAAATGAATCCTTAACTGTGAACAATAAATCAGAAAGTAAAACTTCGACAAACAGTGCAGCCAATTTGTCAGACGGGAAGTTTAAAAGGAGGGGTTTGGGGGTACCGGGTACCACCATAATGCTCTGCCTTGGTGTTCGCGTCCAGCAGCACCACATTCCCTCTGCCGTCGATATTTATTTCCTCGTTTGTTATGATAATAATGCCTGCATTATGCTCCACAGCCGGCCGATCCTTTCCGCCCGATAGCAGGCGAAGAACAATTGTGCCTGAAGAACATACACGCGCGCACACACACACACACACGGTCTCATCTACATTGAATGGATGTCCTTTCTACCACCCATTGTCCGCCTTCTTTCCCTTTTCCCTTCTTAACCAGCCAGCCAACGTGACGGGCCAGTGACCTTCAACGGGTTGACGCGGGTTCCTCGCTGTGGTTGCATATTTTGCCATTTTCCTTCTTCTTACCCCCTTTCCCCTTTCCAGCAACAACCAAACAACAAGGTTACGGATGGCTTGTTTGCCAAATTGATCGATTGATACGGCACATACACGCACACAGCCCCACATCCTGCGAAGCTTTCCACCCTAGTAACACTGCGGACAAAGGTCCGCTTTGTTGTCGATGTTGTTCGCCGCGTTGTCAACAAATGCATTCCCGGGTTTTATCCCCCCCCCCCTCCCCCCCCGCCCCCTCCTCTCGGATGTGTTGGCCTCGTGCAAGGAAGCTGCAACACACGGGCGTACTTCAGCGAGATTAAAATCGGACAGAAATATTTTCCATATTTATAAGGCACGCACGCTCCTGGGGATCCAACCCCACCGTTCACCCCCTTTTGCATCCTGGGCGTGACCACAAGGAGGGGGGGGGGGGGGGTGGAGATGGTCATGCGTCCCCGCTGGGCGCAAGAAAAGGGAAAATTACTGTCAAATAATTACCCCTGTCGCGGTACCCTTTGCCCCGGCGACTGCCTGCCCAGTTGTAGCAATAGGAAACGAACCCTTGTTTTGTTGTTGTTGTTGTATTATTTTCCTGTTGTCTTTGCACGATCACATTGATAAGAAAGCTGCGCACGGGAGGTACATCGTTAATGCGCGGTGCAGTCGCGCCTTTGTTTCCCCGCTTTCGGGTGGTGGAAACGACCGCCACGCCAAGCCCGGGACGACCTTCAGGAAGGAAGTTGACGCTCTCGCAGGCTATTAATAATTCATCATTTACATACACTGTCGCACGGCCGATGCGGCATGATGTACGCCACGATCGAGCGATTAGCCTTTGGGAAAATCGAGCCGGATGAAGAGGGATCACGGTGAGCCGGTTTAGTCACGCTTGAATCATTCATTAGCCAACTTTTCCGCCCGTGAGCATCGGCCCGGAAAGCTAAGAATGTTTCCCGCCGGTTAAAGCTTCATGAGTTGTATGAGTGTACTGCACACGCTAAAAACCAAAAACCATCGAACAACGCAAAAGCAATCAATGTACAATTTTTATGCGCCGGTTTTCCCCGGGAGTTAATTTCTATCGCTTTCTTTGCAGATCACCTCCCAGCTCTTTTCGCGCAGCGCTAGCCGGCCGCTTCGGCGCTCGGCAGGGAAGCAGGCAGGGGGAAAACAGCACGCCCAACAGCACTGCACGAAACGTCCGTCCGCGTCGGCAGCGAGCTAATCACAGTCATCGTGGCCGCGCTGGCGAGCGCCACGACTGCGGCAAGGCACAACGGCCGGATGAATGAACGCCCAAAAGGGACAGCGGCCTGTGCCTTTTTGTTTCGCAGCTATGCTGAGATGCAAACAAACAGAACAACAACCACCAAACTGCTCGCACTTTGGATCTTCGAGCGAAAATAATGCTTTTAATCATGCATAAAGTCCACACGACGTCTTTTCCCCCATGTTGCTGTGTGTGTGTGTGTGTGTGTGTGCTGTCAGAGGATTTTCTTCCCCAACGCGAAAATATTCATCCTCCCCCCCGCCCCCCGTAGGCCATCACAGCTTCTCAGATGTTTCAAATCAATCGCAAAACGAGCTCGAGGAAGCACCGCGAGGGAGCGACTCAAATTGCCTCTAATAATGGTGACTAAAGCGGCTAAATAATGGAAGAAATAGCAACAGCAACAACAACAACAACAACAAAAAACCACACGATCCTAATCCACAGCCCTGAGCGCGATCGATCGAACGTTCGGGCGTTGCCGCTTCGAGAAAGAGAGAAGAGATAAAACATTGGGAAGCAAGCCGGATCGATGCTGTAGAGCCGATAATTTCAAATTACAGATTCACCATGCCTCATCGGGGGCGTTTGGAGCTTATCATTTGCTGCCCTCAGCCGCCTCTGCCGTCCCACATATGCAGAAACGTTTACGGTGAGGGGAGAGGGGGGGGGGGTTGTAGAATCAAACCGAAGCAAAAAAAACGTCTAATCCAAATCGTTCCATTAAAGTGATCTAAGGCAAGGATTTTTTTTCCATTTTAAATGTTTGCTAGAAGCAGCATGGTTAGACCGTTCCTTGGGAATACAAAAACAACACATTTGCGAATGTGTATTATGTTATTAGGCGAGTAAGAACGATGATTATACGGCACAAAATTATACACCCATAAACATTCGCAAAGGCACGAAACAGCACGACGACTTCCAAGGCTCAATAATATCTATCTTTTTGCAAATCAATTCTGTTCCGAATATTTATCTTGTTATGTTTAATGTTATATCATATCCTACTTGAAAGTTTAAAATTAATTTAATGATCACCCTTGAAAACATGAAACATTTTTAAAATCAATTAAATTCCAACTGTAAGCAAAATAAACAATTAGACATTGAACAGTACTCTGGCATGCACAGTGAGACGAGACTGATTGTTTTGCTAGATACATAATGGAAATATTCCTTTTGCCTGTCCCTTTCCCAAAAACATTTATCAATTCTTTTCACGAACACGATTTTGTGTAGATTTTTCTTTGCTTCATTCGACCGGGAGCCCATAAATAAAGGCAGCTCACACTGAAACCTCATATAATGCTTTGATGTAATCGATGCTGGCACAGTATGATTCCAGGTCGCTGGCTGACCGGCGCAGCTGCTCGTATGCCAGCAGTGTGCCATAAATCCCCCTCCTGACCGTGTGGACAGCGTTCTCCGGGAGAGAGGGAGTTCGCTCCCGTCTAACGCCGCCTAGCTTTGTTTCGCTAACGAGCGTTCTTCAGCTACAAAACCTCCGATTACGTAAAGCGCAAAATAAAAGGAAAAAAACACACACACAAACAGACACACATGTAAGGGAGCTCGAGCGAAAGGTAGAAAGGTGAAACCGTAACACACCGGAGCGTGCGCTAGTGGCCCGCAAGCTCAAAAACCTCGGATGGGGGGGGGGGGGGGCGAAGGGGTTTGGCCCGCCTGACTGAATCGTGGTCAGAGCGTGGTACTTTCAAATTAAACTAGTCCGCCAGTGCGGCCCAAAGCTGGACTGAAGCACCCGGTGGACAGAGAGATGGATACATAGGTGGTGATGCTCCCATATATGCTCGGGAGCATCCTTTTGGAGTTGCTCCAGCTTCAAGCTCGAAGGCATACAAGAGGGAGCGAACAGAAAGCGAAAGGGAAGCAGCGGCCAAGACAGCATCTTCGGCAAATCGGTTCCAGCAAAAGCCCACCACTCAACAAAGGATGATGAATGAGTGCAATGTTATCGCATCTTCCTACGGGTTGCGAGGAAATGGAACGTAACAATCATACACAAAAAAAAAGAACAAAACAAACCAAAAAAAAAAAAACTAGAGCCAAGTCTTCGACCAACGCTTCAGCCGACTCCCATCCGCTCGGTGTTGAAATGTTACGGTCGACAGCGGCGGCAAAGCGAAAGTACACCAATGTCACCAGGGCGAGCCGGTGTCTGGCGAAGCCTAGCAAATGGATTTGGTTGGCACGGGAAAGTGAAAGCCTTTTCCGATGTGCACTGTTCGACATTTAAGGATCGACGACGAACGGTACATGCGGGTTGCTGGCCCCTTCCACTGCCCGCAAGATGCTACATATTTAATAATGGTGGATGTTTGATGTCTTCCAATGGGGCCACGGTTTCGGGGTTCGTTTTAATAACTGAAATGCGCTGGTGCCGTGACTAGGAACCGTACGGGCTATCTGTGGGCTTTTGAAGCCTTCAATTTAATTGAATTATGCTTGCAACGTTCGTTTTTCGCTGCTAGTCAGTTACAGGATCATTTAATGTGTGAGTAATGCTAATGAGCGAGCGCTTAAATCGTTATCGTTGCGACTTTACGTGATAAATGACAGTCGGTGTGGAAGTGGTTGGATTTATTATTTTTCATCTGTAAAAAGATAAAATAAAATTTAATCTCCCTTCTTCTTCTATTTGCTCTTTTTCTCTCTTCGATACAACTTTTGCTTCATTCACTGCTAGTGATTAATGAACCGAGCGCACGGTACCATTGTGCCAGTCGATTATTTGTTCTGTTACACTGTAAACCTGCTCTCTTGACCACACTTTTCGGTTACGATTTCATTCATTCGGTTAATTCGATTGCAATCAGACGAATAATTCGTGTTTACCGATCACAATTGCAATATGCCCGCTCGCTACAAACCACACACACACACACACACACACACACACACACACACACACACACACACACACACACACACACAAACACATTGGCAACATTATTTAAAATACCAAAAAGGAATCATGATCCCCACTGCCGGGCGGCGGGAAACAAGGTCGTCCCCTGGAGGCAGTCGAACAATTCAAGCGGGCCATAGTGAGTGGAGGATATTTATTGCTACAACTACCACGCGCCTTCACCCAGTCCAGTGAGGAGCACGGGAGAAGCCTGCCGCAGGGAGGGGGAAGAAGTTTATGCTTGGTTCTGTTTTTGGGGATATGCGCATTACGTGTTGCGTACCGATCGCCCCCGGGAGAACGGCTTGGCGGTTGAACCCGTCCGATCGTCGATGCCGGCCAGGTGCGGGACGAGGTTCGGCAGGGAGGTTTATGATCGATGATTGGCACCGGGTTGAGTCTGGTTCGATCCTGCCCTCCCCTCTCGACGCGTCTCCGAAGGAGTAAAAAAAAAAACGAGAGTTGCCAACAATTTTTCGTTTCATTTTATAATACCTACAAAAACGGCACTCGCGAGAAATCGTCGGATGCCGATCGTTGAGAAATTGTCTGTTGGTAGCACTGGGGTGATTTTGTTAATTTGTAGTTTATTGTGCTGCGTTCGGGGAAACCCCCGGTGAATAAACATCAAGCAAACACTAGGGTTTTGCCATTTTTTTGCTGCAATTGATTGTGATACGTTTTATTGTACTTCCAGTTTCAAAAATACATATTGGTGCCATGACCAGGATATGATTAACATGCGCAAAAGACCAGTGTTAGAGAAGGTTTCGAATTATTACTTTATTGAATTTACATCAGGGAACAAATCAAATCTGTTTTACTCTTGGAAATACTCATTTTCCTAACGTATAAAAAATATTATATGAATTAAAAGTCTGATAATTAAAGTTGGTCTTACCAGACGGGCTATGGTAATTGCAACATACGTCCAATTTCCAACCGTTTAAGAAAGCAACTGGTTTCTTCCTCCATTTGCTGTTGCTGTAGACTGTTATTGTTTGGCTGATGCTATCCCCCGACGACGTATATCATCTTGAAATGGCGTTACCAATCCGTTTAATAGCTGCCCCGCCGGTGATAAAGCGATCAGTTATCGCGGCACACGGCCATCACTCGCCCTCAGCGCATCACACAATTTAAACGCTTTCGAATTAATTCACCCCCTGTGCTCGTAAGGTGTAAAGACGCCCTTGGAAATTAGCATAAGCGGCTACCGGAGCGCCCTCTCTTCATTCCGTTTTCTTCGCCAAGCCGATTGAAAGTGAAGAAGAAGAAAATTCACACACACACATGCGTTGAAATGCCGTACAAGAGCCATGTGTGCTAGTGCAGAAAGCATCAATCGAAAAAGGGTTGAAGAAGCGCAATAAACTAATCGATTCCGATTACCATTTCTAAGATGCACGCCGGATTTGACGATTTCCTCGCCTTTGCCTTTCCGATCAACACGTACCAAAGAGACAGAGAGAGAGAAAGAGAGAGAGAAAGACGGAGGGAGAGGGAGAGGAAGAACAGGCGTTAAAAAGCTTGTCGACGCGCCTTTGCCCCAAACGGGCGATAGCGATTCATTACGATGCATATACACACCAAACCCCCGCGCAGCTTAAGCGAGGTACCGACCTTCGCACGCTGGAAGGGATAGGCCCGAGTGCGGGCGATGGGAAAGGGACAGAAAAAGGGCAACGATTTCTTCATCGCCATCTGCGCCATCCACTAGCCTAATCCGTGCATGAGTGATGAGGTTCCGCGGCAACCAGGTCGTATAGCGCAGCGCTTCATTTGGCGGGATGGCTCGCGTAATGCAATAATGAGCGGCGCAGTAAAAGGACCGACCGGCCCGCCGATCGTTAATCACCGCATCGTTTCATCCGGCACCGAGAAAGCGTGCGCCACGGGATGCGGCTGCACACAAGAATGTCGTGCGCGTGTGCGCGCGCGCGCGCGCGGTCCCCTTCGCACTCACATACGCTTGTGAGTGAGTTGAGGATGCGTTGGAATTGGAGCAGCACTAGGCTCAACCGAATGGATCCAATCATCCGAAGGCTGTTTACACTAATCCGGGCAAGGTCGACTGGCGCAACGCGGACAGAGAGGCCAAGAGACGGTTTAAGGAGATTTGGCGGTGGTTGGGTGTTCGAGCCAGGGGGCTGGTTGTGAAATTCTGCTCGCATATGGCGAGAATAGATAGCCGTAAACAATCAATAGCTAGAGTGGAAACATTTCATTTGGAGTTGCTAGTGCTAGTGAATGTGAGCAAATTGGATTGAACAATATATCTTTTGCATCCGAGAACTACAAATTGACTAATGCAAAATGCTGCATTTTAAAAGCATCACATCGTTTGGTGCCGTGACCAGGAAACCCATCATATATTCGCCAGCTTAACGTTTTAGTAAATTTTTAAAAAATATCTACCTTAGAAAAATTACCTTTGACTTAAGCTAATGGCCTGTCACCTCATCAAACTCATGCTAACCGCTTGAAAAAATGTTTTTATATCTCTCTCTTCCCATTTATATGCATCGCATGCCATTTGAGGACAACCCAAACTGTGATGCCGTGGTCAGGATCTTCTTCCAAAACTGGCTAAAGGTCGCACAAAATTCTACCCATCGTTGTGAACCCATTCCGCTTAATTGTGTGTAAAGCTTCGGCTTTAAACTATTTGCTTAATGGTTTTAAACTCCACTCCACCAACGTGTCGACCCACACGCAAACCTACGCACAAAGCAAACCTGCGCCCGCGGGAGGGTTGACACCGCGCCGAAAACAGATTTGAAATTTAACCAAAACGGACCTTAAAAAAAAATGTTAGCGCGCGCACCGCAGCACCCTTTTATTGTGCTACCCTTATCTTAGTGGTTTAATTTGTGCTAAACGCTGCCCGGTTCGTAACACCCCGAGCAAACCATCCCACAACGTGCGCTGCTGCTCTCGATTTCGGTTTCGCTCGGGTCTGTTTGGGGCGACCGTGATGATGCTGATGATGAACGGGGGACAAACATGGACATGGGCTGCTTTTGTAAAAGGAAGAATGACAAATGTTTTGCACTCAGGCAGCCGGGCGAGCGCAGCACCTTCGCGTTCGCCGTTAATTTTTGGGCATCTCTTTTTATTGGTTCCGCCTGCCGTCTCGGGTCGTCTTGTGGGGTGTTGTGGTCAGATTGACGGGGCAGTATTTTTTTTTTCTCTTTTTTACGAGCACCCCCCCCCATAACCCGATCATTGCAGCGGTGGACAATTTTATGGTGACCATTTATTGCGCTACACACATGCACGCGGGCAGAATTCGTGAGCGTCCGTGTACGAACACATTTATGATCGTCTAAATCGATGTTGTGAGTTTTTTTTTTAATTTTCGCTTGCCGAAGATGCAACAGACAATTTTGTGCAAAACGGCAATAGTTTTGCTTCGCAACAAAAAATACTTCAACGCTACTGCAAACGAACGAACCTTCCCCATCGGCCCCACCCCCCACCCATCATCGCCTGTGGGGGTTTTACGGCACTCTCGGGACGGTTTCGTTTCACGTTTCGTTTTCGTTTTTTTTTTATTAATTTCGGTTTTAAACCTTTAAAGAGCCCCCGGTTTGAGAGACGGAACGGAAAGGAAATGTCGAATTAGAAAGAATTAATTGCTTCACCCTACGGCGGCAAACGATGGCCATCAGCAGGACACGCGGTCTCGCGCCGAACCCGTCTGGCCCGTCCCGGCCACTCGAAACGGCGCAAAGAAATGGATACAACAAATTTCAACGAGCCCGTATGAGACGAACCCGGCCAGGGCGGCGTAGTAAAAAAAACGCTTTATTTCTGTCATTCCAGGTACGGATTTGCTCAGTGTGTGTGGACGTATGTTTTTCATAGCCTTGGTGTTATTTGTTCTCTTTTTCTTCTGCCACCGCCAGCTCCTAATAAATGACTTGCAACGTGGCCTGGGGGGGGGAGGGGGGCTGGGGTTGCGGGAATGGCGGGATCGACCGCGTAATGGACCACCGCCCAATTCGGACACCGGCACCATATAACACAGCCAGCGTACCAGGACGTTATGCAATAAATGTCAAAACTGATTCAATAACGAAACGGCATCAGGGGAGCAACTGACGGCGGCGGCCAGAAGGCGCCGGGACGGCAAAAACGGTTTGTTTACCGTGTGTGCTGCTGATAGAAAGACACAAAGACACATTTGTATTAGATTAATTTTGTGTGTATGTGTGTATATGGGTGTGTGTGTGCATATTTTCTAAGCATTCCCTTTCGGGCCGCACCGCAAAGTTCATGCAGTGCACGGCGCGAGAGAAAGAGAGGGGAAAGCGCGATATTTAAAACGAAAGACTTGAGCGCACAGAAGTGAAGTGACGAACCTGCGCTCATTTTTTTCTTTCTTTCTTTCTGGCTTTTTTGCTTGCTTTCCAGCGTGGCGACTGAAATGTGGGGTTCAGTTTACACCTTCGTAAGGGTATAATAAATTGCATGCCAGTGGTATTCCCGCGTGCACCGTTGGCGCGCAGGAGAGACCTCCGTGGAAATGTAGTTATAGATTTCTTCCCCAACCAATCAAGCTGGCTAGGGGAGGGGGGGCCTTGCAGCGAGAGTCGGCTGGAGATTAACGCTTGGTAAGGTGAAGGGTGTATAATTTTGGGGTGGTGTAAAAAAAAATTTGCACCATCATAAATCCTTTCCCGCGTGTCCCGAACCCAACCCCAAAATGCGTCACAAAACGCAGTTCCATGTTTCGGCTTCCTTTTCTTTTCTTGCTTTTTAGTTTTGTTTAGTTTTGTTTTTTTTTTTGTTACCTGAACGGCACAGAGGTAAAGCACGGGGCCCGTTCGGTGGGAGAAGGTCTATCCTTACTCTCGCCGGCTGCTGAAGCGTTTATTTTTATAACACGCGGTGGGTTTTTTTGTTTTTTTTTTTTGGAGGAGACCGCGTTTGCGAAACGCACTCGATTCTAGGGCAAAGATAAGTTCAAATTAAAGCCCGAGGGCGAGGTGCGGTTGCGCCTTGGCCCCTTGGCGCTGCCCCTTTCCGCCCGCCGTTCACCAGATCGAACCGGCCCGTACCACTCTTTCTCTTCCCCTGAGGGCAGCTGCGAAGAAACAGCAGACGGGTCTAATTTTGCCAAAGTTTTACTGCCTGGGTTTTGCTGTTGCGTCTTTGTCGAGGTTTGCATAAATTTTGGCATGGCTAACAAAACTGTTTGAGGAACAACAAAAAGACAAACAAGCGGGAGAGGAATCGTTTCCAGTGGCAACAAATCTGAACAGTTCCTTTGTTGAGTTTGAAAATACAAAAATCTATTCATTAAGAGTCGCAAGACTAAGTACCGACGAAGTAGGAACGTAACATTCCTGTTAGGTATCTCACAACCGTTTCGGCTACAGTGCTCACTTTTTAGATGAAAACAATGAAATGGTCAAACCAACAAACGTTTTAAGGGACCAAATTTCCTGCTGAAATGTTTCAACTTGCACCCAGGCAGACTTTCAAGCGCTCCCTCAGCTTTGCACGATCTGTCTCAAGTTTCCCCTAACGCTTCACTGTTTGATTTGCATAAATGCTCTAAAACGTTCCGTCGATTTTTATGTCCCCTGTGCAAATGTGTGATAAAATCAAGTAGAGAGCATAAAATCATGTAAATGTGCTAAGAGCCTGCTGGCATCTCACCGGTATTATTTCACTCCTAAAGTATCCTCTCATCGCCTCGGCAGCGTTTTTTTTTTATCTCTTCTCTCTTCTCAAGGCAACTTACTACAAAGTAGTAGTAGTCGTAGTAGCACTAGCCACGAGACCAACACAAAAAAGGGAGGAAAAGTGGAGAGAAAAAAACACAACCCTCCTCGCTCATAAGTGTGACGGTAATTTATTCAAATCAACGCACACTCGCGATGGCACAAGGCACAAGGTGAGGCTGCTTGAGCTGAAGCGGCACCGAACAAAACACAAACCACATAAAAAAAAACACTTCACAAACCCGGCAGAACCCACCAAGGAGGCTAGATCTAGTGGGGTGGGCAGCGGAAAACAACTACTCCCGAAACGGTAACATCTTCACACCTACCGTGTGGCCGCCGCCACCGCTCTGCTCGCCCAGGCCCACAGCGGTGCTTCATTTGCATCGCTTTTCTATGATCGATTTCACACCCCGCGCTCTCCCCTGTGTGGCCCTCGCAAGCCCCTCCCCACACTTTTCCGAGATCAAGTAAAGGAAAGGCAGATCGTAATCGTAAAGCCAGAAACCAGTTCCTGCCGCTCGCCCACACGGGGGCCACTTTCCGCCGATTGGACGACCTTGATCAATTTATTACTAAAATGACGGTCCGATAGTGAGAGGGGTGGAGAGAGAGAGAGTGAGCGATGGGCTGCGTGACTTATTCCTGCTAAACGATCAGCCCTCCCCTTCCCTAATCTGGGTAGTTTTATTTTTATTTTCGTGTGTGTGTGTGTGTTGTTCTCCGTGCAAATGCAAAACAAATGCTGGCGCTGCGAGCGCGACGAACATGTGAGCGATTATCATAAATTAAAAACAAAAAACTCCCTCCAATGCTCTGTGGCGCGTGTGCCACCACGATCGGGAATGAATAAATGAGCAGTTTTCTTGTCTTTTCCCTCTATTTCGCTCGCACGCGGGGAGAGGGGGTGGAACAAATATTTGTTCGATAAACATTTTAACATTGCGGCAGCATTTTTGTGTGCTGCGTCCGTTTCCCAAGCTTGTTTTGTTCATCGGGGAGGGGAGGGGGGGGATTGTTTGTATTTGTTTTTGTTGAGGGATTACGTCACAGCTGGGTGCGACAGTTTTGGAATCAAATATTGTTTCTAAGCCTTTAGGCAGCTCTCAAGTGCAGCTAAATTTAATAAACACCTTTTGGGGAAAAGGTAAAAAAAAAAACAGGGGAAACACTAACAAAACCGTCATGCTGCGGAGCTTTGGACGATTGAAGAGATTGTGTTCATGTTTTAATTTCCACCCCTCTTGTGTGTAATTAGCTTTAGCTGAAGCGAAGAAAAAGAGAGAATAAACCAGAGAGAGAGAGAGAGAGAAAACACTACACACACCGGCCCAAAGATTAGCTCATGTGCGAGATTTGTAATTAAACAGCGCTTACACGCTTTGCGGACAAACATTACAGTAGAAGCGCCCATCCTTCACCCTGCCCGCTCTTCACGCATATTTGCAGCATGATGCTGTTTAATTTCGCTGCACGGAAGAATGAGTTTGCGGAATTTTCGCCACCAAGCACGAGGAAGGTGTCGCTTTTTGTTGTTGTTTGTTAATTCCAATTTTCGTTCTTAACGGGGAAGCAAGCGGCTAGCCCAGTTCAGCCGAGGCGCAGCGTGACTGGGCGAAAGAGAGGAAACAAAAAAAAACACACACACACACACACACAGACACGTCTCACATTGTAGCGAATAACAACATTTTTATGCTCACCCACGCGCTCACCTACGCCGGACACGATGGGTGAACAAAATGAGCTAAAAGATCACGTTAATCGATCCATTAGGTTCGGGCCCGCGGGCTGTGCGAGATAGAGGCGGCCGATTATTTACATAGCAGCAAAAAACCACCTTGTCACACATACACACACACACAAACTGATTAAGGACGCTTTGACGCCTGTACTTCCTAGTTCCGTGTCGAGCGAGCTTGAGTTGCGACAAGCATGATACAGCTTATTAAGAGCACATAAGCACCAGCAAGAAGCTGACCATTGGCTTTACTCACTTTAATGGGAACAAAGTGATTTTCCCGCAGCAAAGAACACACCGCAGAAGTAGTTAAAAAAAAAACAAATAAAAAGAACCAAACCACCGAAAATGAATTTAGTCCGGAAAGGCGCCGGATGGCACGGTTCCCCCACCGCGAAATGAAAACCATTAATAAAACAGACCACGCCGAAAACTGACCGGGCGGGAAATGGCCATTGCAAAGCGAACGATTTTCCATCATTAGAAGCGAGCGCTCATACTGCGCGGGCGTCATTGCGTCGCCAGGAACACGATCGAATCCTTGACCCACTAGCGACTCCAGAAGCGTTGCACCGCAAATTCGGTGCCCCGGGGGGGCCGGTTCCTAATGACCGTGTGTTTTCCTCTCCCCACACGATACCGCACCGCGGGCATGCGGAAGAACCGCTGCCCCGAGCGGAAGTCGTTCGTTTCACAGCACACCGCCTTGCACGACCCAAAACGGTGGAGCGTTACATCCTGCGACCTGACCTCGATTCGGCCGCAAACACGGCGGACATGCCTTCGGCCCACCCATCCTTGGGCAGTGGCGCTTGAAGTGCAGGTCGGGAGCAGGTGGGTCCTCACTGTAACCCACTTTCAATGGCCACGGCGCGCCGAAAAATGACCCAAACGCCCCCCCCCCCCCCCCCCCCCCCCCCCAATGCAGGGATGGAGGAAAACAAACACACCCGGTTCGGTCCCGGGCAAGCAATTTAGATGTAGATTCGCTCCGTGCTTTAAATTGTACAGTTTTATTTCGAGGGTTTGTAGTTATTGGCTTTTTTTTTTGTTTTGTATTTCCCCACAAGACAGCAAACGAATGGTTGAAAGCGCATTCACGTGCGAATGGTTAACCGCACGCGATTCCACCACTGGCACTGGGGATAGTGACGGTGGAAGGCAGAATATCGGTCGCCATCTTTTCCCTCGCTATCTCGGATACTGGCCCGATTGACCTTTGCGACCGATGTGGTTTTTCGGGGGCTGCAACCGTTTGGACCGCAGGCCATCTTGACCGACACGCTGGCCAATTGAGAGGCAATCGGTTTGGAAGGACAATGCCATACTTGCGCCGAGGCTGGAGAGCAAGGTGCACTTCATTCGCACTTCCTGCGGTGCACATTATAGTTAAGCCACTTAAGGGAGTTCGTTTTTTTTTTGGTGTGTTTTTCAGGGTAATTGCAACAGATTCAATGGGCGTCCTTGTTGGTTTTATTTTGAGATCTCTTCTAACGCTGTTACTTTTTGTCTGGCTTGGGGCGATCTGTTCAATTTTTTTATATTTTTTAAATACCAAAAAGATGCATAGATACGCGAAAGTAATGTAAGTAATGGTAGAAATGTGTACAGAGAAGAAAGTAAAACAAAAGACTTCAAAAATGGACATTGAAAAGAATAAATTACAACAAATAACAAAAAGATTGATAGAACAACGTAGCAAATCAAAATTTAAAAAGAACAGCAAACAAAAGCAGCAAAAGATAACAGATGAAGAGAAGGTAAACAATATTTAAGCAAAAGAAACGAAAATGTAAATAAATCAAAAGAAACGAAAATCAAACAGAATAGAACAAATAATAGTAACATTTAAAATAAAAGTTTTATTCAAAAACAAAACACACACAACTACAAAACAACTCTTCCCATCACTGCCTAGACGTGGCCAATCGAGACATGCGTCCATAAAAACTGATCATAAAATTAAGACAAATAAAACATTGCACAGCCCCTAATAAAGCGCGCGGTGCCACTCGCTTGACGCGCCGTCCGGCACAAGACGCCTGATCTATATTACCTGCCACCGAGTGCCACCCACCCGAACACATCTCCCTACCCCGTCCCTACCCCCTCCCCGACTTCCAACTGCATATTAAACGTACCGGGCTTGTATGCATTTTTCGAATGCGCCGAGCCTCATTTGAATGCATAAAATAGCGAGCGGCGTCGTTATTTTTCCACCTTTAATCGCCTGGCGCCAGCCGGCTCTCGACAAACGATGACAACACGCTGTCACACACACACACACACGCACTTATATTCATGTGAGAGCACCCTGTAGGGTAAAAACCTTGATCTTAAGGTGCCCCTTCATCTCCCCGAGCAGTTGCCGCAATAAATAAGAGCCAACAACGACCCGGCTGTTTAATAATAGTAGCCGCCCTGTCAGCTATGCGAGTAATTACGGATTCGATCCGTAGCAATTCCGCGCACTTGGAGGCACTGGGGATTGGGTAGGGGGGGGGGGGGGGGGGGTGGGTGCGCCGAGGGGGTTGATAGGGCGACAACACGAACAAAAAAAAAGCATCTGGCAAGGGGAGCGCAATTATGAGAAGGGGGCGAGAAAAAAAAACCCGCTTTCATAGCGATGCAGGTGGGATGTTTTGCTTTGGAGCGAGTATTAGACGCATACGTTTGAGTCGCCTCACTGGGGTCATAACAACAACAACAAAATCAAATTTTATCACACACATCTTACATAGATAGTCAAAAAAAAGGCACAACATGATTTCTCTCTCTCTCTCTCTCTCTCACACACACACACACACACTCGCTCTGCCTCGTTTCGGAGGTCAAGGGTGGGAAGTTTGTTAGCCGAACGGTGGCTAGCAATTGCCGAAGACAAATATGCGTAATTGTGTTCGATTGTTTCAGGGTCAAGCGAAGTGAACAAATGGAGTGTAAACACCCCCCCCCCTTCCCCCCTCGGCAAGCAGTTAGATGAAGGGTTTGAAAGGACCGCAATAAACAAAGCAAAAACCACACGCACAAACACTCCGGCCAGAGCGCAGTTTGGAGATTGATTGGTTGGGAAACTGAAAAGAATTAAAACGATCCTCGCGCCCAAAGAGGATGGGAAGATAATCAAGCGCTGCTGGCAGATTGGCCCGTACCGGGCTGAAAATAATCCCGATGCCTAGCCTAATCCTTGTCCGAATTGTCTTCGAGAAAGACTGTCCATCCACCTTTCGGCACTTCGATGCGGGTTTTTTTCGCTTCCCTTTTTGTTCCACGGGACTTTTTGTCGTCAAACGCGTTTGAGTGTGTTGCCAAAAGCTGGCCATTCTTCGCTCTATTCCGCTCGCCGTTCTATTCTTTCTTCTTCCACCTGGGGGGGGGGGGGGGGGGGGATGGCTTGAGATTTTGGAATTTGGCTCTCCTCTCCTGCCCGCTGCAAACGCTGCTCAGGCTCACGTCAGCGAACCGAACCGAGCCAAATCAACACGCGCAACACGCGCAGGTGAAGGTCGATCGAGGCCGTCGCCGGCCCCGTCGCCATCGGTGAATGTTTATCTTGCCGAACCCGCGCGCCCCGAGGCGTCTGCCCGCCGCCCGTTGGTTGGGCCAAACCACTTAGCCACGCCGGGACGCCGAAGCGAAAGGCCACTGTGCGGGCCGTCGGTTGCAGGTGGGCGAAAAGCATCGCGCCCCTGCGCAGCCCTGCCAGAACGTGTGCGGACGACGATGGGGATGGTGGGTGACATTGATTTCCATATGCTTGGCGCTACGATCACGGCAGGCTGCTCTGCTGGAATGGGGGTGGAGTGAGGGAGACAAGCGTTTTAAAAACGCATCGGAATAGGGCTTAAGGGTGCGTGCGTTTTTTGTGTTGCACTAAAGCGTGTAAAAAGAATGTTGTACTTGAACGAATCATTACGACATGTTTTGTTTCAATTGTAGCTTAATTTCAATGTAATAAAATATACAGATTTGTTTTTTTTGTATTCTAATTTTAATTTACATTGTAATATTTGAACCTCTTTCTCTTTAGCATCAAGTCGCCAAGAATCACTATCACCTTTTGTTTCCCTTAATCTGCTCGCTTCTGCTCAGTTCTACTCTCCCGCCGAGCAAGCAAGCGACGAACCCCAGATAAAAAAACCGAAAACCGATCAACTATTTCCCGCTGTTTGTTGGGCGTTATCATATCATCGTTTCCACACCCGTTACCTTACCAACATGCACAAGCAGCAGGACAGTAAAACAACCCCCGAGGCGCTCCGAAAACCACCAAAAAAAGGTGCCGTCATCGATCGGGGGGGGGGGGCCCTATTATAATAATCATTTCCGATCGGATGACATTTCGCGTGTTAGGCTGCACCGGCACCTCTAAATGGTGCGATCCGTGAAACCGTGATAAAACCATCACCCCTGTGCGGTGCTTGTTGCTTCTTTTTAGAGCTATTCGCCCTTTGCTCGATGAGTTTCTGTGATGCTTTGTTTGAAATCAGTATTTTAATTCGTACTGCTCTCCCGCCGTGTTCATCCGACAGACGGGGTGTCGATTTGTCAAATCGGTTCGCCCCGGCCACTGGGGAGCATCGTGTCGACAGCTACGATTAGGTCGACGTTGATAATGATGCAAGGTGAGGGAACGAAGAAAAACAAAAAAAACACCCCAAAACGCTTCCGTCCAGTGTTCCAAGGTGTTGGAGTGAATGCAGCATGGAAGGGGTTTGCGCAACAGCACACTGCCTTCCTCCCAAATGCGACCTTTTCTCTTCCTCGTCCGGGACCTTTTATCGGGGTCCGTCCTTGTTAGAATAATGCACGCCAGCCGGGGAAGAGCTGATGGTGCTGTACGTTTGATATTTTCCCTAAATCGAATGTATGTGTGTGTGTGTGTTCATGGTTTGTGTTTATGCATACACTTATGCTCCCTAGCGTGGGTGGGTGGGGGGGGGAAGCTTCAACCGGACTGGCATTTGATTTAATTGGATCGGAATGGACGTGAGCGCGAGCACGCACGCGTGACGGCCGCATAAGCATATGGGCGCATAATTCATCAAGCACGACCTCGGCCTCTCGCGAGCTTCAGGCTGCAAGCGCGAGCGAGTAGGCTGGGAAAAGAAGAATGGGATGGCTGCTGATGGTGGTGCACTTTTTATGATAAATGATTAATTATTAACACATTCGGTTCCGACTTCGAGTGGGAAGACGTGAATTTTGCGCTCGATACAGCCATTGGATCATAGCCGGGGATGGAAATTGTTTGCCTAATAGCAAACTAAAGCCTGACAGTCTTATTTGTAACACATTTATGCAATGACGTCTTTCTCAGGTAAACCTGGGCGAAACTTGAGTGAAGCCTAAGTTGATTGAGATTATTTGAAGAGTTGAGTCTTCAATAGTTCGATCTTCATGAACCCGATTTCCGATCTCAATGGTTCAATCAAGAAGAACAAGAAAAAAGATTCGTTAGGTACATGTGATAACAAGAACCTACCCAGAACTGATCCACCAAAGCCCGTTCTTGTTATGTGCACTTCCCAGTCTTGTTAGGTGCGTGCGCTCTCGCAACCCAACATCAACCGATGACACGAAAATTGCATACCCCGTGTCACCGGCCCGAAATTGCTCACTCAATTTCTTACCGCACCGTGTGTGTGTGTGTATGCGGCTGAACAAAGTGGCAATTTGCGGTGCCGATTGACCGATCGAACGAGGGCGCACCCCCCAAAATGATGAGCAACGGGGTCGGCCGGGCCCGCTCGCTCAATGATGGGGATGTGTCAAATTAAGGTGCTGCCCGAACCCGATTACAATCACAGACAGCGAGCAAATAGTGGCCGCATATTAACTTTCTATCTGACGTAACCTTCTCAAAATCCAGCCGCGCAGCAGCAACAGCAGCAGTAGTAAAAAAAAAATACCGAAACCATGAACAGGCGCCTGTTACAGGGGGAGAGGGAGGGAGCTACCTAATTTCCTGTCGTTAAATGATCACCGACTTCAAAATCCAATCCAGTTGCGAGAGGCTCATGCCTCAAAGAGTTTGCCAAAAGCGGAGCGCAACCGAGCGGGTTTTAATCATCGGCGCGAGATGGCGCTAGGGGAAATTGGACCTATTCGGACCTGTGCTGCAACGAGCGGCCTCTCTAGCTGGGATTTTAATGAGGCTCTAGACACACAGACGCACACATGCAGCATCCGGCTGGGTGGAGAGTGTTTGGGGCGCGAATATTTGCCTCGCCAGACAACTTCAGGCAAGCCCCGCGCAGCCATTGACACATAACCATTCCCTGCATTCTGGTCGCTTCAATCAATAGTGTGTTGGTGTGGACAGCAGTTCTGCTCGGGGAGTTCGTTCTTTCGTACGGGATCCGCCGCGAGGCGGGACTTTATTCCCCAATGACCTTTGGCGTGTGTCCGAGCCAATCGGGTTCGATGAACTGGCAGTTGCGAATGTCTCAGTTTATCTTTATGGATTTGAATGAACAAGACCCCAATACATGCCGGCTCTTGAAGGGAAGAATTGCAGCAACAAGTCAGAGGTTTTGATTTCAACTGGACATTGAAAATTGTATTCATTACGTAACCAGCACCATAACTAGTTCTGTAATCGAAATAACTTTGTAAACTAACCACTCCAAATCAACCATTTTGCAACACACCCAGCAAGAAAAGAGGCTGTTGAAAGGGATATGTTTAAAGCGCATCTTCACAGATCGTATAGACCAGGCTCCAGCCGTAGCCTGTTGGTCTGAAATTAGCATTTAGGGAAGCGTTAAGCGTTCTCTGCCATAAGTAGCTGTCCGTCAAAAGCGACTCCCCGTGCAGGCTGGTATAACGCTGAACGCATGGAACGAACCCAAACAGAAGAACAAAAAAAACTCGAAGGCAAATCATCGCCCCAGGCTGTGAGGGGTTAATCGGGAGCGGCTCAACACTGCTGCTGCTGCTGCTGCTGCTGCTCGTGCTTATGCATAATTTTTCAAAAACATTCACTCGCCCCAGCAGCTTTTGGTTTCGATATTTGCAACATTCATCGCACAGGCTGGATGGTGAATATGGAGGTGAGCGGTGCTGTTTGCGGATATGTATATTCTAGGCAGGCAGGCTCCAAATACCTTTTCAAACACGACCCGTTTTGTGCTGCAGTTTTTCGAAACCATCGCCGCGAACATCTTCACCACTTTGGGCCGGCCACTTTCGGTAGCGATAATTTATTCCTTCCGCTTCTTCTGCCGAGGCACTCCAAGCTGGAAGCCCTTAGTGTTCTTTACCAGTGTGTGTGTGTGTGTGTGTGTGTGTGTGTGCGCGCGCGCTTGTCGTCGCTTTTCTTCAGCAGAATATGAAAAAACGCTTCGGAAGGTTGCAGCGGAGAGGGAAAACCCCAATACCACTCCGCGCTACGAAAATGAGTTTCCTCTTCTGGTTGAAAATTTCCATTTCTATGGCAATTGACGGCAAAGACGCAACACTCAACTGTCTTCCCCACCCCATTAGCGGAGGTCAATCAACCTTTGCCCTGCCCCATCTCCCTGCACGCCAGCACTTCAGGCAGGGAGGGTTCCTAAAAGGTTCTTTATGAGTTTCTTGACTCAGCGGTTCGATCTTTCAGCGCCCATCAGCAGCGCCCCTGCCTAAACGATTCTCTCTGTGTCTCGTTCTTCGGGGCCGGGCTGTGCCTTTTGAGGTCAGTTATAGGGTGAGCATAGAAAATCCGTGCAACTACTGGCGCGTGTGCTTCCGTCCATTTGAGCACCTGGCGCTTACGAAACCACTCATGCAGGCTTATCGATATTGTATTCGCAAGCGCTAGTTGCCAGAGCCGGTTGAAAAAGCTAGTTTTATTATTTGTTTTCGTCACGCACAGTCTTTAGTTTTTTGGCAAGGAAAAGCGACTGCTTTTTCTCTGGGCACGTCTTTATTAACGCAGGTGAAAGCAGAGCTAACTGTGTTGTTAATTACAGATGAAAATGAAATTAATTTGCCATGAAAATACGAAACCAACGCGCCAGCGAGCGGCTGATGGGCGATTTAGCAAAACCGATAGTGTCACGAGTTTATCGTACCGCAACAAGCTTGCAACATTTTCCTGTTGAAAAATGAAACCGAAATGAAATCTTTAAGCTGCTTTACAATACCATCTCTCCACCTACTAGAGTACCATTTTGCGAGGTTTCAAACCAGCTGCTGCGCTGAAGCACCTTTCAACCAGTGGTGTAGATTGTCCCCATCGGAATCGGTGGTAGTACACCGCCGTTCCATTCGATTAGCTCGAAAAGATTAGACACCCGGCCAGACAGGCAGGCAGGCAGATAGCGCTACCTGATTCGCCCATTAGGGTGGGAGAATTTATTATCCCAACGCTCTAACAGTCCGGTTTTGAAAATGTCTTAGCGCACCGGCAAGAAAACAAAAGAGCAACCTGTGACGGAATTAAGCGGGAAATAGGGGGGGGGAGGGGAACTCATAGATATACTCCGGACATGTCACTGGACCTTATCAGCCTCCCCAAAGACTTGACTGCCAGGTGGTTTTTAAATCCCATTAGGCACTACTTTGTCATCAACACGCGCGATGAAAGTTCAGGTGCAGGGAAGTTCAGCGTCATCGTGCAGAGCTTGAAAGACAGCTACTCCAAGGCAGCTGGAACACTTCTGTAAAAGCTTGTGTCCACTTCTCAAGAAGCCCTACGAGATTCCCACCGATGATTGTCTTTTGTTATTTGGTTGCTCACGTTTCACCGTAAGGTGACAACACACAGTGGTGCAGCGTTCTGAATGCGATGCGGAAGTACACACGCACACTTGAGCGGGCGCGATTCTCATCTTGATATGCCGTGCATCATGTGTGCCTTCCACTCTTCATCATCGCCGAATGTTACACAGTGGCGGCTGCTGGTTGTACCGCGTTGATTGTGATCTTGACCGTTTGATGAACTGTGAGAGACTTTGAGAAATAACGACACCATCTTAAGAATGACGCGTCGTAGTTTGACGGAGAAAGAAACTGCAGCCGTGCAAAGGTGAGTTGACACACCATCATCTTGAAGAAGTATCTGCTTGAGGCAGAAAAAAAAAATACAACGTGCGGAATATGACGCGAACTTGAGAGAGAGAGAGAGAGAGATCGTGGTTGAATGACATGAGAAGAATGCGCACAAAGCTAAGAGAAATAATAAATCTCACACTACCGCCAGAACAGCCTCCTTTGTTGTTTGGGTAAGAACGAGATTTTGTCCTCGTACTACTCACTCCTAGACCACCGTTTTATCGATACGGTCACATTAGCTCGTTGATTGAGACATGCTAATAGGCCATAAAAAACGGCAACTATGGAAAGAAGAGATTAAAGAACTACTGATTACATTCATGGGCGGTAAAAGATACAGCGGTGCAATACGTTCATGATTACAATCACCAGTGATGTCTCTGTTCGGCCTTGTTCGAGCGTCACCGGGTATAAAATTATCCATCAACTGAAGCCACTAATCGAGACATTCCTTCAACGGATGGGGACGGATTTAACTCACTTCCTTGACTCTCTCCCTCCCTCTCTCTCTCTCTCTCTCACACCGCTGTCTCGCCTTTGAATCATATGTTAATTATTTTTACTGCTACCGCAACTCCGAGTAAGTATCCTTCCCAGGTCGTAAAACAGAATACGTTCTCCCTCGTTACGTGATGACAGCTTACCGAGCTCTGCACCTACCCACTCCCACACAAACACACCTGGGCTGGGCAGTTCATCGCTACTCTCATCGTAAGGGATTTATCCGCATCATAAAGCGTCACGCCAGTATAGAAACAAACACACCATCATGCTGGTTGCACCTTACGGCATGCCCGTTGCCAGTGCACTCGTCACGTTCGTGTAAATTGCACGAGAAGGGTGGCTAGGGCAATAAAACGGTTAACATATTCCACGGCAGTGCGCGTAAACCTGGCGCTACTGGACACCGCCTGCTTGGCGTGGGAACTCGACTGGAGTGCCAAAAATTGTTCTTAAGTGTTAAGGCAAACAAATAAATTCTGTCTACAGTTTTTGCACAATCTCCACAAAACAGGACACAAGCTTAATTCTGGGTAAAGGCCACGGCTGTCCGTTTTAGGTGTGTGTGTGTATGTGTATATCTATTCTGTCAATTAATCTTCGTCAAACGCGCCCTCCTTGCTCACCCAGGCCAAGTCCGGAAACAGATGTTTTAAGTCTGCCAAGTGTCGTGATGATTAATTTTGCAAGGTGTCGGGAAGTTGATGGGTTTTGTTCATCAGCTCGGCTTCTAGGCTAAGCGCAATGTAATGGATTTTAGAGCTTTTTTTTCCTTTTTATTGCATGACAAAGCTCAACACGTTTTGAAGGAAACCATTGTGCGTAGTACCGATTCCTAGTGGCTTAATATCATCCTGTTTTCTTCAGCCCAGTGACCATAACATCCAATCCTAGTTAACACACATGGCACGAGGTACGGCTCGTAGCACAACGGCAGATAATCACTCGTTAACCTTCCATCAGCACCACGGCCAGGCAGGACGCTTCACCGATCACCCAAGAGTATCGATGGCTCCTAGAATGGGCAATCCTAGAATGTCTAACACACGCTAGGCCCTTCTTCCCCTCTCCATCGCTCTGCCCTTTCCGAAGCGTGTAAGCACGGCGGCAGTTTGCGCCGGGACCGAACAAATCGCCAACCGCACATAAAGCAAAATAAATGACATACGGCCACGCGGGTGGCTTGGCAGGGTGAGCCGAGATTTATGACAGTCGTTCTCACTCTGTTCCCCCCCCCCCCTACCCCTTTGCGGTTCGGTTTTGCGTGGCGCTCGGGCGGACACGAAGACGAAGGTCTTGGGCCCACGCTCGGCCGCTTAAAGGTTAGAGATTAGCGGACTGTCCCGGAGCGGAGAAGACGCTTCGCCCCGAAAAAGGAAGAGGGCGGGAAGGGTCTTTCCAAACCAAAACCGGTACGACTCGCTCGCGCTCGTACTGTGTGGCTTTTCCTCTTCTTCTCTTGAGCTCGGGCTTTCCAAAGATTTTCAAAGCCCGAATTTCCCAGCCCCCGAGCCGGCGCGGTCCAGCCACGTCCAGCCAGCACGCGAAATCTAGTGCACCGAAGTCGGCTACGAGGCGGCGGTGCACCCAAGGTGTACCGGCGCACCGTGCATAAGGTCAACCGGGTGTGGGTGTGGTGCCGGGGTGACGATCCGTGACCAACCACGACTGGCACTGTACCCAGGGACGAAGCAGGAGGAGGAAGAATAGAGACAGGGGAAGTGCAATAGGTTAGTCACGACTCTTTGGCTCCAGTCCCGGAAGCAAAATGGGTCCACTGGGGCGTTTCTTTTTGTCGTTGCAACAGGCCAGCCTCAATCGAACGCTGGATCGATTGGCCCCGGCCAAGCTGGTGATCGAGCGGGAGGGGGGGGGGGGCAGAGAAGAATGAGAAAAGAGCAGTAGCCAAAGCGGTGGACGGAACGATGGGCAAGGCGCAAAGAAAACATGGGAAAAATAGTTTATAGTCCGCATTAGGGCGAGTAACACGAGACGTCCGCCCGTTCGCCCGTTCGCAATTGGGGAGGGCAGTCCGCGTCGGAGACAATGTGGTTAAAACGGTTAAGGCATTGGAGGCGACCAGGGGGGGGCAGCAGCATGGGTGGATAAGAGATGGAATTGGGTTTCAGGTACACATGTGGATGTGGAAGAATCATCTGCGCTGTTACGAAATAGTTCGAGGTTCCGAAAATTGGAACACTCGCTGGGACGGTGGAATCTGAGAATCTAGGACGCTTCATTGATGGCCGAATGGAAACTGATCACGCTGTACGAGGTTCCCATAGCTCTTGTAAAGTAATGTTGCTTGTCAGATATACGTATCTGCATGCCAGAGCATCGTCGTCGTTCATCGTTTTCTTCAAGAATGCAACCAGAGCTATATCAATCTTCATCTTTCAGGACTAGTGAGGTATTGATGCTGACATCTGTCAAAATACTTTTTTTATATTCAACGCTAACACTCAGAGTAATTCATTTTACACTCATTTCGTGTGATGTAATGTTTTGTGTGGTTCTTTTAAAGCAAGATGCACATAACCTTAAACTGATGTCATTAGTTCGCTTTGGTTCTGCCCTGTATACCACTCTTGGTACATTTCTTGATCTTTCTTTATCTCACTTTCTCTGTCGCACTCTCTCTCTCTCTCTCTCTTTCTCTCTCTCCCATACCCCGCTACGTAACCGAGCATGGGAAAAATGTGTCACCGTACGGCTGACAAGTGCGTGCACTGCTCATACCAACGATGACAAGCGGTGCAGCTTATCTACGCAAGAGCAACGCGGCGGTACCATTTCGTCGCACATATCACCCCAACCCATAGCAGGAAGGGAGGGAGTGGATATTGGGGCAACGCGAAATGGACGCCGACGTTTCACAAGTTACGCCAATTCTCACGCCACCAAGCATGTTACAGGCCGTGCTGTGCGCGCACACGGTGGAATCTGCGGAATCCCCAGAGCAGCAAACGACAACTGGCACTCGTCATTGCGCACACAGCGCTTGGACAACGGTCGTAATGTGGCAAAACAAAAAAAAAAAAAACAGGTGACCAAGAAAAGCACAACCGGAAGCCCACAACTGCGGCCCAGCAGCTCCGGTGGCGAATCGATTAGAGCGCAGCTTTGGCATTACCTGCCGTTGGCCCATCTCGGTAACAGGTTCGTCGCTTCACGCGTGTTACTCGCATTCGAGAATGACCCAGTTTTGTTTTGCGTGCATGCGTGTCAGATGGTGTAACCGGTGGTTTGGTTGGCAGCGTACTTAATGCGGTTACTATTTAGCAGAAACCATCTTAAATGTGTTGTATTCTGATCGTTTCGTTGCCTTACCCGATCCAATTGAAGAAGTGTGACGTGTGTGCCAAGCTGGCAAGAGGTGTGATGGAGTTCTGCTTACCTGTAGAAAATGAAAGAAAAACAAAGGATTGGAGCATTAGACACCTTAGCATTGTACTTAAAATGAGAAAACTCATTCATAATGATAAACTCATTCATTTTAATAAATATAAAAATATACAAATATAATGTTTTGTCTGGGCGAATATGGATAAATACTCAGATATTTCAAACTTATATCGTTTTCCAAAGTATCCCTCAAAGGAACATGACCAACACGTCCAGTAAACTTGAAGTATCTTGTTCTAGAAATAGAAAAAAATGTCACCGTCTGCAACCGTTATCAATTTTTTCCAAATCTCTAAGCTACATTATGGTTCTTGAGTAAAAACTTCTAGTGGTACTCTGAATGTAATTCCTCCATGCAATAACGCTCTAAGCCAGCTTTAATAACCATACAACATTGGCCAAGGCGTAGTTAGGCCACTCATGACTTAGCTATCAGTGATGCCTGTAGACTTCCAAGAAGCTTTGAATCTATGACAGCCATGTTGTTTGGTCGTACGACTTTACCACGAGAATCCCTTGAAGGTTGCAGCAATGAAGGTTCCAGCTAAAAATGCAACAATTAAAACGTTTCGTCAACAGGTGCACCTAGTTCTAATTACATATGTCAAGAACTCTGGAACATCTTCCGAAGAGATTACTAAAATGTACTTCTGCTCTGTTCTTGTATTGCAAATGACTAAGAGAGCTTTCCAGAACGAAGACCTTGGTGTGTGGTGCTCAAGAAGTAAGCTTAACAACAATCTGTTTTTCATGTCCTGGAAAAACATATAGAGCAAAAACACGCGCTAAAGATGCAATCAATGCCATTACCAGAGGCCCAGCCGAACCCGAACGTTCTCGCTAATGACTTTCCCAAGGATTGCATCTACCTTGGAAGCGATTTAATTGTCAGGTAACAACAGCGAGTAAAAAAAAAACATAACCTCTCCACGGCACCTTAACACGCACGAAGAGATAAGCCGTTTTTAAGCTCAAATCAGGATAATCACCCAGCAGGCTGTCCGTGTCCTGGCACAAATGGCAAGAAGCACAACTCCCGTGAGAAATTATCGGCTAGCGGTGACGTGGCGGTAAGAAAAGACAGACTGTTATTTGCCGTTTCGGCTCCGGTCGTACAAATTAGAGGGCAAACACGGTGGACCTCCCTCTGGAGGGTGATTGCCCACGAGCCCTGGAGCAATCGCTCGAGGGAGCGATGGGACCGGTTCGGCAATTTTTGTTTGTCATTCTTGGCACTCGCGCTCGACCGCACGGGGCCCTACGCGGGTTGATGGATGTCTATGGTTGATGGAGCGTTCGCTTTTGGCTGATTGGTTGCTGATTGAACGTGTTGCGATGGGAAAACCGCACGGCAAGCGTGCAGTTTCCGTAACGGCGGGGCGTACCTGCGCGCTGTATTCGATCACACCTATCACAAAACCCACTACACATAATCGCCTCACTGGATGGCACTGATTTCTTGCGCGAAACTGTCCCCCGGATCGACCAGGGCGAAACTATTGTTCCACCGCGAGCGCGATTAAATCGATTGCCTTGCGCACACGATCCATCGGCTGGCAGTAACCGTGCGCAACTGAACTTTCCTGCGCCGTGCGTACTAACTTTTAATAGTGCAATCCTTGCGATTGGCCGCCGCTGCCACGCAACACGGACGTTCGTCCCCTTTTAATAAGCAGCTCGTAACATTTAATTGATCCACCCCATCGGCACCGGCGGGGTCGGGTTATAGATTTTATTTTCCCCATTGCTCACACGCGCATGCCAATCTGCATCCTCCATTTGGTAAATATTGCGGCAAACCGGCGTAATCTCATTAATCGGTCGTAAAAACAGAGCCGATTGGTGTTGCCTGTATAGGCGGTTCAGGCGTATCTAGTTTACAAGAAAAAAAAGTCACCGACGTAAGTAAATATATGCAGATAAAGTACGGCAGAGGAAAAAGAGCAGCACCAAGGTGCAGGCACACCGTAGAATGCACCTCGAGAATCAAGTCAGAGAAGAAGAAGATGAACAACAGCAACAAGAACGGTTCATCAGCAGCATCCTTCCATTTCGCCTTTTCATAGGTCACGGTTCTGGGACAGAGCAGAGCGAGTGTGCATGTGGATGAAGGAAGCAAGATCCAGCCATCCATATGAGACAGGCGGGCTTGCAAGCAGGTGTTGCCAATTGGGTCGTAAAATTCTTATCCTCCAGTTTTACGATCGTTGTTTTTTATCTCCGGCATGAAAATTTTTGCCATTCTGATACGTAAGCAAGGGAGAATGGGGAGGGAATGGGAAGGCGTGGCAGGGGTTCGTTTATCAAGTTATAGTTCAAAACAGCACATCAATCTAGACGAGTTATGGAAAGTCGTAAAATGTTCGAAGCCTAAACGGAAAAGTTAAAGCCTTTGTGCTGTCGCACTTAACACGGGTGCATCATTGGCAGGCCTTGCAAACAGCAACACAAACCAACAACCAAAACGCTCCCAAAGTATACAACTTGAGTATCCTATCGATGAGGATTATGGATGGCATTAGTAATCAGAGTAATTATTCGGAAAAAAGGAACCCAGCAAAGATGTAAGAGTATTAAAAACGAGGAATAAAATATGAAAACTCAGCAAAGCAATTAAAAATGACATTGATGATACAAGAAGAATCAAAAATGGCTTTAAAAACGATTAAAAACACGAAATTAAGTAACCAATAAAACACAATATTAAACACGAACAAGGAGATAATAAAAATAAAACACTTTCCATCGAAATCCAAAACACTCAACTCAGATGTGTAAGATGAACGAAAAACAAGAAAACAACATCACAAGAAAATAAGATGTAATATCGAATCGGAGCAATAAAACGACCAGTAAAACCAATTGCTGAATAAATTACATTCGCTCTTTAGCAGCTCAGAATAGTGTTCAATTAATATTCTGACCCTATAAACCAGCACGAATAAAAGCAAACCGCACATAAAAACAAAAGTATTGCAACGCTCCGAAACTATTTACAGGGTTTTCCAGGGGTTCTGATAGTTGTGGGACACTTCCTAGACTCTTTCCCATTGGAAGTGAAGTTCATACGTTGGAAATTGAACTCTATGGCACCCTTTTTGGACAGGCTCGTTGGAAATTCCTATTGGATTTGTCCAACAAGGGAGCTAGAGAGTCCAATTCCCATTACAATTAGTTCATTTCATGTAAGAAAGAGATTATAAAGTGTCCCACAGCTTTGAGAACTCCTGGAAAACCCTGTAATGCACTGCATCTAGCCTCTATTTGATAGCCTCAATCCACACGCGCACAGTTTTACGTCGCTCTGTACACGTAAATTCTATTTGCAGACACTTTTTTAATTGTTCGCCGGTTAGTATAAACCCTCCGGAACGCATACGAGGGAGGGGTGGTGGCTCGTAATATCGCATTATCTACCATTAGACGGCCCCTGAGCCGTAGCGTATCGTGTAAACCTAATTTGTACCTACATACACACGTTTCCCCTTTCCCCGTTGTTTGCCTCCCCTTTCCTCCACTACCGGCTGCGGTGATTAGCCACATTCCGAGACGGATTAGGTGGCCGCGTGCCCGCGTGCCCGCGTGTCCTTTACCGCCTGCCGGCTGCGCAACCCGATACGCCGCGACCGAACGACACCAGATTAGACCACATTTCTCCTCACCTTCGACACCACACACGGGCTGACGTGGTGCGAGCATGTGTATGTGTGAGCGAGTGTCAAGAAGCCAGAAAATGTATGCGCACACCTTTACGCACCTCCACGCCTCGGCCAAATTAATACGCTTCGTGTAATAAAGATTCGAAATGGGTACCCAGTGCACCAGGGTCGGCTTAGCGTCGGTGACATTTCCAGACGGCTGCGAGCGGCGTGGAGGATTGGCGAGCGGTTTGCTCACTACGGGGTGCCGCTTATTAGTGATAGGGGTTTGATTTATAGCCCACATGCCGGATGCGGTGCAGATGATTGGCTCGTTTCAAACAGAGAAAATTTATGAGCTGGACCGTCATGGGGATTTACAACAATTATGATTGCACGTTAATCGTTTTATCAGTGAAAATAAAATTCCTGAAAAATTTCTGAATTTCTGCAATCATTTTACAGCTCCAAAGTTTAGCATCACTTTTGCATTTGGCAAAGCGAATCAATTCTTCCCCAAAAAACCGAAGAAAAAGTCATGAGGATGTGGCTGTAAGCGGACCAAAACCAAAATGCACACTCGATGACCGATGCGTCCGGGCGACCTTCCTTCGGGGCGACCGGTTTTTTTATGTTTATTTCGGCTCGCATCGCTCCAAATTTGGCACTGGGCCCGAAGTTCCAGTTTCTTTTCGTATATGGTTTGCGCCTCCTTTTTGCGCCACATTTTCAAGGCTAACACGACAAAACTGGATGCACCCGGGCGAGGAGAGAGCGGGTGAGAGTGAGAAAGAGTTTCGGAATGGTTGTTTTTTTTACCTGCCCGATTAAGCTCACGTTGTGGGGTTGCGAGCTGGGTGAGATACACGTTCTTGACGATTTCTAGTGAATGATTCTTATTGGCGATGCTCAAAACGCGTCTTAGGCTAGAAAGTAATTAGACAACACTCACACACACACTCAAATACGCACCCATCTTCTTCTTCTTCTTTGGCTCAACAACCGTTGTCGGTCAAGGCCTGCCTGTACCACTAGTGGGCTTTGGCTTTCAGTGACTAATTGATTTCCCCCCATAGCAGGATAGTCAATCCTACGTATGGCGGCACGGTCTATTTGGGGATCGAACCCATGACGGGCATGTTGTTAAGTCGTACGAGTTGACGACTGTACTACGAGACCGGCTCATACGCACCCATACTTAGCACGAAATAATACCTCGAGAGCAGCATTCCATTGCACGATCTTTTGCATTTCTGGTGCCGTGACCAGGATGCGAGCGATATTGTGCGGTTTTTGTAATCATTTGCTGTACCTTAAAAATGCTGTCTTTAGAAATGAACATATTATGTTACGACATGGAAGCAGCAGTTCTTTCGAGCCAATTCCAGAACAGCTGGGAAAAAGGCGGAAGAGGTCACCGGATCGATGTCACCTGGCCGCAGAGCGATCCCCAAAGCACTCTGCGAAGGTTTGCGTGGGACCAACAGCCAACAGGGGCAAAGGATACATTACGTCTCGAAGCCACCAAACTGCCGAAACACGAAAGGCAGCGGATGGCAAGGTTGATGTACTCACGGTACTGTGGGAAACATTTTTTTCGGACGTGTACGAAGCATAACACAACTCCCTGGCTGGTTGCTGCTGCTGCGGAGCCGCCGAGGGGCGTTTCGGCACAGGATACTCGGTCGTGCGCCCGTCTTCTTCCGATTCGCTGTCGCTAGTTGCAGCGGAGCTGCGGCACGGTAACTCAGCAACGAAAATCACTTTCCCTTCGTGCTTTGAATTTATTTCGATGACGCCCTTCACCCTCTGGTGACGACGCCGAAGGAACGCATCACCGACGAGCAGGAGAAACATAGGGGAAAACAGTGCGCGCGCGCGCTCCCCCAGTGCATGATGAGATAATTTGGCGTGGGCCGCAGAGTGACGAATTAATTTCTATCAACCGCGCGCTTGCCACTTTCAGTCCCAGATGTGCAATGCTCGATCGATTTGTTTCAATCCAACGCCTGTTGTATTGCTTTTAGTTTGCACCCCTACCCCCATCGACGATTAATTTCAACAAGATCGATCTTTAGGACGCGCTGCAGCCATTTGTGTCGGGTCGTACTTTCCAGGCTGGTGGGAGGAAAAAGGGGGAGAATAACAGTCGCGTTTTTATTTCACTTCGAAAGCAGCTACACTGCGCCCCGTTTCGCTGGACGCACAGCTGCATTCGCCGGTGCGAACATCTCCCGCCGACGCAAAACGCTCGGCCGGCTCGTGCAGTGTGTGTGTGTGTGGGGGGTTTTACTTTTGGTTGCCTTGCTCCCTTCCCTTCGTCTTTTTGATTGATGACGAACGACAGCACCGACGAACCGGCTCGTGATCGTGATCTGGATGCAAATTTTTGCCCCTAGCAAGGGTCGGGGTCGGGGGTTTCGGGTTCGGCTTCCCCCTGTCGATCGACTTTCGAAAACGGGGCCCCGGGTGCGTTCACCTTACTGGGCACATCTTCATCTGCGAGCCGAGACCGAGCGAACGTTCACAGGCATTTTACGTAAACAATTACGTCTCTTTTCGTTACAGGAACGCAAATTTTCAGTTGTATGACAAATTTGCTGCACTTTCTTTCATTAGAAATGTGCAGTTCTTGCAAGAATAGTCCACACTACCCAAAAAATCCGGTTCGAAGGACCAAAGTGCTTCAAGCGATCAGTTTTCATCGTATTATGTAAAGATTAACTTCTGTTTTTGAGTTGTGTGTTGTCTAGCTTTAAAGCATGGCCGAACCATTACATCCTCTGCTTTTGAGAGTCCATTAAGTGTTTCTCCTCGTAAAAAAACCGAAAAAAAACTCATGAATCGTGACCGTCGCACTCGTACACCGTTCGAACACGATCCTCTTGTTCGGACGGTCAAGATGCCTCACCGCATGCAGTTCGTACCACAGCGTACCCTTCACTACCACATCACCACCAATCACGGAAAGCGGGCCGGCAAAACAGGAGTATCTTCAAAAACCTCCACCTCCAACAACAGCTTCACTCCCCCCTTCCCACCCACACGAGACAGACAGGAAGGAATGCCCGACCAGAATACCACGCTGGGAGAGCAAAAGAAAACAGCTACGAGCCAACCGGGAAAGGATTCACGAAAGTGAAAGTGAATTTTGTGCCACCTCCAACCTTCCACCCCTTCCCCCCCGTCAGCCAGACGGGGTGTGTCCCTCACACGCCACCCACACAAACAGAAACAGCAGAGCAAGGGATTACGTGCACCACGCCCGTTCCGCCGTACAGCGCCAACCGGGCGGAGAAAGGGAGATTCCTTTTTTTTCCTTTGCTTTTGCTGCCTCCCTCCCCCCCCCCCCCCCCCCCCATCGTTCGCATTTCGGTCGCGACGTGAAAAACAATCCTGCAAAGAACGCCAACCGTGTAATGCTGATTTGTTGGCCGATGTCAAACCACGGGGACCGGTCGTACTGTCCCGTGCCAGTGATACCCTGCCCACTGCCACTTCCAGCCCGACCAGCTCTCCCGCGGCCACAAGTCGGGGGTCGAGCTCCAGCCGCGAATATTGATTGCATTGAGGGGGAGGCTGAGGAATGAACTGAAAAATAAAACACTTCCCCGTGAGTAGGGGAAGGGAGAGAATAGAGGGAGCGGGGGAGTACGGTACGGTAAGGCAAAATAAATTTGTGCCATATTAAATTGACACTCTCTGCCCGACTGTAGGACGCGCATGCGAGCGAAAGACTCGAGCGCTCCACAGGCGACGAACCCCACGAACTCAGTATTTGCGCTGTTGAACTTTCTCGGACTGGTTGACAGCATCATACGTCGTGAGATCATATAGCACCCCCTCCACACAAACACACGCACCTATATCCACATAAGAGGATGACGGTGGATACGCGGAAAAAGGGATCGATCGACAGCCGCCGAAACCGTTTGTAGGCTAAAAAAAAACAGGATCGCAAGCTTGGCGTGCGAAATATGGCTTTACGTGCCGCTTAACGTACGGAGCGATGATAAAGTTTCAAGCCTTACACACCTTTTTTCCCGGGAGTGAAATAAAAATCCCCCGAACCCAGGGCAAAATCGATCGTCGGACCTCGCCTTGATGGACCGACGGTGATCGGCACTCGGCGGCTATTGCGTGCAGGCATGCTTGCCACATACAGCAACGCTGCGCTGCATACTAAACGCTGTTTGGTCATTGCCCGGGCGCACTGGCCAATCGTACTGGCCCGGCCGGGAAAGGACGCCGTGCGGATACGCGGAAACGAACACGGTACGCAAGCGAGCGAGTGAACGGGCGCGCGCGCGCGCGCTCGCGTCTTATGACAAATAAAATGAGTTTTGCGTCCTCCCTTTCGCCGGTCCTGCTAAGGGCGTATGTTGGCTGGGACCGGTTGCAATATCTGCCCCCCCCCCCCCTTTGCCCTATGCCTGCCAAAAGCAGCGGCAACAGTTTTTCCTAGACAGACTGTTTATCTTATCTGCTGTGTATGATGTTCGTGTGTGTGGTGGTTTTTTTGTTTTTAATGTACTGTTGCTTCACTAGACCAGCTTACATTAATTTCATCTTGCCACTAGCGCTGGGAGGTGCAGCTGCACGTCTATGGCTGCCCATTTTCGCCCGGTAATAGCCAAACAGTATCGGTTTCACTTGAAGTTTTCGTGAACCGGCAGCTGATCGAGCTGCGAAGAAGCAAACCGATCGGGCGTGTCACTTTCATTTGACACCTTCATTTGGTGCACTAATCTCTTGCAGTGTCCACCGTTTATTGGGTGGATGCGGCAGACCCACTGCCTGCAATTAAATGTAGTGGAAAAAAGGCTTATTTGCGCTCTCTGTGCTATAAAATTATAAATCCAAACCAAATGTACGACACGGTGCCGATTGGTACGGGATTCACCGTTCGGCCTGGAAGCTGCACCGAAATGCCGTAATCATGCGCGAATGATAGGCTGGGGTGTTGTTTCCACCCCTTCAACTCGAATGCGCTGCGACCGGAAGTTACGCGGCAAACGCGTTCCTCCCCCCCCCCCCCCCCCCCCCCCAGTGCACGCTGAATGCAGTCCACATCAAGATAGTGGTGCCATTAAACTTTTATGGCCAGTTGCGCTAACCTTCCACAGCCTTCCCGCCGCCCCGGCAAGGCATTAACGGAGATTCCGATTATTAACAGGCGCTCCGAACTTATGCAGGCGCGTATCAAGGCGTAATGCGAAAGAGGGGATTGTAAATTGTCAGGCGAGTTAAAATGACGGTTATGTTATTTGCTTTATAAAACTGTTTTCGCCACACGGCAGTAAAACCAGACCGTTTAGCAAACATTAGCAGCGAGCGGATTTGCATTCCATTGGTAGGCATTAAAAACGCGGTTTTGAAATATTGTAATCAAATATTGCTTTCAGCGCATGCTAGACTCGATTGCTTTTATCATTTTTATTTAAATGTATCAAACCAAAAGCATCATGATAGAACGCTGTTGGCCATTACAGGGTTTCCCAGGTGTTCGCATAGCTTTGGGACACTTTATTGACTCTTTCTTACGTGAAATGAACTTAACGTGATTGGGAATTGGACTCTATAGCACCCTTGTTGGACAAATCCAATAGGAATTTACAAGGAGCCCGTCCAACAAGGGTGCCAATTTCCAACATATGAAGTTCACTTCCCATAGGAAAGAGTCATGGAAGTGTCCCACAACTATGAGAACCCCTGGAAACCCCTGTATGTTTGCGGGTCGTTAAACATTGCAACGCAAAATCCTAAAACTTGCAAATTTCTATGCTAAAAAAAAAACCAAATTCTCCAAACACGATTGCTTGTGAGCGACAAAAGCTCCCTACTCTTATCCTCTAATGCTCAAACGACAACACATCTTGCCTCAAAAAAAAAAAAAAAAAAAAAAACATGTATCGCATTGGGCAGCGGGGAAAGCGAACAGGGTGGCAATGGTTTTGCCGAAACCGAAAACCAGGAGAAAACCAGGTGAGCGGACTGGACTCGTTGGGGCGCAAATAAATGCACACCCCGTTTGGAAGCATGGCCTCCCTTCCTCCCCGACCAGTTCGGGTCCGGTGTTTTGGGGTGGGGCACGCTGCACGCGGTGCAGTGTACCATTGTGCAGTTGGTACAGTTTTTGCTTTTTGGGGTGTTCGTACACGTTTTTTTGTGGGTATGTGTGAGCGTATTTTGTTTTGCTTTCGGTTCGCTTTAAATGTTAGAAGTCAACCAGCCAACCTTTCCCTTTTCGTGGGAAGCGGAGGGGGGGGGGGGGACACAGACCATACAGACAGTTCCACAAATCCAGTAGTGAATGCGAAATGCGATCACCACAAGCTGTGTGTGTGTGTGTATTTGTGCATGCTTTTCTTCTCCCAAGGGCAGCCAGTAAGGATCATCTTGTTGGGCATCTTTTTTACATAAAACATCGACAAAAATCCTATTTTCAGTAGTAAAAACACCACTTACATCGCTAATCAAATCCACGTTTGGGGCGGTGTGATGATTGCGCTGCTTACTATTGCTCCCTTCGCTTGCCGGTGGCACTACCGCACCCCCCCCTGGTGGCTCTTTGGGCGCAATAACTCACACCGCCACCGTACGCTGCAACAGGCAGGGACTCTCGAATGCTCACACGTACACGCGAAGCAAACGCGGCCCCAACCGCGCATGGCCGGTCGGCCGATATCGGCAACGGCATCGGCAAACGGCAAAACACCCTCCCAGCAAGGGAAAGGCACACGGATCCCCGCAACCGCGAGGCTCCCCACCCCCAAGACGCGCCCGCGAAGATAGCCGGGCAGAACTGGACCGCCGCAGCTGCACGCCATCGTGACGGGCGCATGGTTGATGTTGCTGCTGCTGCTGCTGCTGCTGCGGCTGTTTCTATTCCAACCACAAACCAGCCCCTCACTCCCAGCCTTCTCCACCTTCTGTTTGTGTTGCAGTTTCCTTTTTGCCAAATGCAAGCCCGCTTTTCTAATCTTGCAATTCGCATCTTTTGCGCCCTCCCCGTTTTGTTTGGTTTAGGTTTTGCTGCATGTTTTTTTTTGTGTGTCTATCCCTGGCAGTGTCACACACCCTTTCGCCCGAGGGTGGAGTTGGAGGGTGTCGATGATGATGTGTGTGTGTGTGTGTGGAGCGGGGAGTAAAGCGGTGTTGAGAGTTGAGTGATGTTTGCTATTACAAAGTTGTACGGCTGGTGTGTTGTGCTGTTGTTGAGTGGTTATTTCTTCTTAATTGTATGATTCATGAATTTATATTTGATTTTGGTTGTTAAAATAACTGTTTCGTTTATTTTCTCAACAACAGTACATGAAACTTTGACGACTTGTATCCATTTATTGCTTTTTGAATGATTAACTGCTTACTAAAACTATTTCTCAAGCATTTTTAATCATCAAAATAGTAAAAAAAGTTCTACCGTGACCAGCTGAAGGACAGTGACATAATCATGGAGACTGTCGAAAAGAAAATGATCCCAACGGTCCGCACCACACCCAGACACAGGCCACCCGAGAGCACCCGGCTCCTTTGTGTGCAGAATGGTCCGCCGGGGAGCGCTGGTAAATGTCGTTCGGTTCTATTTTTCGCTAATCACCGTCAAGAATCGGGTTTTCCGAAACCGATAATCGCACCTTCCCGCCCGCGAAGAAAGGCAAGCGAGTCTCGGCTACCTAATGCCGAGAGACGTACGATAAACGTTAGTACATCGACCTCCATCATTTCCTCTTTCGAGTTTTCCAGTACCAATAAATACACGCCGATAGGGAGAGCGAGAGGGAGTGCTATGTAGAGCGGGCAAAGAAGACCTTTACCCTTTTGCTCCCCTAGTTTCTTCTATTTTATACATACATCTCCTCTCTCTCTCTCTCCCCAATCTAAAAATAAGAAAAAAACTCCTCAGCACACACATGGCAGGGCGGTCGGGCAATGGGCGATACGTTATGTGTCCGCGGGCATAAATTATGCACCCAGCAAACCCCCACCCCCTCCCCTTCTCCCTCACTGTGAAGACTTCTGGTGAACTTTTCCCGCCCGGCCCACACCCCCCCCCTAGGCGGTACGCAAAAATACCACCACCGGCGAACGACAAACCACGTACGTTCGTTCTTCGAAAATCGAATTCATATGCATGAACCACCCCTACCCCCTGCTCTCCGCCAGACAACCGTTGGGTGTGCGTGTCCGTGTGTTTGCTGGGGAATTAATTTCACTCGGCCCTCGCCACTCGGCGTGGCCTGCGGGGCGCTTCAAGCGCTTCCAGCTTCCAGACGGATTAAATTAAAGCGAGACGAAACGGAGCGGCCATTCGAGCACCCCACGGGGAGGGCGGGGGCTCAGGATGCGGCGGCGAGACTTATTGGTATTGCATAACGTCGGATGGGCTTTGCAACAACAACAAAAAAAAACAAATGCGTCAAAAAATGTTTATTTTTAGTGAAAAGCTTTTCCAATTACACTGGATGTGACTACTAATTTTCTTACTAGAAACGTTTTTACTCGTTTGCCCTGTATAGAACATTTTGTTTTATTTTTACTGAAAAGCTTTTCCAATTACACTGGATGTGACAACTAATTTTCTTACAAGAAACGTTTTATTTTTAGTGAAAAGCTTTTCCAATTACACTGGATGTGACTACTAATTTTCTTACTAGAAACGTTTTTACTCGTTTGCCCTGCTTAGAACATTTTTAGCCCGTTTAAAAAGCTTTAAACAGATTAAACACACATAAATGTTACCAATCTTACATATTTATTTATTATTTTACATAATTTCAAGCAAACACAAGATGGAACATTAATATCACCAATTGAACCTCAATTTTGTCTCATGATATAACTAAATCCTGTGTTAATAACTAACTAATTTACAATACTTTATTATTTTTCTTCCATTTGACTCGTTTATCTCCAATGCATAGGCTATCAAATTAAGACAAAATAGCCCTAACGAAGCAAAAAACTATTAAAAAAAAAAAACATCTCCTCTGAGATTTTCCACCATAGCTCAATTTTTGGCTCATTTGGTGCTTAAACCTCTTCAAAATAATCATTCTCGTGTTTTTTCGCGAATATCTACATATTCTTACAAAAAAGCAGCAGAAGGAAAATCGTGGCAGCGGAGAGCAATAATGATCCGTTACCTCTCTAGCGCAGTCCGGCGATGGATAATAATGATGGCTCGAACAGGGTGCATTACTTCCAAGCGTGGCGTTCTGCTCAAACTTTTACGGCAGAGCAGCGGTGGGCAGCCAAGGCGTGTAGGCGTTTAGAATGTTTGCCGCATCGCACCGGGAGCACGAACAAGCATAAAGTGTATTATGCAAAGTAAGTCCAGGCAGTGCCCTCAGGCTCGCTCGCTCGCTCGCAAACGGAAGATGGATGCGAGAGCTGCTGGAGGTACGGGAGCCTCCCGCCCCAAACCGCGGCTTGGCACTTGGGAGTTGTTGTTTTTTTTTTTTCTAAAAAAGCCCCGAAACAGCCCTTACTCCTTGGCGAAACGATACACAACAGGGCCAAATTTCCTGTTACATCGGGCACGAATTCGCCACGTACCTGGCAAAGGAAATAGGAACTAAATTGCAACAAACTGTACTTTACTGGAGGAGGACAGAACAGCAACTGCAATACAACCACAGATCAATTTTTGTGTGCTAATGCCGAGTGACAAGCACATTAACCTAAAGAATGTCTTCCTGTCGCTTGCCCCTGCCTGTTTGCTCACGGTCCCGCGGTGAGAAGCGATAGAATTGTGGGGAAAGCAGCTTGGTCCCCCCCATTCCCCATCCCTTTTGCCACCCAATGAAGGATGGCAGGAAGAAAAGTGGTCATAATTCTCCAAACTACCACCCTTCTTCAAGAGTGTACGGGCAACAGCAAACGCTTCAGGGGACACACGCGAGGAACGAAAAGCGTTAAAGCGCAAGCATTCGAAGAATAGTTTCGATGCTGGAGCTGGAGGGGCTGTAGTGAAGAACAGTGGGGGAAGAAAGAAGTGCTGCCACGCTGCCGGGATGCAAAGCTGCCCATAGTAATCCGAACGGTGTGTGTGTAGTCTTGCAATTGTTGCACATCGCCAAGACAGAACGAAAATTGCATACAAATGCATTCATCTCCGCGGGAACCTCGATTCTCGACATTACATTGTGTTTTCGATCTTCCTGGCAGGCGGTTAAAGGAAGAATAGGGAAGAAAGAAAGCATTTGTGTATGCGCACCACCGCTCCACCATCACCGCAGCCCATACCATACCCCCATAGAGAGACGGGGGAAAACGAGCGAAGCGGAATTGGCGTTCGTCGCTGTACGGCTCGTTGTATTCCCTTTTTTGTTCCGTTCTCCCCTTTGCCTTGTCACAAACGCTCGTCAAAATGAGCTGATGAACTTTCCAGGCACATTACAACTGCAGCATACACACACTCACACACGAGAGCCACTCACGGTCTGTAAAATATGTGCACATTCTCCCGGGACTCATTATGCCAGTAGTGGCTTTTGAAATCAAGGGAAACTGTGCAAACGGCGAACCTTGCAGTCGTAGCGTTTCCCAGCCGTGGCCAGAGGTTAGACAGTTTCTTGTGTCCTTCCCCTGTTGTGTCTGTGGGTCTATGTCGGTGCATTGCGATGCAATTGCCTCCGCACATACTCGTTTGTTAGATTTTCAAACCCTCCTGTTTCAGGCCAAGCCACGTCGTCGAGGGCTTGTGGTTTGGCTTTCTTTGCCCACGAATGTGCATATTCATGGGGATTGCCTCCAGCTCATGTGTGTAGGATGCGTTCGCCCTGATGCTTGTTCTGTACCTCACTACCTCATTAGATTTGTGGACCATTGGATGGGCAGCCCATGGCCCGGAGTGATAGTGATGGGTGGTTAGAACCGTGCCGGCAGTACGTCAAATATCGCGCTTCGATAATGTGCTCCGTTTCGGTGCGAAAGATGGTTGGTCATGCCTTCGAGAAGCCAGAAGACAAGCAGTCCACAAGCAAAGTGCACAGTACTTCACTCGAGTAAGCAAAGAAAATTACTCAATGTACAAAAAAGAGCAACACTGAGAACGAACTCGTTGCATCAAAACTGCCATATTTGACCCAAATTTCGGTCCTTCGAACCGGATCGGGAAGCGCTTCACATCAAAACTTCAAAGGGTCATTTGCGCCTCCAAACACTGACCCAAAAACCTAGCTATACTGGCGTACAGCTAAGGCGTACAGCGCGATTGCAAGCGGGGTGAGATATTATTTATGCATTTGAACACCGCCCACCCCGAAACGTGCCAGCGAAGGATAACGTCGCAACAACATATTTTGCAACAGGAAGCAGTGGCGTGTCGTTGCACCACCACACCGCAAGTTTCGGTCAAGCGTGCAACGGGCCGCTATAGAAGACGGTAATTCATAGTGACCTCACCCCTCGTTCGCTAATGCTAGGGAAGAGGCACAGAATGAAGTATTGATTTTGGTCCGTAAAGCACCAAAGCGATTGTGCCACGGGACAGGAAGACTACCTCAACCACAAGCCGTGCATCCTTGGGCTGACCCATTTTCGTGGGTCGTCGTCGCCGTCGTCGTCGAGCTCACACCCTCTGTCTGTCGTAATCGCATCGAGGGCAATCAATCAAACAGGGCACACGCAGGAAGGCATAAATATCGATGACGTACATGCCCTGGCATGCCGGAATGGAGCGCGAATGTGGGTTAAGTCCACCGGCTGGAACTGTGCTGGCTATGTTTTTGTTGTTTTTGTATTCCATCGGGACATCAACTGGATTACTTTTCCATTGTTACTCGTGTTGGTGGAAATTCCTGTACAAACAGCAGATTGGATGAAATGTCATCACAGTTGAAGTTCTTCAGTACACATTCAAAGACCATCCCTTATTCATTGAGCCTAATATTTAGCCAGATGATTATTAGTTCTCAATATGAGTAGTAGAACTTGAAACAAAACAAGAACCTACTGCTACATCGACTACTTCGTTCTGAAAGTTACATCTTCAGGTCTTCAGTTTTCTTGAATGAACCTGTAATACCTGATTTCTGAACATGATTCCGATTTGAGATCTGAATCTGAATGTCCTGAATGGTCCACTATAACTCTCAATACTCAATTCCGATGAAACTTGTCAAAGATATAGATATCTTCATGACTCGGGATATATCAGCACTTGCAAAGTGCTTAATGTACGTTAACTTCAATGTCTTTTTCAACCCTTATTTCTCTGCATGATCTTAACTGTCAAAGAGACATCAAATGTCGGCACTATCAGACCATATTGTCGTTTAAAACTGCAAGCCTCAGTATAAATAACAAGAACCAAGCGAAAAGGAACAAAATAGCAAGATGTAAAACATTTCCTTAGGCGTAGACGTGCCGGCATAGAACCATAGGCATCAACTTTGCATTACGATGTGCACAGTTTCCCTGCCGCATTATGCTGTTCCAAGCCAACCCTAACAAAGGGCCGATGGCAAATGCGCACATCCCGTTAGGCTCGTGGATTCCGGCGGGCAAGGAAGACTGACCCCATTTCCGTAAATCGACTCGCGGGCTCGGTTGCGCAACGCAACGATCGGTATGTCCAATTTTGGTCGGTTTGGTGGACCTACCCTAACCTGGAACGTGTCCTCGGCTCACGGCAAGATCGTCGCCGTACGTGCGCGTTCTAGCATTGGGAATTCGTTTTTGTATCATTTAATTCCCCCTTCACCCTCACCCGGGCTTCTTTCAGTGCGTGGAAATTATTCAATATGCGGAGCAAGAAGAGACTTACGCTGCTACCATTACAAAAAAAGAATGAAAGAACCAACATATCTGTCCCGCTGGGCGAAAAGCCTGACCCCGAAACAGGATCCTTCGCTGCCCGGGACCGAATTGTGAGTTCGTTCCAGTCCTTATACGGAACGAACCCGTCTGCCTCGAAGGAAAACGACGAGCCGTCGCAACACAACCACTGAAAAAAGCGACCAGTAAACCAGTTTTCCCGAACAGCGTGGCCTCGTTTCGGGTACCAGAAGGACGGAGCCGCCCGACGCGCGACATCTTCAGTGTCAGTGAGGTACACCGGCAAAGAGGCAGCTACAAAGACGCGAGAGCGCACATACACACACACACACACACACACACACACACACACACACACACACACACACACACACACAAATTACCGCACTGAGCCAAACTTTCGCGGCTTTCGTTGCACTTATCTTTACTGTAGCGTTTCGTTTCGGAATTTTTCAGACTGGTTCCCACCAGTGACGCTCTTCTCGGCCGGTCGTCCTTCACGGGCGCACAGTAAGGCACACGCGATATCGTGCAAAAAGGGTAAAGGATGGGCAAGTGCTGTGCGACCATCTGCGCGTTATCTGTGGGAATGGCATCTGGAACGGCCTTGAGCATCATTGTTTCGTCTCGGTGTTTTGTTGCACGTCTCGAAAATGTGCCGGCTGGTAAGGAGTTTTGACTGCGTTTAAGCATGTTTAAGGAGTAAAATAAGCCTTTGCTGTTTGTGTTCATTATGAAAGTGTAGGCTATGTGAAACTGCGTGGGATTTTTCAGCCATCTTGAGGCACCTCTTGGCTCGGAATGAAGCTGCAATGCTTATGAAAGCTCTGAAAGCACTGTAAAGCAGCAGGTATATGAGTATATGAGACACTTCAAAGAACTTTAATTAATTTGTTTCTAAATAAAGGGGAAAGAGCGTACCGTAAACTATGTTAAAAGCAGTATTAACGTGCAATTGCTTCCCTGTTTACGTTTTGTAGCAAATCTTGCAAACCTTTCTCGCATCTCGTGTGATTGCTGTGCTGGTTGGTACAAATTACCACCTTAACCATGCAGCCCTCTATCCAACCATCCGCGTTTTCTCACTCACATTGCCCGCTTCAATATTGCACGTAACCCCCGCGGGCGCCCAAACCAACGAAAAATCCACCAACTCATCTTCCAGCGATGCGCGAAATGGGCCAATTTTCCCTTCCCCATTCTAAACGACCCGATCCCGTTAGGCTGCTTCCATTTTGAGCGGCCGTGCGCGCGCGCGCGCCCACCCGCCCTATGCTTTTAACATTCCACAGACCACAGGCCAGAACTCGCGTGCACACACACACACACACACACACCCGGCTCAAAGGATGCTACCACCCATGTTCCTATCAATATGCGGTCTACAAATGGACTCCCTCGAACGAAGCGGCAAGAGCCCAAATTGGTTCGACCCGGAGGCACAATCCGGGCACGTAGAACCCAGCAGAAGACCTCTTCTCTTTCTGCGCTGCAAGAGGCTGCTTGACGGTGGCAGTGGATGCTGTGTGTGTGTGTATGTGTTCGCGCTCATAATGTACGCCGGACAAGGCAAGCCACAGGAAAATTGCATCCACCGCGAGCTGGAGTAGCAGAAGAAGAAAATAAACGACGCGCTGGAAGGGACGACGTGTGTAAAAAACCGACCCAAAACATAAAGGCTGCTGCACGACGAAGAGGTTAATGGTGACCTTGCAAGATCCGGGCCCTCACACGACGGCTGGAAAGGGTTGGAAAGCGAGGAAAGGAAAGCAACTACAGCTCATAATCATCATCAGCCGAGGCATTGTGGGGTGGGATGCGATGGGTAACGTTTCCCTGACCATGTCTCCCCAGCACTCTATGTGTGTGTGTGTGTGCATTTTTCGGAGGAAAACGAAGCAAAAACACAGCGTAATAGCAATCGATGGCCCCAACATGGCGCTCTCGGGAGAGTGGATAGCCAAAGCACTAGGAGTTCCTCCTAATCATCCCTTTGCAGTACACGCGCGGTGCGTTGCCGTTACCGCTGGCCCAGAACCATCATTTGCGCGGGCTGCGGGAAGACCGTACCAACATCGTTCGGTAAAATGTTCCGCGCTGCCTGCCAGCCAGTAAAATCAATCAGATTAGTATGTTGGCGAGTTTGTATATGTGTGTGTGTGTGTGTCTGTCTGTCTGTCTGTGTGCGAAGCGGATACCAAATGGACCGATGAGTCGTCACATTTCAAGTGTCCGTTAGACGTCCACGTACTGTTGTTTGAAGCACGCCCGAAAGCATTAAGTTGCTCAGCATATGAGATATATGAAATAACATGTAAATATGAGGACCTAATCGAGTTCTGAAATTTTATTTGTGGTATCCAAAATGTAGCATCAACGACTCAATGCATCTCGAATATTTTATATCTCGCCTACGAGTAGTTTCAGAGTGATTGTGCTGTCTCCTCTTAGATGTCTTCCATAACTCTCAGGCCGCAACGGGATCTTTGAGATTTGAGCTCAGTAAGAACTGATAACTCTCAGGCGCCCACGAGATCTTAAAGACTTGAATTCAGTAAGAACAGTAATACTAAAGTCTGAGTTATACATATAACATGATTGATAAATAAAGAATTGTTCAATTACACGAGCATTCAAACCCAACATCACTTCCAGACATTATCTATTCTGTAGATTCTTACTAGATCATACGTTCTTCTTCGAATTAATGATCAGTAATGCTCTGAAACCTTTTATTGTACTAAAAAGGCGTCAAAAGGCTCAAATTATTGGGAAGGCTCTGAACGTCCCATGAGTCTTGAGGTATCAATTCTCGCTAAGAGCTTACTCCAAACAAAGCTGTGCATTCTTGCTGAGATCTCAGCCCCTGGTGGGCAACAGAGCACCCAAACCATTACGCCACAGGCCGCATTTGCCAAAACGAGCCGTCCAACGACGGCCTCAGCAGTCGCTGACAGAGACCGCCGTCCAGAAACTATTACGCTCAAGATCAGGCCCCACTTGAAAGGGTCAGTGACACGCACATTATACCGCGTGCTGCGTTCAGCTTCCACTTCCTTCGGCGTGCTGTAATTTAAAAAAATAAAACAAAACGCTCCGAACACCGGTTGATACGGAATCCATTCCCGAGCAGGAGAGTGAAATGAAACGGCCCAACACGACGTACACATTTTGACCAATTCCAAAGGTGTGTCTGCTGGGCTGCCCGTAGCACAAAACGGCCGAGCAGCTCGATGGTGAACGGAGATGCTAAGTGAGAAGAGTTCAAGCATAAGTGCAATCATTATCGCTCGCGAGTTGAAGAACATTATTGCCCTTTTTTTTTTGCTTCCTAGCCAGCTCTCCCCCTCCCTCCCGGGTTCGATAATTGCACCGATTGGAACTGCTAAAACGAGAAGCAAAACAAGGGCTTAATAGGGTTGTACCGGTTCGGGATGCTTTCCATTCCATGGGCAAAGGAAACACGTTTACGTGGCAAAACAAAATCGGCCGGAGTTATTATTCTAACTATTGCGATGTAATGCAATAAACAATCAGAAACAAAAAGCATCGAAATTAGTTACAAGTGAGCATTCGTGATGCACAGGACAGGGAGCCGCGCTGAAGGATCACTTCAGGACCACAAAAACAAAGCTTCTGGGTTTTGTTATGCCCCTCTCGGTCAATCGGTTTATAAATGCAGTCCCGACCTCGTCCCGATGAGGTAATAATGCTTTTCAAAAACAAAACAAAAAAACAACAATAAAACTCGCTAACCCCCGTCACAAAACTGGAGCAGGTCAGCGGTGCACATTTTCGCATTGCATGCAATATGCATAAATATCCGCCAGCACCAAACCGTGACACGTCAGACGACGAACGCGACCCCCCGCGGGGCCCTCTCCGGAAGTGGGCAATATTTTCTCTGCCGCCACCGTTAATCAGATGTGGATTTTAAATTCGCAAAATGAATTTTAAAAGCTTCCGTGAGGGTGCACCTTCGTCCTAATGGAATTCCAGCACACACACACACACAAAAACACGCGCGCACTACCCAGGATTGTGTGAGCGTGCATTCTGGCCGGCGCGGCAAGAGAAAGTGAAAGTTGCAACTCTTACTAAAACACAATACCATTAAGAAAGAAAAATGCAAATCCCACCCGCAGCGGTTGAAAGTGCATACGGGCTGACCACGCCACACGGCACAGTTTCCCTTGAACTAAAAGCCCGAGAAGCCATTAAAAAAAATCCCCCCCCCGCCCCCCCCCCCCCCGAACGCGCCACGGAAGGATAACGGCCAGGAGTGCCAAAATGAGGACAGGAACAAATGCTGTTTTGCATACCTGCTGAAGGCACCAGGACACGGCCGGACTGGCCGCGTGCACGCAACACCCGAGCGCCCAGGCGCGGGCAAAAAAAAGTGCGAGCTGGACAGCAAGCAAAAGCGAACAATGAAGCGCCGGAAAACCTTCATGACGCAACAAATGGGCTCGGCACGCGGACGGAAACCTAGTTCGGTCCTGTCCCGAAAAAAAAACGGGAAGAAAGGAAGCTCAACAAGGTAAATTGGCTCCGCTACATTGTTGCAGCTTGACCACAGGGGGAAATAATGTAAAATTATTGGATGTAAAGGCCTTGCCCAGCATCGGATTTTTTGAATTTTGAGTTTTGAATTATAAAACTGAAGCAAATCGAATTCCAACTTTCTCGTACGCCTAGTGCCACACTTACCTTTGGTTTATGCTGCTCGGTACGATGCTGCGGCAGTGCACGTAGCGGGCTAATCGATGCGGACGCTGCTCCGTCATGGTTTGTTTTCCCCTTCCTTCTCTTCACACACTCGTTTCCCGGTTCACGCTACTCTACGAACAAGTTGCTTAACGTTTTCAAACTACTTACAAGGACACTCACGCCGCTTGCACTATCGAAAAGTGTTTATGATTTGGTTGATAATTTGTACGCTTAAACACACATGCACACACGCGCGCACTCAAGTCATTACTTTGTGTACACTTTGCTGCCCAGTGTTTTGTTTGTTTTACAGACGAATGAACGGCCGCGAACGGAGTCGCATGTTTTTTTGTTTCAACACACACACACACAAACCTGCTCCAACATTCAACCCATTTTTAGCAGGCACTAGCAGACAAAGTGAAACTAGTCGAAAAAAAAAATAATGAACGATTGCAATCGATGGTTAGCGACGAACCTTTAGGTTGATTTTATTGTTTCACTACTTTTGGCTGCTTGTCGCGGGGCTCGTCGCGTGTTGGCCTGGGCTAACAGGGTTTACGGATTGGTTCTGTAAAGAGGGCAAACAAGAAAGAAAAAGGCGTCAATGTTAACAGGTGATCAAGCCGTTTCTACAGGCAAGGCAGTCGAACAAAACATTCTGGCAAGTGTACAACAAGTGCACAGACAAAGGTGGATACTTCCTAGTCAATGTTTTGGTACAGTTTTTTTTTTAGAGCGCTCATGCATCTTAGACTGTGCTGTCCTGGCTGTTCCACAGAAAATCAGAGTGGGAAATTTCGTGCTCCAGTTTTCACCTCGATCATGTACACCAAAGCACAGCGTCGCGATGCGATGTTTTATGCTAATCGAGCAGCGAGAGAAGGCGACAACATTGCTAGCCCGCAACAACAGAGCTGTTTTTTTTGGTACTAACTGACGTACACCAGCAACGCTGGACGTGCCGGAACGAAACACTTCGCTACATGCAGAAACACACGAGAAGGCCTTTCTTTTGAAATAGATTTTGACACGGAATGGTTCTCGTACAACACAACTGATCCTAGATGCAATGTAGGTATTATAACATCCCACCCCTCTTACCTCTCTCCACACCATGGTTCAATGTTTGGGTTGTAGTGATCGCAATCGATGTATGAGAGAGGGAGTAAGAAGGTTTACTTTAAAACAACAATGTAGTGAATTCCAAGTAAGCCAGAGCCAGAGGTTAATGTTTTCCAAAGCACAAGTGGATAACGCCGTTATTTACTACAATTAACATTTTAGATGAGTTTTGTCTCTTGCAACAATGATTCTCATTGCAATTGTTGTATGAGAAAAGATGGTTGGCATGAGCTTCAATGACGAGATTCGAACTCAGCTTGTTGAGTGTTGCAGTACTGCGCGCATTCAGATAAACCACTGAGCGTGCGCAGTAATAAAGCGTTCACGGGTGACCAGTATCATACACCGCAAGCAAATATTTGTTCCTTATCGTCGATTTCCTCACTGCTGTGCGGGAAAAGTCAACGCTTGACGGCAAATATTAACTGTCGTTGCTTTCATAATAATGCAAACAAATTATGTTTATTCTACCTGCGAACAAGCACGAATCGAAACTGCTCCTCGCTATATAAAAACACTCTCGCAAACGCTCCACAAAGCTAGTCTGCGCTCATTCTCTCCTGCCTGTGTCTTTCTCTTAGCACCCCGAAAGCCACCCAAAAGCTCGCATTTATTCAGCATGGCCATTCGTGTGGAGTTGCTGCTGGCGATGGTTCTGTTACCGCTGCTGCTGCTCGAATCCGTCGTCCCGCACGCGGCGGCCGAAAAGGTGTGGGTCGACCGGGACAAGGTGTACTGTGGCCATCTCGACTGCACCAGGGTGGCGACGTTCAAAGGCGAACGGTTCTGCACCCTGTGCGATACGCGCCACTTCTGCGAGTGCAAGGAAACGCGCGAGCCGCTGCCGTACATGTACGCCTGCCCGGGCACGGAACCGTGCCAGTCGAGCGATCGGCTCGGTTCGTGCAGCAAATCGATGCACGATGTGCTGTGCGACCGGATCGATCAGGCCTTCCTGGAGCAGTAAGGGTGGAGAAGCTACCGTTTCTGGGAGACGGTGAAGGGCTTTTCCTGTGGTACGGTAGTTGAACAAAAAATCACAAAATGGAAGCAAATAATTGGTTACAAATAAAGAGGTTCTGGTTGAGAGAGAGAGAGAGAGAAAAAACAAACAAAATTATAGATATAGTTTTTTTACCCTTATGCATGTGTGCATAAACATTTCAGCTTGATGGGAAGAAACTTCTAGGAATTTGTTTAATTCTGTTAAACGTTATTTTTACTCCGAATACCCTTCCAAGACCAAACCGCGCTCGCACAATTCCGTTTCGTTCTTGGCATTCTATTTTTAACCCTCCTTTCAACGACACGCACAGCCACAGGTAGCAAGGAAGAAAAAACCTCGCCCTCAAGCGGTCCGTACAAACTGAAAACGAGAGGAAAAGCGATCCCATGAGAAAATTGGTGGAAAAAAGCATACACGTTTTTTTCCATTCATTTTGTTCTTTCATTTTCCTCGCCAACAATTTGTCCCTGGGTATCATGCCACAGAGAAACATATGCGAAACAGCGCAAGAGGTGCATCGCAGTTGTGTAACGCACTGGTACATTGTACGGTCGCATAGTCGCATTGCTCGGTTGCTGTGCTGCGCTACCTGCACGGCGGTATTGCAACAGCAAACGGGGTAAGAACCTCCAATGTTTCCGTGCGCTTTACTAAAACTTGTTTTGCTTCATTTGTCAAACGAAAACAAAACAACCACCCGGCGATGGAAATAGGTTCGCTCTGGCAACTAGGGAAGCTGTCCGCGTAAAAGTAATTATTTACCAGATGCTGACCGATGCGGCGGTAGTTGATCGATGGCACCAAATATAACACCGACAGTACACCAGCCCCCAGTATGCGAAAGTGTAGTAAAAAAAAACTTTTTTGTTATACATTTTTTTTTCTTTGCGCCAATGGCTTAATGCTAAACTGAATAAATAAATAATGCTGGTCAGGAAAATGAAAAATAATAAATCGCTGCTGCACTCCACGATAAGAGCCTCTCGTGCAGCAACTGCGTCGCCTGCCAGCATTAGTTTCTGCGTCGGCAAAATGGTTGCCCTTTTTTGTTTTTTTTTTGTTTTCGTCGCTGCATTTTTTGCGCGACGGGCCAACGGGTTTGATGGGTGTGCCTCATAAAACAGACACACGATTACCATTCCGCCTTGACGCCCCAAACAGGATACGGCAGACGAGGCAGCCCGTGCACCGAAACCGGCTCGTGAAGGCCGTTTCGGAGCACATGATGCCCAAGCTACTGAGAGCGAAGAAAGAACGAACCAAACAGCTTCCACCTCGTAAAATGTTCCCAAAAACTAAGGACTTTTACTACAAGGTAGAGAATGAAAAACCGAACCGCTGAGGATGAGGATGCAAACAAAGCAAAAAGAGAGAGAAAAAAACATCGTTTGGGGCGCACTGAAAGAGTTTCGAAAAAGGGCAGTCAACAATTTGATGCCAACAAATGGGCCGTTGTTTCGCCGAAATGATCCGAGCATCGAACCACAAAAAAAATTCTCCATTTTCCGCACGCCGTTTTTGTGGAACTGCCAAAAAAAAACGAGCCTTCCTCAAGAACGGCCAGCGAAGAAAAGCAATCAATCTCTAGGCGTCGAGATTTGCGAGTGACGCGCTATAAAACGTTTGGAAGTTGCATTTTTTTTTACAGGAAAGCTTCCCGTGCTCTCGTCTGTGTGTGTGTATGTGCGGGATAAATGCGTCCCGAAGCAGTATGCCTGGACGCTAGGAAAGGTTTTAATTTTTCAACCCCAGCTCGTCCAGCTCCTGCACCACCTCGTCACCATCGCACCCCCCCCCCCCCCCCATCCCCATTTCTGACAAGGATTGTCTGACGCAGGGTGGTTTCGTCTTTCGTCTGCCTTCGAAGGTGCTGCACACAGGAATGTGCATCTTGATATGCTTTAAGAAAAGAAGAAGAAAAAAAAACAATAACAAAACCGACAGCGTCCCTGCGCAACGAGCGCGCCCGTGCAAGAGCGAGGCCAGAGGGCAGAGATCAACCGACAGGCGGCGTTCGTTTCTCTGCCGCCCGTTTCAGTTTCGCTGGTGTTGCAGTTCTGTTGCAGTTCCCGGTCCCGTTCTTGGGCCCGACTGTCCTGCGCGCCAGGGACCATTTTCCTGGCTGCCAACACACTTCATCCTTCCGTCCCTTGCCCCCTCCCGTCCCTCATCTCTTTTGTGTTTTTGTGTTTGCCTTGCACCACCGAATGCCATTCTTGATGGGATGCAATTTTCGCTCACCGGCCCCGGACAGCATCACCATATTTAAACGAAACAGCCCATTCAGCGAACATCGGCCCTCGGATGCGGAAAAAAAGGGGGGGGGGGAGGGAGGTTGGTTTTCGCGTCGTGATCGCCGTGTTCTGCCCGTTACCTTGTTCCCTTTGCTCGGGCGGTTCGGGCGTACCGTGCGTTTTAATGCTGCCTTACGAACCCTTATGCGCCCTGTCGGGGGCGAGCAAAGATTGGATTTTTGTTTGCAACAGAAAAACGAAAACGAATAGGAGATACCGCTTTACTGGAAGCTCCTTTTCGGGGTAACACTGAGGAGGGTGAGGAAGGGCGGGATGGAGGGAAGAGGGTAAACGCATAAAATCGATTACCCGCTGGTTCTCGCATGGGCCAGCGACATCTTCCCGGCCGCGGTCGGCAGCAAACAAGGGGAAACAAAAGCCGGCGGGCCACAACAGACCGCTCCCAAGCTGAAGGTTCGAGGCTATATGCTTGAAGTGTCGCTTTTTGTATGTTTTTAATTTCTAGTTAATACTTTTACACAACAATTGCACAAATTGTTTGTTCGTGTGAGCTCGAATAATGTAAGGTTCGTCGCTTAGAGATTAAAAAAAAAAATAAAAACACGGCCCATGACGTCATTTTGTTACAAATATAAAGTAAAGAGAAAATTGTCAAATTACTCATTGAACTCTTCAATCCTGCCTAAACTTAATACGAGCAAACGAATTTTTAAACGAGAACTATGAACAACTAAACTAACTTTATTTTACAATGTAAATAATCCGCTTTTTCAACGTGAATGATCTAAAAAACACACAAACAAATGACAGGCACGCGAGAAAGCTGTACAGTTTCGGCCCAATTTCAACGGCTCCTAAGACACTTCCGTCCCTTGCCATCACCGCCCGGCCATCTCACGGAAGTGTTCACAAATTTCGGCTTTACAAGACACTCGTTACGGAGCACCATTTATCGTTTGGGGCACGTTAATTTCGCTCCCAAAAAAGAAACCCCCCCCCCCCGGTGGACGTAACTGTTCCGAAAACGTAAAGATGTGATCACGCTGGCTGGCTGGAAATGCAGCTGTACCATCCGCACGGTGCCGCCGCCGCGGCGCTTGCGTATCGATAACACTAATCTCTACCGCAGCAGCTGTAATTTCCAATAATCTTGTGTTAAAAGTGTAGGCCGTGGCTGTGGCCTCCGCGTGCCCCCGAACTACCGAGCAAACCGCCGAAATCAAACAACAACCCACCACAGCCTCCACGGTGACGATGGTCGTTGTGTCTTGCTGGCGGTGCCGTGAAGCAGAAAGTGAAACCGAAAGTTTTCAATCTTATTAGCGCCAAACGCCAAAACGGCGAGACAGTACACGGTGGCTCGGAACGCTGCACGTTTCGCGTAATAGGCAGTGCCGCACGGGGTTTGATGAAACGTTACAAAGTTGTAATTTTCGACCGCCCCCAATGTGGGAGAGGCTTGGGAGGGCGTTTTTTTTTTTTGCCGCCGCGAGAAGGTGTTGAAGTTTCGCCCTAGCAGGAAAGTGCGCACATCGCTCGAGTGACGAAATTCGAACGAAGTGACGTCACGCTCACACCACGACCTCCATTTGTAGGACGCGCGAATTATCGATCCTGATTCCCCATTCCCTGGAGCAGCGAAAAGCCAACCCGATTGGGGCTGCCATAAGCAGGCAGCTGCGAAGAAGAAAAAGTAGTAGAAAAAAAAACGAGCATAACGATGGTGTATTGTAATTGATGGACACGAATGATACTTTGGCAGCTGTATCATTAGCCCACATACACACGCACAAAGACCTGCTGTGCTGGGGTCCGGATGTTGCTCTAGCTGAAGGTTTGTTTTTTTTTTCTCGTTGTTGTTCTTGTTTTTTTTTTCAGAAAGTTTTCCCACCAACATCCACTCGGTGTGGGTGAAGGTGGTTGGCAGCCACCTTTCGTCAACTTTTTGAAAGGATCCCTATATTTTAACGGCTGACAATCCATTACAGCGATAAGCGCGATCGGACGAAACTGGACGAAACAAAAGTTAACCTCAAAATGTAAAACACTTTAAATTCAATTACTTGCCACACGCACCGGCACCGTTCGAAGGTTATAAAAATCGTACCGAGCGGTCGAATGTCGATGGTTCGATAACACTTCCAAAACCAAGCGCACTCCGGTGGTTGGTGCACTCCGCCGAACGCCGAAGCGAAGCGGAAAGTGACACCGAATCGAAATCAAATCGATAGTGAACGGTTGTATTCCTTTTTTTTTTTGCTTTTTGCTTCATGTTTTGCATTCCAGTTGGTTTTGCTGCTCACTTTTGAGCTCCTTCTCAAACGAAGCGGAACAAAAAGGCGTTGCACGATCGCCAAACCTCTTTCAAATGTGGTCGTGTAGCGCGACACGGCGGCTAAGAAGTGTGAAATATTCCCTAGTCAATCACAGACACGCACACACACACACAGACACAGACACACAGCGTAAACCAGCGAACGTATTACCTTGAAATGCAATTAATTCATGTTAGACGTGCAAATGAGAGCATAAGTAACATTTTTCTAAACATAAGAAACACATTTTTGGTGGTCGTTTTTCTTTGCGAGCCCATCGATATGCTGGGAAATGGGCGAATATTAATTTCGTGCATGATCCGCAGCGATCAACAATTTTGGAGCAGCAAAAAAAAAATCGCTCTTACTCACCAGAGGCAGAAAACACGAGCGTATCGAACAAAAGACTTCAACGACAGTGAAGTGATTGGATAAGCGACGAACCCGCTCTTTTTTTTTCTTCTTCTTCTGCCTACCGCCCGTCCCAACACTAACGCGATAATCATGAGCGAATCGAAATCGATTGGCGTTAAATTGAAAGGAAGCGGTAATTAGAGAAGAAATGTAACACGGAATCACTCCCATCCGCCTCCTTCTGGCTTCTGAGATGCGGTACTTCTGCTCCTAGTCAACCAATAATGATGATCGATCAGGCCGGCGTAATGGGAGGGAGGAAAAAAACGGCCGATCCGTCCTCAAAACGTGACTTTCTGTGTGACTCCAACCACAACCCTTTCCACTCCCGCCCCTTTCATCTTTTGCAGCTTGAATATGACACACACACACACATACACACACACACACACACACACACATCTCGGTCGTGTACGCCGCGGCGGTCGCGTTCTCGCCATACCGGGCGTTTAATGATGACAGATTTATTATACCCAAAACCGGTCCCCCCGCATCCCCACCCGCGCGCGCGCGCGATTTGTGGCGTGATTTTGCTTTTCCCTCTTCTTCTTCTTCTTCTTCTTCTACTGCTTAATGCTGCACTACTTGCTGTGAGGTTTCGAGAAAGGGAACTTGTTGCGTAATACGCGCGCACGCGCAATGACACCTTCGGTCGGCTAACGATTGCTGGAAGTAAGAGATCGCGGCCTGCGATGGTGGGTTATGTTTTTCCTACCTTTTTTTTGTGTCTATCCATGTTTCGCTAGCACTCGTCTAGCCGCAGAGCAAACACACACGCGCACGCACACGTAGTTCTCCCCCAGAGAGATTCGGTGCACGTAATTAGCTTGGGAGGGAAGGAGCGAGACACACACACACACGGATGGACAAAAAAACGGTAAGGAAAATGAACCACTCCTTCGGGTGTCGGCGCGGGAGGAGATCTGTGGTGCGGTAGCTCGTGTCATGTGTTGCTACCGCCGTGTGGAGAGCCTTTCCTAGGCCGCGCAAGATTTACGCGTCACAGTGGGAAATCTAACGATCCACACGCATCGTTTGCCAGGGGGGGGCGGGGGGGCGGGGGTTGAGGGGGGGGGGAGGTGGAGGGCTCAAATGTATCACCACCAACCGTGCCGCAGCATGATTGGTATGGAAAATGTTGCAGCACCTTTACAGATGTTCACGATTGACAACCCTCCAGCAACGCCGAGCCCCATTTGATGTGATCAAAACGTGATTTGAGACGAAAAATGCAATTTACCTTCGAGCCCTCGGATGCCGGGCCGAGAAAAGGCAGCTGAAATGCTAATTCAATTTGGGATGTTTCTAACGGTGGTCCGATATTATACATTTTTTTGTGTTGTTGCTTCTTTTACCCACCCTTTGCTAGCGAGCCAGGCGGGACCGGTGAAGGAAGCAGCGCAAATGAGAAAATTTATTAAACACACACACACACACCCGCAACCAATTGGACGACGAACCCTTCCCGGGACGGGAAAAATGGGACGGTAGAAATCGATCGATCGGAGGTTAAGTCGCTGTGCAGTCAGTTCCGTTTGCGTTCCACCGCCTAGCACGCTCGCAGCCCTTTTTTCCCCAAGGGTGCCGTGCGGAAGGAAGCATGCGGACTTTAATTTACAATCATCGCGCGAAAGTAAGGACGATATTTATACGACGCTAATTATACGCTGGGAAACAGTTATACTGCCAAACGTTAACGGGCAGAGCCGCCCCGGAAAGGTGGTTCGGGTCGACAACGCTAGCAATTGGTTTATATTTTAATACACGTTCGCTACAACAACAACAACAACAAAAACCACAGGCACAATATGGCCGAGCCCTGTCCGAAATGTTGTCCCATTTAGGTAAGATTTATCGCGCCAAATAATTTGATAGAAATGTGTTGAAAAACATCGTTCCGAGTGAAACGCGCTAGAGTTCAGACTGTTAAGCTGGACTTTGCTGTATTTAACATCATCACTATTCAACTTGAGCCAACATTTCAACGCTATTTCATGCTCTAATTCCTATCATAATTTTTACACTAAATTACGTCACATTTTCCTAAGCACATGTATCGCCATATTTGTGGACCAGCAGAGCCAGTTACTCGATCGATTCCAGTTCCAGTTTCGGACCAGGTTCTAGTTTCGTTCCGAATCCGGAACAGGATCCGGTACAGTTCCAGGAACGGAATAAAGCCAGGAGCTGTTTCAGGACCTGGATGAATTCAGTTTCAGTTCCAAAACCGGTATAAGTACATGATCAGTTCCTGGACCGGTAAGAGTTCAGTATCAGGTCCAAGACCCAGAAACAGTCCCAAAACCAGTATGGGTACTGCATCGGTTTGAGGACCGGTAAGGGGCTTGTTTTGGATTTTGGTCTATTTTTGAATCAGTTCCTCATTTCAACCAGGTTTCGAAGCCAAAATTTTGGCGTACAGCTGAGAGTAAAGAGGATCCTTAAAATTACGTTGAGCAGCGCTGTCACAGGGCCAAATTACCTGATCACACAAAGGTTCGTACTCGTTGCGTGATACAGCTAATGGCCGAGCATTGCCTAAACCGTCGTATTTATTTTATTTTCCTCGCTAAACACCCATCCTCACTCATTAGCATCTATTCGCTCGTTTTTACTAATGAGCTAACTGTGTGCTTGCAGTGTGCGCGACTCTTTCACATTCTCCTTTCAAACAAAGCGACCGATTGTTACAGCAAACAGTTGACAAATAGAGAAAGGGATGCTACGGTTACCCGAGACGGCATACCGAGCAATCTTGCTGCCTTCATCTGCTGCGATCTTCCGATGCCAATCCTAATTCATCGATCGCAGCAACACACCCCCTCCGGGAGGGGAAGGGAGAACACTTTCACATGATGTAACGCGCGCAGTACGGAAAAAAACCCCGAGGTGAAGTGAAAACACGGGGAATTGAAATCGAAAACATGCACCAAAACCCATCCACGGTACAGAGGGCCCATCGGGCCTTTGGGCGGGGAGTGATTGGTCCCCGCCGACAAGGATCGTTCCGACATCATACATTTCTCGCTTTTACTCTGTCAGCGTGGGGGAATTTCTCCCGTCTGGGCTCACACCAAGACCCAGCGTTCCTTGGGCTAGCCTGTCCTGCGGAGCTAACCTCCCTGGGAGAAGTTTAATTGGCGCACCCAGGTCGGTGGTGCGTCTGTGCGCATCGCTTCTGCAAATAAAAATTTACCAAACCAAACAACAACAAAAAAAAACGCACGACAAAGAGGCAAGCAAAAAGCAGCCTCAACAGCAGCACCATCAGAGCGATGGCCGTTCTCCAGCGCGTTTGGACTAGGTTCACTTTCACCCAGCAGCAGCAGCAGCAGCAGCAGCATGACGCCACTGTCGCTTTCAAGCGCGAAAGGCAAATGCAAGTACGCGCCCTTCAAATCAACCGGAGAGAAAACAACAACAACCACAACAAATGCAGAGGAGGAAAAAAAGGGAAAACGGGCCTGTTGCTACACTTCAATCAATGCAGGCAGATTGTCGATTGGTTTTTAGAGAAATTATTCTCGACAGCAGCAGCTGAAACCATCGCTCACGAACGGTGCGATACGATCCGGGGCAAAAACGTTTTGCCCGTCACGCCAACACGCCGTCACGTTAATTGAGGAAGCGAAGGCGACGACTCTGGCAGCCCAACCAAAAAAATAAAAAAATAAAAAAACCACCCAAAAACTAACCTCAGACAGAGAGCGCTTTCGAGCTGGTGATTGTTTGTGGATCCCTTTTTGTTTTCGCACTGTCTTTGTGATAGCATCTGATGCGTTCGCCTGATTTTGACTGATGTGTTTAGAATAATTGTTTCTTTTTTGTTTTGTCTTCTAGCTCTCATAATACATGTTTCGATAAATACAAAAAAAAAACAGTTGATAAAAGCAATATCTTTCAGACGCAATTTAAATATTCCACGTTCAACTGCTTTATTCGGAATTTGGTCAATTATTTTATAAAAAAATATTTCATTACCCCATTAAATCTACAACATAATTAACGGTTGACCAAGACCACCCCTTACTGACTCCTCCTTTCCCCTTCCCTCCCCCTCCCCACTGTCAAATCAAAACTGCATCCCCGCGACGATGCAGTTTGGCGTCTCCCCCAGGTCCCCGCATGAGCCAAATTGCTCGGAAAAAAAAGTGCACAACACATGTAATTAAGATTACATCAATCCTGCGGGCGTCAAGCGACAAACCCCCGACACAAGCTGAAAATAAAACGAAGAAGAAGAAGAAGAAGAAACAGACACGGGTGGTAACATTTAAAGCAGGGGACCCCGGGGTAATTATTTTCCATCAATAGTGAAATTGCCTTTCGGAGTGTCGGCTCGGTCGCAGTTGCGGTTGGCGCTGCAAGGCACCGCAAATCCGGCGGTTGCATTTTCTAATAAATTTTCAACGCTTGTTCGTTGTTTCTCTCTCACTCTCTCACTCTCTCTCTCCTTCCCTCGCTGATGCTGGCGCATTAGCAAACGAAGGTAATTTCTATGTTCCCGTTCGCCTCCAGCGCTCAGAGTCACACTTTTGTCCGAACGGTGTGATGTGAATCAATTCAATGCGTCCGATTTCCGAGGACGTAAATTAGAGAAAGGCGATAAAGGGCGGTCCCATTGGGGACGGGAAGGGTTTGCATTAAAACCACGAGCGTACCGTTACACCCTCCCCCTTCCCTCATCCTCCCGTACTGCCCACGAACGCGGGTCACAGTTTCGCTAATCAAACCGGAAAAGAAAAGTGATCAATGCCGACTCCTTCGGTCGGAGTCAGGGTGGAGGGGGGGCCTCGCGGAAAAAAACGACACCCCCCCCCCCCCCCCCCTCAGATGCATTCGTTTGTGCCGGGGCTGGAAAATCAATTGAGAGAACAAATGATCGGAATGGGAATGGGGGCAAAGGGAAGGCAGAAGAAAAACCGCAGAAAGTGCCGCGCGTTCAATTGAATTAATCCGATTAGACGCGCACCGACCATCGGCTGTGTGGCTGTGTGTCAATGGGAGGAGTAGAGGAGTAGGAGGAAAAAAAAACACACGCCAAACTGCAAAGCAGGATGAAAAACCAAGACTGCAAGCGGGTTGAAATTATGTCCCCATTTGCTTGTCGTCAGTCGTCACTGCAACGGTTTGGATGTTGGATTCTATTTTCGCGAACCGCTTTTTACGGCTATCAGTAAAACTCCAAATGCTCATCCATATCAAGATTTGTATGTTTTTTTTTTGTGAGCATCACCACGCATCGTCTGTGTTGCGAATTTCCGCACGCTTTTCCACTTTCATTTTTAAGTTTTCCTCTCCGGTACACCTCGGTAAATTAATTTACTGCCGGCGCGTCTCTCTCTAAGCCCGCCTTTCCACTTTCCTCCATTTTCCAACCAGCCGGAGATAAACGACGAAAAACGTGATCGCCTCATAATTGCAGCCCGTCTCGCTCATTTTACTCCGCACCGACGCTAGTTCCCGGTGCTGCGCTGCGCTAAATAATTGAAACAATATCCAACACGCGGGCTGCACGGTTTCACGTCCATCAATTTTGTTCCGCCTTCGAACCTACCCCCTTTCCTAATCCTCCCCTTTCTAATTGCTTTATTTCGGTTTGTTTTCCAGCTTCCCAATTCGTTTTAGATTTTTGTTGTTGTTGTTTTTTTTTAGTTTGCAGATTTTGCTGGCGACGGGAAAAATCATATTTAAATGCCAGTTCCTCTGCGCAGGCCCGTCTGAAGCATGTTTGGAGGAGGAAATTATTTTTCGTTGCGTTTTTTTTTTCTCGCCCTTTTCATTCCCTGATTCGTGTTTTTGTTTTTGCATGCTAAAATTTTATAAGCTATAAGCTAATGAAGCGAATAATCATTGCAATTAAGTTCACCTCCCAAGGAATGTTTGTTAAACGCATCGCAATTTTTGTGTTTTTTTTTTTTTTTGCTCCGCCAATTCCATGACACATATAGCATACTAATGATTTATTACATTTAGCTCTAAGCATGTTGGTATATAAAAGAGGCTTGAACACCGCCCAAGATTTCAAACAACGATACAAGAGGGCACAAAACGAAACAAAGCAAAGAAAAGGATAAGGCTAGCAGCTATCAAGTTTACAAATTCTTCCGAAAGCTCAACCCGCCCGAAAGTGTACAGCACACACAAAGCACGGAAGCAAAACTACAAACGTTCTTGAAATCTTCCCAACCAAGCGAACAGCAACAGCAAAAAAAAGCAGCAAGTAGCGTCCTAAAAGTAACTTCATATCTTATCCTATACTCTCTGTCGTTGTCTTCATCTCCAGCAGCCACTCAGACATTAAGAAATACGAACCAACGGCCGGGCACACCGGCATCCCCAAGAAAACGACGAACGAAAAAAAAACAAAAACACGAACCAGCGAGCCCCGAAAGAGCAACCGATGCAATCGGGGTGGGAAATTAATTAGGGTTCTAGCTCGTGAGGGGATCCTGTCGGTCTGGTCCTGTTGCTCTCCGGAGACTTCATTCTTTTTTTTTCCTGTTCGCACAATCGCCCCGCAAAAACGGTAAGGTGAGCAGGTTTTAGCGAAACAAACACAGGAAATTGTCAATCAATCACAGGTACTAACTGCCCGAAAAAGGTCCAGATTTTGGCGCTCGGTCTTTCCACTTTATCGTGCCGTGTCCGGCCCCAAAACTGTTGTACGTGGTTGTTGTTGTAGTTTTAAAGTGTTTGCTGCTGCTGCTGCTGCAAAGATGCTGACTTCCGAGAACGAACAACATCGCTCAACACGAACCGAGAATGCATTGTGAGCGCGGAGCGAGCATTTGATAGCCTCATAATTCTTTGTCCTTTGTCCTTGCATTGTGTGCATTTGCTTTGCTTGCAGTGTGTGTTTGTAGTTTGAATGGCCTTAGTCTTTGCAACAACATAACGCTGAAGCATGTTGCTATGTTTAAATGTGTTTTTTTTCTCACTCGCTCAAGTAATAAGTGAAATTAAGGCGCTAAATCTTCCAATTGTTGCACTTTGTAGCGTTTGGTGCCGTGACCAGGATGCGAAATACACCAGTGCGCTATTGGACGTCCGATTTTTTCCATCCCTCTTTGCACAAACAAGAAAACCTCAACAACAGTGCGTTTGGAAGACGCACACCTTTCCAAACACGCTAACCTCGCTAAGCCTGCAAACACTTCCCAAGGCGCGCTGCTCGTTCTTTTGTCGTCGAGACGTCGTAATGTCGTGAGCGCACGATCGCCCCAGCTGAGTCCGGCCCGGAGCCCGCGTCTGACAATGGCACCGGAACTCCTCCTTCTCCTTTTGAAGCATCGCTCCAACGCTCAAAACCACCGAAAAAAATAAATCCACCAAACAAAACAGACACCGATTTCCTTAGCGATCCCGGGAGCCGATTGCTGGGGAGAGGGCGCTGAAACGTGAGGGAACTTTCACACCAGCACCTTTCCGGGCGGCTAACGCCTACACTCACGATTTTGGGGTGAGCGGTGCGGTTCATTTTTTTTTTTACTACGTTGGGTGACTTGGTGCCCTCTTGGAACCGTAGGTGAGGGTCCTGAAAGATTCAGCTCTTTTTTTTTGTTGAGACCTCAATGTCTGTGCCCTGTTCCTTGGGGGGATGCAATAAAAAAAGCCTGTCAAGTTGTGCATTGCGTCACACGGTCTAATTTGCGTTCGCCCTCGGCGCATGGGAGAGGGCGTATTGGGTGATGGTTGCCACTTTCAACACCACCGTACCATCAGCAAGGCAGTTCTAGGAGCGAGCGAGGAGCGATTTGCTGCGAACGTTATAGCTCAGCAAAAGCATCACCAAATAAAAATCATATTCCAGCCACGGTGACACGGCGCACTATTGGCCACCGCCGGCAAAGCCTCCCAACCATCGTTAAAGGGAAATGTGGAACACTGGCGGAAATTGAAGCGCGCTGTGCAATGTGGCCAGAAACATAACTCCCGTTGTAGGTGCCTCTAGGGGGAAAACGGGCTTCAAAGGTTTGAAAGCTCGTTTTTTTTTTTTGTCGCTCCTTGCCACCCCTTCACGTACCGACGACGACCGATGTCGAGCCGTACAGCTTTTTTTCTCCTGCTTCTACTCCTATTGCGCAAGAGATGCAAGGGATGAAAAGGCACAGACAAACAAGCAGAGAGAGAGAGAGAGGAAAAAAGCCATACAGAGCTATAAACAGGGCGTGATCTGGGCGGCCATCACCCGGGCGAATGTGGTGACGGTGCACGGACGGGGCAAACTGCCGCGAACAGCGCGCAAAAACTAGCCTGTGCTCGGACGCATTTGGCGGGATCATTTGGTGTGCGCTCCTAGCATGAGGGCAGTTGCATTAGGAGCACACAAAAAAGAGGAAATGGACAATCGACAAGGGCATAGATAGAGAAAAGAAGTTTGAATAGTTACAGTATCGAAGGAGTAATTTTCTATAACAACTTTGCACTGCCGAAAACAAACCATATAACACTATGTGTGCAATATATTATTTAATTTACTTTGGTGCCGTGACTAGGATGAGAGCAATGTACATGCTTACAGCATTGATTAAATGAACCAAACTCAACGCTTTTTATGTGTTCTGTTTGAAAATATGCCCCAAATGTGCTTTCCAATTCGCACAAATTGGTGCCATGACCAGGATATGAATATATTCTTCAGAACATAATAGTAGGTTACACATATTATTCTGATTTCACGCCGTTGCAGAAATGAATAAAACAAACCTTTTTTCGTACATTCAATTTATCCCCAAACGCTCTACCTCTTTCTCTTCCTACCAGACAAAATCAAGCACTCTGTTCTTCGCTCTTTCGCTGGGTGGAGTCAGTTCGCCGACAGCTTGGTGCAACCTCGAACGGACACCCTCGGGAATATATCAACCTTTTCGGAGGCACACACGGTGTACGTACAGCGCGCCAAAAAGGCACACACAGCCACCGAAGGCAACAGCCGACCATATGGTTCACGTTTGACGCTCGGCGTCGCCTACCCTCTCCTTTGGCGCAAAACCGTCCCCGAGCACAACCATCCCCAGGTAATTCAACCGCTTTAAGGAGCTTTGCCACTGCCCGGTTTCAGAGCCACAAACACACACACACACACACACACACAGACACACGAAAAGGTTTCGAAAGGTTTCGAAAGCCTCGCCAGGTCGGAGGCCCGTGTTTGCAACCCCGTGTAGGCTGGTATCCGCTACCACTCCAACCGTCACAGCATCCAACAGTCTCGCAGTATGTGCGTCTCGCTCTCTGTGTGTGTTGCGTGTTCGCGTATGTGTTTAGGTTGCAGCTCGTTACTTTGTCTGCCGTGCGGATAGAATCGCGCATAGAACACACCTAAACCACGAAGAAGCTTGCACAGAAATGCAGCTCATGTCTGCCTGCCTGCATGTGTGTGTGTGTGTGTGTGTGTTTGTGTGTGTGTGGGCAAGGAAACGACCAAGACGGCAAGGCCGGAGGCGAACCTGCCTGAAAAAGGCTCACGCTGCACAACGAGGCACATAAAAGGCAAGCGCAAAACAAACGCTGCACACGATTCATGCTGCCTGCGCTTTTGTTTCGCGCGGCTCGCGCTTCGCTCTGCGCCCGCGAGCGACGAATTGCGGACAAATTCAGGTTCGTGATGGGGAGACGGCGCGCGGGACAAAAGCGGTAAGGGCGGACTTGGTTTCAAGACATGGGACAGCTAGATGGCCAGAGCGGACCAGACTGGGAGGGAAGGGGGGGGACGAACGAGAGCAGGACGGTCTGATTTGTTTCACTTCGTGCTCGGTTCCTCGGAGGTGTTGAAGGGTGTCTGCGAAATGGGTGTCCCCTGAAGGCTAGGATCTGCTCCAGGAAGTACTTAAAGGAAGCCGAAGGTTAAATAGCAGACAGGCAATGCTTGTGCGGTGGTTTGCAGCAAAGCTATGCAGTTCTTAACATCACTGAGGGGTTGTCAAAAGGGTAAAGGGTTTTTATTTTGCTAGGTAAGATTCGTGGCTGACAGTTTTTAGTCATTCAAAGGTAAACTGCACTTCGTATTACACCTTTCATATATTCACAGAATATAGCACAAAAACGGTATTTATAATTGCATCTTAAGGCGGCTGCATTCTTTCTCTTCTTAGTGGCACAAACATTACAGAGTGTAACAATCCTTATAATGACTTAGTTTCAGTGAAAATCAAATAAACACAAACTTCCATGGCAAAGCTAAGGCTTTCCAACGTTGCATAGCGGTGCTTCCACTGGAACCTGGGTCAGAAAAGTTAGTCACACATTCAATCATAAACCCTGATGCTTCGGGCGCACTCTGCCAGCCACTCAGGGAGCATATCGAATCGGAAGGCACGCTCGCAACTCGCCCGGAACAGAGGATATTTGCATGGCCCGCCGGCCCACCGGCCCCACCCCTACACAACGTCGTGTAAGATGCCGTTTTATTGAACGCAGCACACAGTCGCAGCCTCTGCAGCGGGCATCCCGTTTCCCCCCGGCGGCATTCGGCCGATACCCAATACCGAAACATTGTGTTCCTTTTTCGGACCCGTAATATCGTAGGCCCGCGAGCGTACGCTTCGAACGACATTGCAGCCGGGCCCGGGGTGATGAAGCAAAATAGTCACTCATCACGAAAACTCATCCCCTCCACCTCCCCCATCTTCCATACCCCGGCGGTGCTTTGTATTGAGCAGCGAACGGGATTTCCGTTCCGCGATGAAGCAAAGGGCGGCAACCTTTTCGGCAAAGCCCATTCGATGGAAGGATGTGCTGCCGGAGCGGGGCAGTATTTATGGTGGCGGGATGGGGAGGCAAATAAAAAAAAAGAAAAAGAAAAAAACATGTACCTCGTGCGCATTTCTTCCCGGCGTACACTCTTCACGTTCTGACGGAAGAGATATGACACCCGCCGGAGCATTAGGCGTTTGGGGCCGTAGCGAGAAGGAATAGGAAGAGAGAGAAAAAAAAATACACAAAAAACAAGGTTCGTCGCTTCTTTCGCGTCGAAGTCTATCGTTTGCAATTGCGCGTTTAGCGGCGGGGCGCACGGAGAGCGTTAAGGCGTTCGCATTGGAGGTTCGGTTTTGCTTTGCTTGCCTAACTTTTCAACCATATGTGTTTGTGTTTGGAGAAAAAAAATAGAATAGAAGGCGGTTAGTGGGGATATATTAATAAATGAGAAGCGATAGGGAGAGACAGAGACAGAGAGATAAAGCCCTCCACCAACCGTAATGATGGGGATGACGCGATAAAGCCGATCAGAAAGTGAGCGAGTGTCGGTGGTGTTACGGTACAGGCCCGGGCAAAGGTGTACACTCCCCCTTTGGGTGTAACGGTTTTCCACGGTTTCGTTCCGGGTGATCCCATTGTCATATCCTTACACCCTTACAAAAGGCAACCCGGTATGAAGAGGGCCAATTTACGGAAGCTAATCTGCTTGGCGGACACACGGGCCATGTAAAGAGCAACGAATAGAGCGAACGAGAGAGAGAGAGAGAGAGACAGCGCGGCTTTGCTAGCGATTCGCTGTGCCACGTTGATAACAGTACCCCCTTCTATTATTGGGCCTGGATCCTGACTGACCTCATTTAACGTCACGGGTTGAGCTTTTCTTTTCTTTGCAGCTGGTTCGACACGCTGGAAATGTTGGCGTACTCATTGCCTAACCCTTTTTTGGGGTGCTAGAACACCTGAGATGTAACGGTGATGCGACGCTTCGCCTTGGAAGATGGTCTAGTACGCAGCGACGGGCGGTTAGGGTCAAGCTGATCAAAACCATGCTAAATTTACTTATTCACCTAATGAGTTTAGATTTGTAGTCGGTTTTAATTAGTGTGCACACAACGTAACGTTAGCCGGAACGTCGTTTACTAGCTACATGAACGATTTGCTAACAATCAGTGTATGATTGGATAGAGCTGTTGTTGATTTTGGGTGCAACCGTGCCTTGAAGCAGCCAACAAAGCATTACATTTAGGCTACTTTCCGAGGTTTTGAAATGTTTTGAAACACGAGCGGATGAACCATAGCAAAAGTAGCAAAGTATTAGTAGTGATCGAAATTATCATAACATTTTGCTCTTCCCACTACCCCAGCACTACCTTCCAACATTATCGCTCCTCAGCTGTGGCAGCAGTACAGGCAGGCAGGCAGGCAGCGGGCGAAGAATAACGCTTATAAATATAGGTAGATAATCATCCCGACAGCATTCAGCATCTCAGCCACGCAACAGCAACGGCCGTGATTTATATCAAACCGTGTAGCCACCTTCCCGTCACCCAGCCAGAAGCCCGGCCCCGTGGTAGCCGTGGTGGGTCGAGAGAAGAATTCGAGCAGCCGCCAGAAAACATCGGTGGAAAAGCGCATCGGACGGGCCAAGGCATTCGGACGACAACGCCTTGGGTCCCTGCAGAGGGGGAGGGGAGGAGGGGAGGGGAGGGGAGGGGGGAAACAATCATGATGAAGATGAACATCGCCTCCCTTTGAAAGGTTAGGCGATGGCGAACCTGGTGCCGAGGCGAACCACCAGAAGGTGCGAGGCGAAATTTATGCACCGAAGAAAATCGATCTACTGATCTACGAGCTAGACCTCTCCCGCACAGGCCGCACCCCCCCCCCCCCCCCCTCCCAAGAAGCGCAAGATTAACGCAACAAGTTCGCCCCCGACCGACCACCGCACCGGTTTGCTGTAGCAGAAGAGTTTTCCCCGTACCATGCCGGATGATGATTTATGGGACGAAATTAAAGCGTTTCGGAAAGGCTCTCGCCGTAGCTGCCTTTTCTTCTCCGCTTTATTTGTTGCGCTTTTTTGTTGTTGTTGTTGTTTTTGTTTTGTTTTCGATGAAGCAATGAATTCTGGTTCTATTCTGGGCAGTGCAGTCTTGCCAGCGGAGCATTGAGCAGAGCGGCCAAGCCATTCCGGCGTTATCGTTTGTTCGTGATCGAAAGGGATAAACCCTCAAGCCCCCCTCCCCCTCCCACTATCCTCCATTCGCCCAAATGCGATCGGATGCGATCTTTCCCATGCAGCAGAAGAATATAGCGGAGCGTCCGAGAACGACACAGACAACAAAAATGATCGATGACATCGGTTGTGAAAGCATGCTGTGCCAGCGGGAAAAATAAATCCTGCCACCTCGGCCGCGGTGGGTCACATACCCCTTGCCGGGTGGTGGTGGTGGTGGTGGTGTCACGCTGGCAAAGGTGTTAAATATTACGAGCAATCGACGTCGTGCAACATGACAGGCCGCATAGGTGTCGATATGGGTGCCGGTGGAGCGTAGAGGAAACAACCCTGCGAACGATAATTGCAAACGATGCTTATGGGTTTTAGAACCGGTATGTACTGCGGAGAGGAACAATCGTATATACGATGACAAAATTGCTAAAAGTTATCATGAATTTAACGAGTAACACATCAAACTGCTTGATGCAAAGTAAAGTTATTTAAAAAAAAACGTATGAAAGTACTCTGAAAAGCCAGAGGTTTAGACAAACAAACTGAATGCTTCCTTCGCGGTCTGTACTATCAAGTGCCATAATTGTAATATCACCTTTTTGATTAAAACCAACCAAGAAGATTAAAGTAAAGGGTGTAACCATCCGGCAGAAGAAGAGAAAAAAAAGATCATAAAAATAAAACCAACCACTGAACTTGCCCTTCAAACTAGGTCCTCTTGATTAGAGGGCTTTCCTTCTGCTGCGGCAGCATTTCCTTTGCTAAAGGTTAGCCGTCATTCCAGCATTGATGCCGATCGTTGGATGAGATTTTTTGCGTTCTTTTCTTGTATATTGCTCCGGTACAGCGCAAAAAAAAACGAACAACCACTGTAGCTCAGCATAAAAACCGAACCGTCTGCCGTGAATCTGGGTTACCGGATCGAAGATCAACACGTTTTTTTTTCCCGCGCGCGCCCCGGAGCCATTTCTCTTTGTGGCGTTTCGTTCGTGTTTGCGTTTTTTTGTTTTTTTTTTTGCTTGCCCTGTTCCCTCGTTCGTTTGCTCCCACGTATCCTTTTCCTATTTGAGGATGGAAAACTCTGCCAGCCTGCTACGGGGGAGAGGGGGGGGGGGGGGCAAAAGGCGATTGAGCGGTGTCAAGAAAACAAGTTTTTTCCTTATTGAAAAAGATGGCCTCAGCTTTATGTGCTGTGGCCGTGCCAGAAATGAGGTTGCGGGTGAGAAGGCGAAAATTCAATTAAGAGTAGAACCAACGCAAGCTGCAGCTTCCATTTTACATAATACCGGGGGAGCTCGTGGTGAAAAATAAGCAATGATTCTCATTTACCTTCATGAGCTTTGAAAATTGTAATTTAAAGTGCTGCGAGAGTGAAAGAAAGCGGTCGGACAGTAATGAATCGAGCACGCAACGAAATGACAAGAAGCTTCGTTCCCCCTATTGGCACTTTGGAACGAAACATGAGCAAACGAAGATCGATACGATAAAGGCAAGGATCCAAGCACGGTGACCTAAACGAACGTACACAGCACGAACCCGTTTGGGGAGCTCTTGGTTCCTCAGTTCATCAAGGGCAACAGTTCCCGTGTGGGAAAAGCAACAACAACACTCAGTGAAATGTACATCAGCTATTAGAGAAATTGAAGTGTTTGAATGGAATAATCTTATAGAGGCAATAAAAAAAAGCACACAAGGAAGAATATTACAAAAAGCAAAGCATTTGGTTAAAATTTGTACGATGAAGCAGGCAAACCAAAGGCCCCCTTTCAAGGCTGGCAAAATAATCAGGCCAAGAATGCACGCATTCAAAACCATGGACCAGATTCCAGCGAACGAATCATTTAAAAAAGGATCACACACACACACAAAAAACGCATCTCAACGGAAGTCTGCAAAGCTGCCGAGTGGCCAACGGCACACCGACGATAACTGTAAGCGAATTTCTATCTCTCTTTCGCTCTTTCTGTACGGCAGAACCGGATACAGACGCTCGAGGTCGTACGTGATCGCGTATTCGTTTCGTTGTCTTTTGCTCCATTGATACTTGCTTCACATTAAAGCTTTAAACAACTTTTTGCTTTTTATTTCTACATCACATTGCCATTTGTCACAGCGCACAATAGAATGTTTACCATTCCAACGTTATCGAGCAACATTCCAGATATTTTATATCTTTTTTTGTTTTTGTTCGACGTAAAACTGCGGATACGGATTTTGGACGGACTCAACCGCAACTCATTTAGGGGTTGCGAAAGGGTGCAGCATGCTTGCTGCAGCCTGCACTAAACTGCAGCATAAACCATCCAGAGAGCTGCTGCTTTCTTTTGCCCGTTTCCTCTTTCACTCTCTCTCTCTCTCCTGCGAGCCACACCTTGTATGAGGACTGGAAGCGCAAAAAATCAAGCGCGTGGGACTTGCACATGGCGAACACGGAGGGCGCAATGGCGGCGAAAGTAACAATCAATCGACCCCGAAACGCAGCAGCCCTGTCCGCCCGGACACTGCGGCACCTCTGAAGCCCAATTCTTACACCCCCCCCCCCCCCCCTCTATCCCTTGGGCCGGTCTCAGTCCCGTCGGTCGTACTTTCACTTTCGCGGACTGCGGCGACGGCCTGTGGCCTGTGAGACTGTCGCACAGTGTGAAGAAAGTGCGGAAGGGACGGGACCGGGCGGTTGCATAATGGATGCAACGTCTCGTGTCTCGCGGCAGCCAATAATAATGGCAATAATAATCACTCGCGAATGGGTTTTGCGCGCTCCCGGGCGCTCGAGATGCAATGTCGGCAGCGCTGGAAAACAGGAAGTGAAATAATGCCCCAACGCGCGCACGCAGGGAACAGACGGCGCCGAACAGCAAACAAACAAAAAATGGGGCGAAATGGTACACGGTTTCCGGCCTCCGGAGGTTGTGTGTGTGTGTGTGTTGTGATGAGTAGGAAGAAAAATCTTCAGAAGGAATTACTTTCACGCAGACATGTGTCAGACGCGAAAGATGCAAAAGGAACCAACAGTCAATGTTGTAGTGCGTTGCAGATTAAAATTCCATCATCAAGCATTTCTCTTTTCTATATGACGCATCTGCGTCGCTCTTGAAGCCACTATCTAGCGCAAAAATATAACATAATTAGCTTTTTGGCTCAACTTTAAAAACTATTTTGAATATGATAGTAATAAAAATGTAATGATATCGTCTGACATGTAAACTTTATGGAATTCAATTTGGTCACGTTCGATGGTGAGGCTTGTTTAACATAAATTGAAAATAATTTGTCGCGAAGGACAACTTCCACCAAAGCTCTGCAAACTTCAAGACATTCCACTGCAGCCGTGCAAACAAGGCAATAAAAGTTCTGATTGCACCTCATAAAGCTTGTCAAATAATCACGCAAGTGGCGCCCCAGCAAGGCTCCCTACCTAATCGTGTGTAAATAGTTTACAATAAACAAACACTTGCTCCAACTCCTCGACCAACCAGCAAGAGAAGAAACCAATTTTGCAACAGATGTTTCCAAACAAACCCTCGGCTGTGTAGGTGTGTACGGGCAGGGGTACGACTGAGCAGTTGTTTGCGTATCACGGCGTACAAAAATAAACACAAATTTGCACCACGCACGCTGCGGGCGAAACGTGCCCAGCTCGATGCCAGTTGCCTGCCGTCAGCAGCAAAACTTTGTTAGTGTAAAACTTAAATCCTTCCCCAGCTGGACATAGGTGCAACATGTTCTTGGTTGGTTGGAATATCTCCAGCTCGAAACCCTTTTGCCCCGAAGCCAGCAGCAAAAAGACGGTCCCAAACAATGCCCGTAAACCTTAGGTCACATCTCTATCCGTCCACTCGGGGTAGGTCGACAACAACAACCAAAACACACAGCTCAAAATGTCCAGCGCAACGCAGCGCGTATGCTTACAAAACAGCGCAAAAGGGTAAACAACCGAACGGAAATGGTGAGTGTTTTTTCGCGGCCAAATATTGTGCGTCCCTGTTTGCATAACACACGCTCTGCGATGATTTGAGATTTGTTTGATTTTTTGTTTAAATTTGTACCGCCTCTACCCTGCCCGTGGGACACAGGAGAAAGAGAGAGAGAGAGAGAGAGGAGGGGAGAGAAAAAAGGAAACGGACTAATCGCAGGCCAGGCCTTCACGTGCGAACCGGGGAGTGGTGACTGATTAAAGCGCAATGGTGCAATTTTTGGAAGCCACCTTGCTGGTCTGTCATATTTTTCGTATTGGAATAATTAACGTGGCACCATGGTGGGCAGCTGGCAGCGATTGCATGACCCTTGACGCACCCCAAAAACCGTAAAACGGGCCGTTTGTGTTTTTAGGTGCGGTCTTCACCGTGTGGGCCCAGATGGCAGCAATAATTACCTTCACAGATGAAGGTGACATACTTTATTATCTTACTTTTGCACCGCAGCGTTGCCTACGGTGCGCGCCTTATTAAAAATACTTTTTTCTTGTTCTCTTGAACGTTAGGTTTGAATGTGCTCCACTTGGGACCCTTCAATCGCCGGACTTGTCGCACAGTGCCCTGTCAAGCGCTTGGACTTGTACAACACAGGACGTTGGATCGAATCTCTCCAATGTTTAACGAGCAATAACGTATTTTAATGAATTAATAATCTTCACCTCTTCTCTCCATACAACAACCACACTTCTTCGCGCACCCACCTTCTAGCCGGATCGCTTCGATGGGCATGGCCGCGGGTTCGACCGCCTGCGGCCATTGCCAGCAGAAGCACAATCCATAGCTGTGTGTTTCGTTCTGCCAACTTTTCGATTTGATTGAAGCCACCACGATGACGCTGTCTTAAAAGGTTTGATTGAGGAAAGCGGGCAGCAGCAGTCAGAATACGCCAAAACACAGTTTGATTGTTGACAAGCGCGTGTCAGCGTTTCGCGCAACACAGATGGCGCCACCGTAACACCATCACTATTAAGCTAGTTTTTACGACGTTTAAGTCCGAAGGAACATTTCAAGATGCGATAACGAACTATTGAAATGATTGTAAAGGAAGTATGCTTTAAGGACCTAAACGTACTGATGCAAAACTTTAAATGAGATAATACTAATAAAAACACACCGTTTTCTTACTTTTTAAAGTCACGAGCCAAAGTCTGCAAAGAAAAAAAACGAAAAAAAGCGTACCTTATTATTTGTTCTAGAAACATAACTTAATTGAATCTTATGAATATTTCTTACTCTATCTTTACGTTCTATACCTGAAGGGACTATTAAAGTAAACAATTTTGCCACCAGTCAGACACAAAGCACGTATAATCGTGCCTCGGAATGCCACAACCGCATGAAACGCAGGAAAATTTCGCCCCAAAACCGGCCGGCATTTTCAAGGGGTCGATGGCTTTTCCTGCCCCCGGGGGAAAAAAAATGCTACACAAACATACAAACACACCGTTCTAACGCTATCGTACCACGAACACGCTCGCCGCATTGACCCACGTACACGGGTAGCGGCCCCGTTACCAACGGGCAAGCTGAATATTCATATTTGACGTTTGATTTTTGCCCAAATTGACCGCACACTAACGCGGCAGCGCCTGGTCTACCAGCACCAATTGCACAGGGCACCGCTTTGACACCGGAGAAGGCCACCCCGCGTCTAGTTTTCGGGGATACATGTTTCTCTCAAGCTGGACAAACTGGGGAGGGACAACGTAGTGGGCGGGAAGGAGCGCACACATAATTCTAATTTTGCCGAGGAGAAAAAAAAAATCTTGAAAATCCTACGGAAACATTTCCGCCAGAAAGCAAAGGTCTTTAACAGGCAGAAGGGAGTGGTTCAACACGCTTGGAGTTCTTTGTCTCTGTTTTCTTTATTTCTTCACTGAACGTATATGGCTTTTTTAATTTGTAATTTTGTATTTTTTGGTATCAACATATGTAATTTTGTTATGTTTAGTTGCGAAGTAAAAACAGGCTCACAAATGCAACCGGTGACTCACTAAAGACCGAGCTGACTAAGAACCGATTTCACAATCGGAAAAACCCCAGACACACGTTACACTGCTGAAAGAACGCGAGTTTAGAGCATCGGCAAGTACGCTCCGTTTGCATTACTTTGCTGTCTCTAAATCGGTGTACATTGAGCGTTTTTTAATCCTGCATGTATGCAAACAGCCCGACACAATGAGCCCAACTAGTATAGCAGTACCAAAAAATCGCCTCAGTTCCTCCCGGGCAACGGCAAAGGCGTCTGGTGCAATCAACTTCACGCCATGTCTTCTTCTACCTTTCGTACACACATACGGTACAAAGACAATGGGCACCTGCTACACACTGTCGTGTCGTATGCAATTAGCCAGCACTTCTTGTAAGCCAGCAAGACAGTTCGGCTTTCTTTGGCAGTGCGCCCCGAAAATAGAAATCTCACTTCGTAGATGGTTGAAGCGTTCTACCGAAACTGCCGTAGCATATTGCCGAAGCAGTAGTCAACCGTGCCAAAGCAACCGACCAGGCCCCCCCATTCCAACAACTCCCCGGCGAGCCGCAAAACAGCCCCAAACCAACGTCATGTACGGGACCCGCGCCAAGTAACGTCAGAATGTGTTGATTGTTATGATTGTTTGTGGATGATTTCGTTGAACTTTGACCCAATTGCGGCAGGGGACGCACCCAGCACTCTCTGCAGAGCTCTCTAACCCTGCTGGTCGCAGCTTTGTTAACGCTTTCGCTTTCCTTCTCACCATTCTTAGGCGCTGATGCGGTAAAACAACTCCGAATTTTATTTCTTTTCTCCACTTTGGGGTCACTTATTATGCCACTCACACACACACACACACTCACACATACATTGTAATCTTACACACGAGTACGGGGTGTAAGTCGACGTCTATTTGGCAAATGAAGTGGTGTCGCCGGCCGGCAGTACCGGCAAAAGTTCGCTTTCCCTTTTTTTTCCTTCTTGCCAGCTGCGGATGGTGGTAGTGGTGTTGGGGGTGGTTTGATTTTTATCAGTCACTCAACCGACGAACCACACTAACATCTTCCGAATGCCCGGTAGTGAATCGAGGACCGAAACTAAGCGCTTGGTGTGTGTGTTTGGCTGTAGTTGTGTGTTAGATGGCTCGAGAGCTAACAAGTAGCTAACACATAAGAATTTCTTAAAGAAGTGCTCAGTAAAAAAGAGTTCTTACTTGTAGGAGTGAGTGTGCGTGAGACAAGGTACAGACTTCAGAAGATACTTTTTGAACTACGTTTGACAATTGCGCTAAGTAAGGCACCCACAGTTTCAAGTGGTCGTGATTTCTTGCCTTCCAATATTTTTTGGGCATCGCAAATTGACTGTTCAGTATACGTCTTTGTACATCCAGATGACATTATGAAGAAAACAGAGGACAATTCAGAAGATAACAAAGATGGTCTTATTCTTGGGACTAAATAAGGATATCTAGACATTTATTTAGGCATTGGAATTAGACTGTAATCTCCAATTGTATCAAAACCTCAAGATATGCACCAGATTCTGAACATGTAAAATAGAAGACAACTCTGGTAATGATGAAGTTCCTAACATTGGGAAATACTTGTAAGGTTTTATCCAACATTCGAATTATACTTCAATTTCCTGTAGAACCAAAAGCTGCCTATTATTTCTGACTATTCAATATATATATATATATATATATATATATATACCTCCTATAAGATATTTACTCAATAGACGCTCTAAACATCTTGCAAGAGCTTTGCATTATATTCTGAAAAGAATACAGTGGTTTGTGTACAAAATGAGTGTACAATGATGAGGTAGTTGTTAAAACTAAGAAATAGGATCTCTAGAAATTTATCCAACATTGGAATTTAGTTTCCTATTGTACCAAAGATGTCCTATTATTTCTTCATACTTTGATCCTCCTATGTTATTGATGGTTCCAACCATGTTGTAAAACTTCCAGCAAAAATACCACCCTAACTAAGGGTGCGTTATCTTGCCATTTCAAGAAAGTAGAATGTCCTGTCCCAATGCCTATTTTCAAAGCCCGGTTTTATAATGTCACTGGTACGCTGTATCAGAAATAAACTCCTATTTAAGACACTGCCATCCATTTTCCAGCCCCAAACCATACACGGTCCACGCTCGAGCATTCCTCTCAAGCGTCCCACCCTCCAACTTCATTTTAATATTGGCGCCACTCGGCCACATCAAGCGCTGGTCCCCTGTCGTAACAAATCGACGCAACTTTCATTCGAAACGGGACGAACCGTTTGCCCTTTTACCGGAAATAAACTAAATGCATGTACGACGCCACCCACCAGCACCGTACTGCACCATACTGCATCCTACACCCCACCATCTGAGCATGTGGCTACCCTTTCTGCGTGACGCTCACAAAGGCAAGGAAAAGGACCCTCGGTGTGTGGCCGCCTTTAACTTTACCCGCACGTGGTCAGTAATTAAGCAGCTCTGAGCCCGCTCCACGGTCCACGGAAATGAAAACTAGAAACCGGAAGCTGAAACCCCGGAAACACACACACACACACACAGTCCTCGTTTCGATCGAATCCTTTCGCTGCGCACTGTTATTGTCGCTGTCAACTGTGCCTCGGAAACCGCGACACAGAACGCGACGCACCCAGTGTGGTGAACCTTACCTTTGCGGGCGCTCGTTCGAATGGGGTTGAAGAAGACGAAGCTTTTGGAAGAATGTAATAGTGGACTGGTGATGGGTGGGGAGTAGAGACGACCCAAGACCCCCCTCACCGGTGGAGAGTTGAACACTGCTTGATTTAAGATTTGATACGGTTCACGCGATCGTTAGCCGATGACGTTCTTTCACCTTTGAGCACCAGGAGAAGGCAGGACCAGCGACTTGCACAAGACGTCCAGGCGTCTGTCCGTCGTAGAGCTCGTAGCCCGTTCCGATGACGTGACGGTGGGACCAAACAGCAAGCCACTTGCGATGTGACCAAATCTTGCCACCGAATAGTAACGTGATTCACCAGAATTCCTCCCTTACTGGACGTTTTCCGTTTTTTTTCCCCCTCTTTATCAACCACTTCACAGCACCTTCACAGCACCAGCACAGATCTTCGCGCCGCGTGTTAATTGAATGCACCTTGCGCGGTGGACAGCACTGGCGCTAGTGTTGATTGAATTAACGACATTCCAACGACACACCCGCAACCTTAGCCGGGGTCCCGCACGCTCGACCGATCACTGGGCACACACGAGAACATCTTCGTAAGTGGAGCATGTCCACACGGGGCGGCCACCGCTCACCACTCACAAGCCGTCACAACCCGCCGAGCAGAGCCGTAACACCTTGCCTCACGTAACAGCGCCGCGCAAATCCACGACACAATGGACGCCAACGCAAGCCAACTCACACACAGCGCACGGTTGCGTCCAATCGGTACGCCGTCCGAACCACGTCTAAGCGGTGCACGGTACCGGTCAGTTGGTTTTTGTATCTCGACCAGCCGAACGCCCAAAACTAGCCGCCATCTACCGGCCGCCTGCTCCCCGTTGGCATTACCATATAGTTCGCTTTACGCGAGGCGGCCGGCGCAAGGACTCGCCAGCTTCGGATACCTTCACATGCAGCCACGGTTCGATACCGGTCCACCAGGCATGGTGATGGGGCGCACCTCGCACCGCGCCGCGAACGGTCGCAAAAAGAAGCAATCGCTTTGTGGGACACACCATCACTTTCGCTTCCCTTTTTTTCCCTTTTCCCCATAGCCCGCCCGGGAAGTTCGCTCCGCTCGGTCATACCGTGTGCTCCACTTTCCGTAAGCCGGTCGGTGGCGGGAACAGGACAGGACTGTGACGATAGCGAGCACACCCAGGCCACCATAGCAACGGCGTTGACCACAACGAACCGGGGACATCGGTCAGCTTGTTTCGGTGGCCCTGCGAGACCCGAACGCTTGACCCGAACACTGGACCCGATGGGCACCGCTCGGCCTGTGTGGTCAAACCAGTAGTTTCAAGGTGTTTTTTTTTTTTTATTTGCTGTGGGAACTTGAAGAATTTAGAACACTTCAAGCATTTGGACGCAATTCATCGCACTATCTTTGGCTTGCAGTTGTGTGGAGGCGGGTAGAAGTTCATCCTTCAACGTTCCCATTCCCAGCTTCCCAATAAAAATGGCACTTACGGGCAGATTGACCACAAGCGAAACTATTCCTAATCGATTTGATTAGCTTCTGCAAGAACGTTTGCGGAGCAGATTAATCCTCTCGCTCGCCCGTGGCCATCGCCGTCGCACCGATGTTGTGGTGCGGGAAACAGCATTTTAACAGCCTTTAACCCGATAATGCCCGCTCGTAAACGGCGGCGGTGCCAGCGCCACATCGTCCTCTGCGCGCGCGGTTTATCTCCCGTGGACACGCCGGTGAGAGAGAGAGATAGAGAGAAAAAATAAAAGAATTGGTCGGATTATTTTTGTTGCGAAAAACACTCCGAACCTCCCCAGGTGGGCGGCGGCTGTTCGTCCTCTGCTCCGGAGGCTCCGTTTTGTGGCCCGAGCGTACGCAACGCATCAAAACATCAGACTAATTCGCTTTTATGATTCTATTAGCGGCGTAACGCATCGTATATTGGATATCGGTCGCTGTGTTTTTTGTCCCGAGTGTCCCTGTTTTTTCCCCCCAATGTATGTTTTTTTCCAGCAGCAATAAACTGAACCAATTAGATGGACAGTGTCATAAAGCGTCTCCAATTCGACGATGGGTTTCCTTTTTTTGTTTTTTTTTTTTTTTTTTTTTGTTCAGCAGCGCGAGGTGGAAGACAGGCAAACCAAATCCTTTCCAAAACAAACCAACCTAATTGGTAAAACTGAAATCAAATACGGACGAGCGCGATTCATGTGACAACACGCAACGAAAAGGCGTTGCATTAGCGCAGCTGTCTGCTTCGTTCGCGCCTCCTGCCCCATCCAGTTGGGGGCTACATAAATTGTAACAGGGGTGGAAAGTTGCTACCGAGCGCCTACGACTGTAACCGATACCTTTCGCATGGGGAAACCGTGTTGACAGATAATGAGGATTAAATGCGGGCAGGGGAAGATGAACGCAAACGACAGGGTGCAGCAACATCAATAGGAAAGAATTGATCGTTAACCGCACTTTCCACTAGGGACATTGGAATTCTTGGTTGGTTGCTCCTGCTAGCCGGGCGCAGCTTTGCTTATCTTAAGCTGCAAACAGTCTACCGCACTAAAATGTTCCTCCATTAATCGCTCCAAAGTGCTTTCCAAACTGCATCTCAATAGAGTCTCTTGCAAGTGATTGTTAGCTTCCTCATTTCCGTATCATAACGAGAAGCTTTCACGCCTTAATGTAACGCTCCTTTGCTCGCATTAGTTTCTCTTGCTTTAAACGGTTACTTCCTCACTAGTACTAATCTCTAAACCATCACACGAAAAATCTTCTCCCAGCGCAAGTTGCTCAACCCTGGCCCTTTGGCCAGCGGTTAGGTTCACTCGATAAAGCGACAAGGTTCACAGGGGGGGGAGGCAAATGTCACCAGCAAGTACTGCCACGTGGTACGCGCCAGGACATGCGTGCGTGTCCTTCACGGAACCCGGCGCACCGATACATCATTGCACGCGACGCGTCAAACAGACAATCACTCAAACCCTCCCCCGCCGCGGTCGAACAGGTTGATTGCTATCATTCAGTAGGCCAATGCCAGAACGATTGGACCAGGGGACACGTCGGAAACGGCAGAAACATGCTAAAAAGGACCCTTTGCTGTTGAGGAGCGAAGGTGTATGAAACGGCGATGAGCGATTTTGATGGGCGAGATAAGAGAGCGCGCTCTCTCTCTCTCTCTCTCTATCTCCCCCCACGCGATCGTCCTTGAAAGGTAGCGCACGTTTTCATCGCCCAAGCACGCGACTGGGTGTCCATTTTTCCTCCAGAACGTGCTAACCCCAAATCGCACTATTTGTTGTGTGTGGGCGCGCGTCCTTTCGCTCGCAAGTGGCTCAATTTATCTATTCCATCACGATACCGTTTCTAAAAAACACACACACACACACACGCATCCAAAGTGTGTTAATTTGTCGCCGGAAGTGGGAAAATGATTTAAACGCCGGCGGGATGGGTCCTTGACCAACGGGAACATCCCGCGCTCCGCCTTCCCGTGTGCCATTAGGTGCGGAAAATGGTCCCGCGGCATTGGCTGGGCGTCCCATTTGCTCGTGCCTCACCACAACGTTTATTTAATTTTACTTTCATTTTGAGGGGAGGGGGGGGGGGTCGAGAAGTAAGTCAAGGTGCCGTGCTCAAATTGACGCTTTGCGATAGCGCTAAAAAGATACTCCGGCTTCGGGAGGTGGCGCGTGGTGCAAAATGGTCTGCCTGTGTGTGTGCGCGCGCGTGTGTGTGTGTGCTAATGGATTTTCGGCGTCATTTTCCGAATCCACACACTTCAACCGAGCAGAACGAAAGACACCCAGCGGGCACCGGTGGCGGAATCGGTTAGAAAATCGGAACAAACTGCTAGTCATTAGTCATAAAAATTTATCACCTCAGGGAAGGGGATGGAAGCGGGGGGGGGGGGGGTGGAGGGGGCCGAAGAAACAGATCTAGAGCAAGGTGGCAGAGATCTTTTGCTGGGACTGGTACGCCTATCACCGTGGGTAGGTTCTGCAAGGTCTACTCGAACTTATCACAAGCGGCCCAAGGGCTGTTATCGCAAGAGGGTGCAGGGGGAGTGAGGTGAAGAAAATGGTTGAGTTTGCCAGGACGGCAACAAATAGTGTAACAGATCATTTGATTTCACCGTGCTTTGCCGGCGAACACGTTCACTTTAAGCAGGCAGGGTTCATGGGAATTGTTTTTTTTTTCTAATTTTGTTTGTTTATCTTTTTTTGTTTTGTCTTCCAATACTATGTTTTCCTTCCTTTTTTTTACTTTTTTTTTCATTTATGGGCTTTGTTCTATTTGTTCTTTATTTCTTTTAGGATCAAGCTTTTCCAAGCTTTCTTTTACTTCAACTTGTTTTGAACTGCTTTTTTTCTTTCTGTCTTTTCCTTTTCCATTGTTATTGAATCTTAAAAAGCTAATTGTTTCCTTTTTTTATGCTTTTGCATTACTTCCACATCTCCTTGTTTGTTTCATTCTTTGTTATTCCTTGTTTCGATTACCTAGCTTAGTTAACAAAAAGGTATGTTTCGAAAAAAAACGGATTCAGGTGGTACATAAACAATAAAATTTGAAATTATTTTTCTCAAGCTATACAATTTGACCGACCTCACTGTCGTACAGCGTATTAAGCTCGCCAGGCTCCGGTGGGCTGGCCATGTTGTACGCATGGAAACGGACGACCCAGCCCGTAAAGTCTTTTTAGGCCGTCCACAAGGACAGAGGAGGCGTGGTAGGCCCAAATTGAGGTGGCAAGATGGCGTGGAGGCGTCCGCCATTAAGGCCGGGATAACGGACTGGCAGACGAAGGCGCGAGACCGTGAGCGGTTTCGGACACTCCTGAGGCAGGCCAAGACCGCAAAGCGGTTGTAGCGCCGGATAAGTAAGTAAGTAATACAATTTGACCATCAAATTTGAAGCAAAGCCCCTGCACACACCACTTCTTGACCTTCGTTCTTATGACCACACAGTAACAAAAGCTCTAAAACAGCGCAAAGCCAATCAATCGCCACACATTAGCTCGCTCACTCCCTCCCAGGACCGTTTAATCGCTTGATCCCACAATCCAATGCCACCTAATCGGAGCCAGATCCCGCACCATCGCCCCCTCTGAAATACTTTGCACGCCGATAGTGCACACGGAGGGCCAAAACCTCCCGCTCCGTAAGAATCCAAAACGCCAAAACGAATAATATAAAAAAAAAAGGAAAAACAAACAAACATCGATTAAAAATTCGTCCCTAGCGGGAGCGGTGGAATTTTTGGAACGAAAAGATTATCAACGGCCATTAAAGAAAACCAAGCCAAGCCGTTTGGGGAGGGAAACGAACGAGCATCAGGACCAAACTCTGGCTGAAAGGGAGGGGAAGATACCGAATGAAGTGGATAATCATTATAAAAATAACACAGCAGTCCGAGGGCGACCTTGGGCTAGAAATGTAACCAAAGCGATACGGGGGGGGGGGACGCAGGATATTAAGGATACTATAGGGGTTGCCCTAACCGAGACCCGTAAAGTAATGGGAACCTCGGGTTTCCGCTCGCTCCCAAGGACACTCGCGAAAGATAATGAACGGGGACGGGTCAGTGTTTTTCCCTGTCACAACCCACTTCGCGCCAACGCGATACAACGGTCCATCGCGATACGATCGCCCAGGAATGTTCGCTGCAACCTCGACCACATAGGGTCCACATCAAACCGAACCTTCCTAGAACCTGGCCGCCGGATGATAATCTCGTGTCCCCCGTGAAGCGAAGCTAACGGATGTGTAACGCTTGTCCCAGTTCTTGGGACGTTCGGCGCTTGCGGTGCGTGATGGGAAGTAAGTAAGACAGGCCGAAATCTGGAGCAAATGAAAAGCGGCCAAGGATGCGGTGTGTGGAAATGGCAACCTCTTAAAATCGTGCGCGATTTCAATGAAGCCCTCAAATCAATCGACGCATCGGTCGAATTAATGAAAGCGTTAAAAAAGCAAGACAATTATTGAACGTGGCTGTACGGCTTTGGTCGTTCAGCTCGGCGCTTTAGCCAGTTCATTGGGTCTGCCAGTTCCAGCTTTCCTTCCCACCGTTCGCCCAGCATCGCGCTAGTCTTTGCAAATTGTAAATTGCCCCTAAATTGGCATTACATTGGCGATTTTTTCGTAGTGCCGCCAGTCCATTAGGTGCCTTTCCGGCTTGCGGTTTTAGTTTTTGACTTCCCCTTCTGCCACTCCACTGCGGGTAATTTTCATCCCCACCGAGCGGTGGGCCGTTGGCGCTCCGGTCGTTAGAAAGGAAACGGTTGCGCGAGATAAAAATGCGCTACCGGGGGCAAAGATTTTAAAGCCGTACTGGCGCCGCCCGTTAAACTCTCTATCTCGCCGCTTCTGTGTGTGTTTTTTTCTTTTTTTCTTTCTTCTTTCAGGCAGCAAAGCACACTGCTAATCGGACGGAACAAATGCCTACTGCCACTGCACTTTAAAGTCCCCTTTCCCCCTCCCCCGGAGTAGCTGGGTAAAGAAGATTTGCGCAGGCTTATAAAAACCGTGCACTGCGTTCAGTCGCAATTGCGAAAAATAAATGATTACCACCTACATCGGCATATGAATCGGTCCCGTTCTTTGCAGGGGAGGGGTTTTGCAACGAACGCAACAGCACAGGTGGAACCAGGCAGCCACCCAGCGCGGCCCAAGGCTTTAATGAGTGAAGAGGATTGCATAAAATACGCAGGGCGCGTAACCGTCACTCGCATCGCAACGAGTGAGTGCGCTCGCTAAGTGCCATTGCGAGCAGTGGGAAGCTCTACTTAGCCAGGCTCTGATGGTGGCATGATGATACGCCGGTGGCCATTTTAATCCTCGCTGCAATGCTGCTGCAGATGTGGAGCTGGGCTAGGCGTGCATAAAAACACACAAAATCAACTATCAATGAGCGGATCGGTTCATCGTGCCGGGCTCTCCAGGGCTGATTGTGTCTCAAGCTTGCAGCATTTCCATACCTCCGTGCGCTTGATTGTCACATGCAAAAAAGTTGCCAAGGTTTTTAGAAACATTATTATATTGTTGGCTTTATTAGTTTATAAAACAGAAATGAAAAATTTAAGGGAATATTTAGAAAAGTATTTTCACTGCAGGAGAACTCCAATAACCATTAGCCAGGCAAATCATTTGCGAACTATAGCGTAAAAGTGTTAATTAAGTGACCATCTGTTCGAACAACAAACGCAAAAAAAACGTGTTTACAAATGTTGTGACGTAAAAAGACACCCTCCTATCTCCTTCCCCCCCCCCCCCCCTTCCCGTCTCCCTTCCCAGCTTAAGCAAGCGAGCAAAGACACGGTGCAATTCCCTTTTCCGCAGGGAAGAAAATTCACATCGCTAATAAATCGAGTCCGATCGCAATCAAAATCTTTCCACCGATCGCAGACGACGAACCTGGAGCGGATAGTACGGGAACGGATAGAGCGCACGGAGGACGGGAAGGGAGCGGAAGACATGACATTACGGACACAGAAATAAATAAAAATCGCTTATCGCCCCGTCTCCCCAGCCCGAACCCCAATCGGGGGGTTGGGGGTGCCTGTTTTGCATATTGCCGTGCGAACGCGAGTGTGTGTGTGTGTGTGTGTGTGTGCTTTTTATTTTATTTTTATTTTTATTTTTATCAAATGAGTTTTTGCCTTTTCGTTCGTCCATCCGTCCTTCAGAAGGTTAGCTCCCCCCTCCCCCCCCCCCTCCCGGACCCGGTCTCGCCCATCGCCACCGTGCAGTTTTCGCTGCACCAACCAGCACCTTTTAGCGAGGCCTTGTTTTTAAAAGCCTTGTTTTATTTGCTTTTGTTATTGCACATAAATAAAACGCGCCGCAGCAAACGGGCGTCCCGCTCGTTTGCGCACAGCCAGGCGGCTCCGAACAAGCAGCAAGGCAGCGCAAGAAACTGATAGGAACCGATCGGCAGGAAAAAGGGGTTCGGGCGACAAACCGTCCCGGCGATTCGAAACGCATTTGTCAATTAAAAGTCGATCCAGCAGCGGGGCAGCCAGCGGACGGGCGGCCAGCAGTTCAGGACTTCTAGTCCAGTTTAGAAAGAAAAAAAAATGCTCCGAAACGTGTTTTTAGCTGCGCAAACAAGTCGCGCAACTTGATAGAGAGCTGCGGAAAGCGGAATGTCATTGACACCAGAGCCGGGATGACTGACATATCGTTCTGTACCCGGGGTGGGGGGGGGGAGACGGGTAGAACACACTGCCGAAAACTCTATCGGAATTTGACAACCAAACAAACAGCTGCAGAACGCGTGGGAGCAGTACAGTAATTTGATAAAATCGCTTTCTTGAGCTACTTTTTTGGTTTATAAATTGGACGTTATTGTGAAATGACGGAAACTTTGGTTCTTGGAAGTTCTTGAATCTAGTTACGTGAAACATTGGGGAAGCGCTTTTTAAGTCATATTACAAAGAAGACACCACCAGCCTACAGCTTCGCTCCAGACACGATCATCCCTGGCGCTCCCTCCGTAGCGAAATGTTAATCTAACGGTAAGGTTCTCTCAAAATTATGCAGAAGAATGCAACGCCAGTAAATCAACGAGCCGAGCGGGAATTATTTTTATTACCAAATTCCTGGAACGCGCCAACGAATTCGTCAGCATTGAAATTCAAAAAAAAACCCAAAAAGGTGGAGTTGTTATTCTTTTTGCACTCATCTTCAACAGCAACCTTTTCGAAGAACCTCTTGTCCGCAACGGACAAACCAGCGCAGCCTCTCATCAAGCATGCGAGGGTAAAGGGAAAAGACACATCAAGATGAAATCGATCCGGGCTCTGCGCATCATCGGGTTCTACTGCCACCACTTCTGCTGCTGGCAGCGAGCCACACGCTCGTACCCAAGAGCGGCAGTCCTCAACCCAGTCACAAGATGCCGCGGGCCCCGATCCGACCCCCGCCTGACCGGTGTCGAGGCAGCACAGCCGAAAGTCTAGGCAGCGACGCCGGACCGTCGCTCTCGAGGAAGTCTTCAACCTTCGGACTGGGCACTGGGAAAGTACAGCAACAGCACATGACCCACCTTAAGCAGAGCTAAGCGGACGGGATGGAAAAGATCGATGAGTTGAAGATGCACACACACACACACACACACACACACACACACACGTCTGACCGTAACAGGAAACTTCTTCATCTTCATCATCAGCGTCTAATTGGGAGGAAGAAGTTACTTATGGCAGCGTTTAGCGTGATTTCGGTAAACCCTGGACCCCGGGGCAGACCACGCAAGAAAGATGAACGAGGAAGTGCCAGCTTACGGTGCTTGATCCCCACCACCACCACCAACGCGGCGCAAGAACTTTCTATTTATGGGCCTCAAGTTTTGGGAGGGATTTCCGATCTTTCGCCTTTTGTTTGCTGTATCTTGGCCTCGTGCCGATAGAACGTTTACGAAAGAGGAAGCACCAGGGCGCTGGAGAAGAGACGGCACATGATGCACACCGGCAGGGCTGCATGAATAGCTAATGGGTGCAATGAACTTGCGCACGTGCAGCCGAGCAAACCAAGCTCCTTGAGACGCTGCGAGGTATGATATTTATTCGTTTAATTAATTTGACATTCAGCTGTGGCGGAATAAATTAGCAGCAATAATTCGGGTTCGTCGCCTAGCGTAATCTTACATGTGTAGAACGGTTGTTTATGGATATGGGTTGACATTTTTAAAATGCAGACGAACTGTTTGAATTTCAAATATCAAACACCCAGATCCGAACGAGGTAGCTGCGGCCAAAGGTCATGTGAAACATTGATCGATACTTTAAAGCAAATGGCGTTTTTTTTTTCTTCTTTTCTTTAAATTGATGTTCCGATCAACAACAACAACATCATTACCTTGTGTTTGCAACAGATGTGGAGAAGTTTAAAACAGTTTAACCAAAGAAATAAAGTGAGCAAATGTTCACCGACACAGGCAAGCCGATTAATACCCACACAGCTGCCCGGAAGAGCAAACGGCAAAAAACAGAACTCGTTGCACTTGCAATCACTGTCTTGCGGTTGAACATCTTGCAAAAATAAAACTTTATCGTTTGCCTGTCATTTTTTTTTTTGAGTGGTTTTTTTTTTCTGGAAACTCAAGAACGTAGCACACCCACACACAGACACACGTACACAGCGTTGGAAACGAAAGAGGCAAACATTTTATAGCACCTCCCTCCCAAACAAACGCACAGCTGGGCGGACAGTCATTACGATTCCGGTGGTGATTTATGAGCACTGGCATGAGCAGGGCGAGGCATTCAGGCTTAACCCGCCCGGACGCACGCAAGGTTTGAAGAAATAGAGGAAGACGAAAAAGTACGTTTCAAATGATGAATTAACTACACACACACACACATACAGCTCACAAGGAGCCCAAGATTTGACACGCAAAAGGAATTGGGAACATGAGCGAGAGACGCTACAAACCGGGCCCAAAGTTTTGGAGAATGAAACCGACTAGTCCATTTTTTTTTTTTTTTTGCGGTGGAGCGCGAAGTCGATTAATCATCGCGTTAACAGGCCCAGTGAAGGAGAGAAGCGACCGTGGCGTCTAGAATCGGGAAAAGTCCCTCGGAAGTTGGGCATCCGTTGGTCGGAACTTGTCATAAACTTGCCCTGTTTAGTGCGAGGTTACGATTGCTGCTCACATGTGGAGGTGGCAAGGAGACACTCGTGGGGGTGCATCTGAATGCGTTAAAGCATGTATCGCATTAAATAACCCTTCGACATCACAATGCCTTTTCTGCTGCTCTGCAGAAAGGTAAGTGATTGCCTTTGGAAAATGAAAACGAAAGCAAAGCAAAAGAAAAGCCCGTCCCAGGGGGAAAAAAAAGTCAATCGTGCATAAGATAGGGAACACACCCCCAAATCCTTCCCTCCCTGTCCAATTGGGGATCCGAATGGGTCCCCAAAAACCTTCTCTTTGGTCTTATCGGACAGAGCCCAACCTTTTTGGCCCGACAGGCTGCAGGCCTGGTGGTGCGGCAAGTGCTCCCGATGTTTCCGTGCACTGAGGCAGGGGAAGGGGGAGGGGGAGGGGGTCGCTAAATCGCCTTAAGAAGGCTTTTAAACCAGGCAGTCACCGGGCAGGACAGTGCGAGACAGGTCCGGGCTAAGGTGCGGCTAAACCTTCTAAACCGGATTTACCTTTCCTTCCAAAGCTCACCCGGGCCTCGCGTATGCTGTGGGGAAGGGGTCTGTAAAAGGCAGGGAGGGAGGGCAGTGTAGTAGTTTTGTTATGCTTGTTATGCTACTGAGCAAACGCGGGCCCTTACGCCCGCCGTTACGCTCTACGCCGCGACATAACGCTGCCGGTTGGAAAACGGAGAAAGGCAACCGTAAAGCCCGTCAGAGCGGGGCAGTATGTGTGTGTGTGACAGAGAGAGAGAGAGAGAGAGAGAGCCCGAGCATAGGTCGAGGTGAAGGTGGTAGGAAGGCCGTTTGGAAGGTGATTGGACATACCCGCACGCTCTCCACCTTGCCTTGGCCAGCTAAAGTTCGTCGTCTTGTGCGACTTGACATTTCCTTTCCCAACGTTTGTTGTCTCCCGTCCCAATTTATTAAAGCTTCCACGTTTAACTGCCATTTAAACGCACGGGCCACGCGAGGAGGCTGCGACACGCCGCCCAGTGCAGCTCCAAATTGGATTGGCTCGAGCAAACCGGCAGAACGGAATGAATTGGAGTGTTCGCGTGAACTTGGCACTAGCATTAAGGCACTGTTACGGCTTCGGACAGGCTTTCCACGCCCGAGCTGGTGTGCTTACCTTCCAGGGTAGGTTAGTTTTAGCACAGCACAGGCTAAACCCTCGAGCGGCAAAGCATGTGCCCAACGTGTCCGAACGAAAGCTAGACGTTCGGTTCGTTTCTTTGCTGGGGCTGGTGCGGGAAATGCGTCCTCAAGGAACTGTCTTCCAACAACCGAGAATTGATGATGATGATGCAATCGTGCAAAGACCACTGCCGGAACTCCCATGCCATGTTGAATGTTAAAGAGCCTCAATATCTACTGCCAATATTGTACCTCCTTAACCATCCTCCGTCCGCTGTCAATGCCATCGATTTCTACTACCCAAAACCCGGAACAAATGAGTTCCCGTCGATTCGCCCCGGGTGCTGCTGCCGTGCCCTCAACAATCGATACTTTCATCGGCTCGGGCACCGCCGTCGTGGCAGGCAGCCACGGATGACAAAGTGTTTATTGGAGCTGATTTCCGACACACCTCCCTGCAGGCACACCTTTTTCCCGTGCCCGGCCAAACGCGCGGGAAAAGTGCCGAGGAAAAGCAAACATTTCACACCGACGAGAAAGAGAGAGAGAGAGAGATGGAGAGAAAATCAGCACACCACCGACCATACCCTCCCGTTCGGTGGTTGTTTACAATTTTGCGCTCGAGTAAATCGCGCTCAGCGCGCGTGAGGGAAGGTCGCGGCTGGATGAAAGTGAACCGGCAGATGGGTAATGATTCAATTTCGATCGCTACGGCACGGCACGGGAGGGTGAGAGGGATAGGTAAACACTCACAAATTATTCGGCGATCCAATTATCCGGATGTTTGTGGTTTCGCGTCAAGTGGAGTTGTCTATTAGCAATCGTTATTACCAATTTTTTTCGTTAATTTTTCGTGTTGAACGATTGGCAGATAAAACTTAAAATTGTTTTATACGAGTTTTGCTGGCTTTTCTATAGCTTTATGTTTGTTTTTCCTTGGAATTATCATTTGTGTTACTCGTATATCTCGTTGTAAGCTGTTTTTTCTTCTTTCGTTTTCTACTCTTAAATGTTCTTTTAATTGGTTTTGGGTTATATTAATATTATTTATATATTTTTAATTTTATATCCATTATGATCAGTATCTTCTTTAATTTCTGCTTATGTTCATGTTATTATATCCTTTTCTTCTTCGACGTTCAGGATTTCTCTATTTTTTTACATTTTCAAAAAAATTGTAGCTTGTTGGCAAATGAACACACCAACGCGTGTAAGCTCAATAATAAAGCGGAAAATGTCAACTATTTCACACATTCTCCTCCCCAAAAAAAAAACTAAAGGTTCAATTTGTGTATGCGTGCACTCTCTTCAAATCCTAAATTACCATAATTTCAAATCACACTGCTGACTATTTGCCTCATCACTCACCCTGCTGCTTCGCCCCATCACCAACACGCCAGTGCCAGAACGTGGAACGGGCTTATGACCCTTTGGCACGCGTTTCGATTTTATCGTCGCCTCCCCCTTCGCGGATTGGGGCGAGGGAAGAACAAAACGGATGCTCAGGACAAGGACACGCGGACAGTAAGCCACAAAACTTGTAACTCCCTGACAGGCGAGCGAGAGAGAGAGAGAGAGCGAGAGCAAGATAGAGAGGAAGAAAAACAGAGAATAGAACAAGAATAGAGTTCCGCACACGCACCCAGGAACGGCATTGACAGTTGCTCAATGTTTTGAATTTCCGCAGCGAGCGAGTTGACAAGCGCCACCAAGGAGCTTCGTTTTGTTTTTCTGTTGCAATTTGTGTGCCTGCCCTTAATTGAGCAATCGGAGTACGAGTGCATTCCCTTCCCCGGTATCACACCCAACCCTCCTAGAAGCAGGCTTACCTTGTGTCCCGTTTCTCGTTCCGGTGGCTGCGAGGTCCTTTCCGCTGCGTCGCGTTCAATATTCCGCACAACACAACCCACGCAATGCTTTACCAACTAACCCACCCTCTCTGCGTGTGTGTGTGTGTGTGTGTTTGTGTATGCGAATTTCGTTTTCCTTCTGCACACTGCCCACGCACTCCGTACGCACTCCGGCCCTCCGCACGGGGACCGGTCGCACACTGTTCGCACAAATTCTCGGGTTGATCGGGTCTGGATGGACGGACGAGGCCTGACGTTTCCTTTGCTCCGCGTTCGGGTGTTCTGAATTTTGCGCACGGTACACTATGCTGTGGTCGATGACAATTCGCCCCGTGCCGCTGGTGACAATAGTGACGGCGCCCGGGCAGTCGTTTTTAGGGGTCTTTTAGGTTTTTTTTTCGGATTTGCCGGGCTGTTGTCGGGATTGCGTTACAGCACTGGAGCTGGGATATTGAATGCTGCCGTGGTACTACTACTGGCACACGCACAGCTGCGGGTAAACACATGCACACTCACTCACTCTCACACACACACACACAACTGCGTACACCCACACAGCGACGGGGTTGGGTGTAATAATTCGCATAAAGGCAGCCCCTTCGCTTAGTCACCAATTTGTTGCTCGCACGGTAATAAAATTGAACTTGCGTGCCTGCCAGCCAGGGACCGATCGGCGGAGGACGATACTCCACGACACGATACACACTGTCACGAACCGCCACACAACCACCCCGTAATTCCGCTGTTTGCACGCGCTCCGTCTACACGGAGCCAAACAGCCGCAACTGTGTGACACGGCGCGCCAGAGCAGAAAAGAACAGCAAAGAAAAGGAACAACTAAACTAACTACTAACGGCCGTTTAACGCGCGCACGCTGGGTGACACTTCAAGTCGCAACTGCGCCACCGTTTCCCAGCGGCAGAATTCGAAAGCAGCGACAGCAAGCCCCTTTGGTGACGTCCACCGTCAGCGAGCGACCGAATGTAAATGCGCTCGGTTGCCGTTCGGCCGAAGCCCCAGAGCTGCTCGCTCAGCGCGCACGCCTAACCACACCGGCTCGGCCAAACGCTCTTTGTCTGCGCTGCGTACCGCGCGGAGGGGGGGGGGGGAGTGGGGGAGCAGCAAAGCGCAACACGATCGTCTTGGCTCGTTCGCGCTCTTTCCCGTACGCATAGCACGCAGGCCGAAGGCAGGGCCGGCAAACGCGCGCTCGCTCAGCATCCGATCGATTGCGGAGAGCCGCGTGAGCGAACTGCGGTGCCGATCGACGCAAAATGAAAGCTCTCTCTCTCTCTCTCGCGCGAAGCTGTGCCCGCTCCTGTGTGCTTGCGTAATCGCACTCTGCTGAGCGGCTTGCCGAGAGCGCCCTCCGAGAGCGCTCTAGGATTCTAGGAGCAGCCTGGCCTGTAGGACTTGTGGGGAGCAGCAGCAGCAGCAGCAGCAGTGGAGCCAAAAATAAATCACAACTGCCTCGGCCGGGATCGCGCAACCTAAAGCGCGCAAGTACCGTTCGGGCCGTTTCCTTCTGCCTTTTTTCGCGCAGCTGTGTGAGAGCTGTGTCAGAGCAAAAAAAAAAGCACAAAAAAGAGAGAAAAAGACATAAAAAGCTCGCGCAACTGTCGGGTACGGCCCTTCATTTCCCGTCCTGCCCTTGTTTTGTCTCTCTCTCTTTCCCTTCGGTGCTTACCTAACTCTCAATGCGCTTGCAGCTAACCTTCAGGAAGATGAAGCTGTGATGGGCTGAAGAATATCTGCACAACGTGCAAAATGGTTGCACAAAGGTTGCACATTTTGTCCATTAAATTGAATACAAAACCTACAAAATTTCTCCAAAACATAACCATTTCCTGACCGCCTTTTTTTTTAGCCACAAAAAAACACCCCCATGGGTGAACAGTCTTCCCGCGGGCGGCCTGCCAACCGCCAAGAACGTAACACGAAGCCCTAATCTAATGGTGATTTTTATCTACCGCAGGGGTCGTCATCGGTGCCGTCGTTTCCGCGTTTCCTTGGCACTCCAGCAGCAAAGTCCAGCCTTGGTGGACGTAGCACCAGCCACCACTCCTCTTCCTCCCTCCAAGGGATCGTGCCCGGGTGTGTGTGTGTGTGTGTGTGCTGGGCTGGCCACGATCTGGCCGAGCTTCGCGTCGATCGCCAAAGAACATGACCCACCCCGTGACCCCGTGCTTGCCACTTTTCTCAACATTTCCCACCGTTCGTACCGTGTTTTCCCCCGTCCATCCGTCCGGTACGGCTCGTTCCCGCTCCAACCCTTTTCCATTTCCCCCCCCCTGTTGGTCTGCAAAATTCATCACGCTTGAACCGGATGAACTTCGGCGCAAGGAAACCCCCAGGCGGGGGTTGGGGCAAAGGAGACAGGGCTAACCGTTTGTGTGCATCGCGCAGTCTCCTTGCAGTGCCAACCCATCAAGATAACCAAACGCCTGCCCCTCAACCGCCCTCCCCCCCCCCCCCTAAACAATGACGAGCGCAACGGCTTTTCACGGGCCCCGGTGCAGTACTGCTGGCCGTCGAGTGTTGGGCCGTCGGGACACACAATGTGCCCGAGGTTAGGATGCGGAACGGTTTCTGCTCGGTCCGCCGGAGGCGTATGGATGGAACGCAGCGCTACATTGTGTATTCGCATCGAGCTTTCAATGTTTCAAGTTCAAGCACTAGCGCTCAATTTAAAGTAAAACCAAATGCAGCTACGAGAAGATTCAATCATCAACACTGACTTTAATGCTCAAAATGAATGGTCTTAGCGAACCTGTTGAGCTTCTTTACAGTTTTCGAGCTTAGTCAACGATAAAATCAATTTAAAAAATCGATTGCACAGTTAAAATAAACCCCAATCATGCATATTGTCTTTTGGATTAGCTAGAAACCGCTAAAAGAATCTAGATCTTCTGAATTTAGTAACTAACCAACAGTAATTTTGACATAAGTTTCTGAGCGTTTGGTACATCTTCAAGGTTCAAGCTCAAAAGCTAGTTCTTAATTTAATTAAAACCAAACATTTTGCAGCTTTGAGAAGACTCAATCATCAAATTTGTCTTTTGAGTAAGCGCGAAACCCTAGCAACAATCACCTAGAACATTTGAAGCGTTTGGTAGATCATAGAGCTCCTGTGGAGCTTCGTTGCAGTTTACGAGCTGAATCATTACCTCAAACACTTGCTCGTTATGTATCATGAACATGAACATCATGAACGGTGTCTTTTGGGCAAGCCGGAAACCTCTAATAATAATCTAGTTTTTTTCTGAATTTAGTAACTGTTATTCAGACATAAGCTTTTGAGCGTTTGGTAGATCTTAGTTACAAGCTCAAATAATAGCTCTTAGCAAAGCAAAACAATTGCAATAACGAGAAGATTCGATCATCAATATTGTCTTTTGGATAAGCGAGGAACCTCAACAACACTCCAGTTCTTTTGGAATGAGTTAGTAACTAGTCATTAGATGTTTTTCTGTAAACTTAATGTAGTAATAAGGTATTTTTTATGAACTAGTGTACACTTAAGTTAACCTATCTGTTATTACTTACTACTGCTTGATAGTTTTTTTTTAACAAAATAACATAATTTATCATCGCATCGGGAGACTAAGCTGCGTCGTCGGACGCAAAGAGTAAGAGGACAGGACAAAGCTTCGCAAAAAAAAAAAAAAAAAACTGCAACTCTACTTGAACCGTATGTGCACGGGCGCATATTTAAATTTATTTAAAATCTGTTAATACAAACGCCAGCCCGTGCTGCAGGGCCATAAAGTTGCCCACTCACCGAAGTTTTGCAAAACCGAACGCTTCGGCGCTGCAGGCCATCCCGAAATCGAACCGCCCGCCATAAATGATGGCACCGGCCAACGCAGCAGCAGCAGCAGCAGCAGCTGAGCGCAGCATAATTGAAACCGTTCTCAGGCAAAGGCCGCCACCCGCGCTCCACACCCCCGTGTCCCAAAAACAACAACGCAATGTCACGCAACCCCGTACGCGGCCGAATCATCAGGTACGTTTTGTATCATTTGCGATCGGTCCGCGCCGAACAGTTCCGTTGCGTGTCCTGTTGCCTGCATGATACACGTGTAACAATAACAACAACAACAACAACAAAAACGGGCGAATAAATTTAATCCCGAGCAGCAACAGTGGAAGAAAGAAAGGAAGCAGACACACAAAACCGTAAGTTAAGCAGCAGGAAGTGCCATTTTTCTTTCAACAATATTTACGCAAAAAAAAACACACACAAACGCACACCAAGAACGGGTTAAAGTGGATTGAAGCAACGGGAGTGTGGGATGTTCGTGTATGTGTGTGTGTGTGTGTGTGTGTGTGGGAAGGCAGGATGCTTTTTGAAGGAAAAATCATAAATTCCGGCATAGCTGCACAGCGAAACTGCAGCACGGTGCAGCCGGGGTTGGAGCGGGTGCAGTGGCGCAGTAGGGAAGATTAAAAGCATGCGATTATCTGAGCGTAAACCCGGTAGCGCTGGCTTTTAGCGTGTATCGATCCCGGACGGAGATGCTTTCAGCATATACATATCGATCGAAGCTCCGGCCGATCTGGGAGGAGTTGGTGTTTTTTTTTCTTTCGATTGCTTACTTTTTCCATACTTCAGCTTCGCTCATACGGCGCAACAAAAACAGCCCGCCGAAACGCATAAAAGGTTCGTCGCTTGCTGCGAGTCTTTTGATTGAATTGGAAAAATCTTCCACATACTGTACCATTCTGACTATTGAGGCATTTCTTCTTTTTTTTTTTGCTTTTTAACGAGAGTAGAAAGGGTTGGCAGCGCCTTCCTGCGCTAATTTGCAGAATGCGGGTGTCCCACGGTATGTGTGTGTGTGTGTGTTTTTTGTTTTGTTTTACACTCTTCCCGTTCGCCGTTTCTGTCAATGAGACGATTGACAAATTTTCAACACCCTGCCCTGCTTCCTATCGATCAGGAAATCAGCCTTTCTCCCATTCTCCCGCCAGGTCTCCCTCGACCCCTACCCCTCAAATTGTATTTTGCAAGAACCCCGGGCTAACCTTTTCGCCGGTGGCCGGTTTCGGTACGTTTCCATTGCGTTCTAGACGCTCTCCACGCAAATGCCGGAAAGTAGTGGCACACACACACACACACACACACACACGCAAACATTTACCCCAAAGCGTGAGAGCCGGGCGGACGGTGAACGGCATCAAAGCAGGCAAGATACACTAAACTAATGACAGAGTGCCGGCCCTCAGCCCGGGCCGCGTTCGATCGATCGGAATTGGAATCGGTTTTCGGGCGAGGGGGGGGGGGGGGGTGGAGGGGTGAAACGTAGGCAGTCCATCAGGCGGACGCGTTTTGAGCTCCACTTCCCTCCACTCCAGCAGCACGAGCTCCAACGACGACGCCGACGACGTGGGTGATAATGCTGGGCACGGGAAGCGAAGAGAACGAACGAAGATATATGAAGAAAGATTGCGCGCGCGCGAGAGAGAGAGAGAGAGAGAGAGAGAGAGAGAGAGAAAGAATCGGAAAAGAGATGGGTGGGAAACAACAACAGTCTAACGGTGCCATTTTTCGGATGCTGCCGGATGCGACCCGCTGTTTCTCTCCGGCTCCTTCCCACCTGATTAAGCTCCGGCCAGCTATGATGACCCCCAAAATGGGCTCGTTTGGGGGTTGCATCGCATCGTTGGTCAGTTGTTGCGGGTGAATGGCTCCCGGGACCGTTACTACGGCTAGTTTGGGACAGATGAGCAGCCGCAGCAGTTTCGGGGGGCCGTTTCGATCGCCCGCGCAGGGCAGCAATTTGGTACCATTTAGTGCGGCTGTGGTAAGCTTGGTAAGCTAATTGCAATGAGCTACGGGTTTTTTTTTGTTGTTGAGATGACTGATCGTTTTTGTTTTGTTCGATTGATGTGTGCTTTGTGTTGTGATTAATTTATCTTAACGAGATATTGGTTTTTTTCTGCAAGAACTCTCCAAATGTTTTAGTTTGCTGTAAAGATCTTCATAATTTTCGATTACATTTTGTAAAACTTCTAAGCATTACAATGCTAGCATACTCTAGAGAAGTGACAATGAGAGTTAGTGAGTTACGTGTAGCTTACAGGTAAAGCCACTGCTACAATTCTGCACGAAGACTGTTCAACTCGCACGCAAGCTGCACCATATCGGAGATGCGCTAAGGCACCAACGTGATTTAAACCAACGTAGAAGATTGAAAACCCTTCTTATAAAGACTAAGCAGAAAGAGAGTTATTCTTGCAGGATTCCCGAAGGCAAAGTCCCAGTCCGTGAAATAGGACCTGCGAAACTTGAACATGCATATCCGCCACGCAAAGCGATTTTTCAAGGATTTGGAGCGGCTGAATATCGACGTGACGCCCCTAGTCAGTGTACCAACATTCAACTGCTCCCCCTCAAGAATGTTCTGGCCCAACGTGATGCAAAAGAGCTCCTGCAACAATTTTGTCGCCAAAAATGAAGAGGAATTGATAAAAATTGAAGGTAGCACTCCAAAGCACGCATGTCTTCGTCCGCCCTGGCGCAAACTCCCCACAATTGACGGAAGGTAGCTCGCAGGGTCGTAGATTTAGTTCTGCAAATGAGCTTTAATAAATACGATTTTATGTTGTTTCTGCCTGCAAATAATGCAAACTTCCTGCTGTTGAAAACTGATTATAATTAAAACTATTCACGCAACTACAGCTAAACCCCGAAAAACAATACTAACTTCGTTTCTGGCAACCACCCGGGTAAGGATGTTAAACTCACAACTGTGCCCTCCGCTGTCTCCTGACGCTTGTGTGTGTGTGTGTGTGTGTGTGTGTGTGTGTGTGTGTGTGGGTGTGTGTGTGGGTGTGTGGGTGTAAATCGCCGAACTCCGAACAGAACCCCGAAGAACCGAAACGCCTTGTGCTAGTGTGCCATTCCCCCTTGGACCCGACCCCACCGCACTCGTAACCCCAAGCGCCATATTGTGCCGCGAGTACGGCGCGAGGTCAATGCATTGCCCGCGTGGCACACGTGACACACGTCTGGACAGCGACGTCCTCTCGTTTGCAGCTTTTGCAATTTCCACCTCCAAGACTTCTATGTAGACGCGGGCGGGGGGGGGGGGGGGGAGAGAGGAGGGAGTGTCAGGCATGACGTTAGGAGCGCGATGCCGACGGCCGAGTTATGGGGCAAACGAATCCGCGGGAATCATCGCGGCAGGCCACCGTATGCAAACGTTTTGTCTCTATGTCGCCCCATGTGTGGTTGTGTGAGTGTGTATGAATATTGGCATGGAAGGGGGGGGGGGGGGGGGAGATGCGATCGGGGCGGGATGCGAGCCAAGGGACAACGCGCCCCGCTCGTCCGTACACCACACCGAGCAAACGCCGAGCAGAAGGAAAGCAGACGACGAACCCGGGCAAGAATGAGCGTGCCGCGATTCCTCGCCAAGCAAGCCAGCAAGCTCGCCGCGCCATGCAAACGGAGGAATGAAGTGTGGCGGAGGGGGGGAAGGGCTGGGGAGTGTGCAGTATCGTCGCTGTTTTCGCGAAGCAAATTGCATTCTTGCATGCATGCATGCATGCGCCTCTCTCATGCGCTGCAGCCGCGGCATAAACCGGCCACGCACACCGCGGGACACGTCAGCGTCTCCTGGGTCGACGGAGACGGAGCCGTGTGTGTGTGTATTTGAAGGTGAAAAAAAGCAATAACTATAGAAAGAAGCACATACGCACACACATTGGAAAGATCCAGCAGAGCCAGAGAAGAGGCCATGCAGAGAGAGAGAGAGAGAGAGAGAGAGAAGCAAATAAATAGAAATGCATCATGTGCACATACGCATGTTTTTGTTCCAATCCCCGCACTCCACACCCCCCCCCCCCCCCCAGCAACCTCCTCCCTTTTCATTTGCAACAAATAGCAAAAGAGCAAAAGGCATCCTCACGCCCGACCACAATGCAGCACAATGGGGCGTTGGTTTCGCCGATGCTTTCCTTCGCATCCGGTGACCACCCAGGGCAGGGATCGGTTCTGTTTGTCTATTTTCACCTTTGCGCTCTTTTCAGCTATTCATATATGCACTTCTTTAGCTTTGCGCCGATGCTAAAGTGCTTTTAGCTTCGCGCCGATTCGCTACCGCCATTTGGCGTTGAAGAGTTGCTTCCGTTTTGGTTCCTTTTTTTTGCCGTGTTTAGCACCTTCCGGGACGCGCTAATGGACGCTAGGGGTGAAGTTTGCTCGCGCTAAACACGCGACCGCTAATAGGGATTAGCAGCGGCCAGCTAGCACGTGCCGTAATCGGCCACCAGTGTGTGTGTGTGTGTGCATATTTTTGTGTGGACTCAGTGTTAAAAGCGCATACAACTTTATTTAACATTACTTTCCAACTTCCAACGGGGCTGCCGAGTTGAAGGATCGTAGAACAATTGCAAGTCAATGATATCTTTTTTTTTTGCCAATTTTACCCCCTACTGCAGCTGCGAGCCACAAGCAAGCGACGAACGCGGTGAGTGCGCTGCAGCCGCCGGAAACTGGCTGACCTCCGAGCCGTCCCCGAGACCACCGGGGAAGCAGCCGAACCGTATTCTAGGTTCTGCGCGGCGCAAGCGAACGCCAGACCGAACGCCTCCAGCGCACGGCGTACCGCCAAGCGCAGCCCATAAAGCGTAAAGCTCACACTTTAAGCGTCGGGTTTTACGAGCGCCGCAACAAATCGCCACACGCCCCGGCATACAGCGCCCAGGGCATTGGTGGGTGTCCGAGAGGAGGGGAGGGATGCTGAATGCAGACGTCTTGCGGAAGACGGGCCCAGAAGTGTCGCAGTTCGGCCCGGCTACGCCAACAGGGGGGGTACACAGTTGCAAGCAGGGCAGGGTTTGCGTGTGCTGGAGGTGGTTTGATTTCCTGGTTGAGCGTGGTCAATACAAACTAGAGTTTCATACGAAAAAAGAAACTGCAAGAAACTCTACAACGATAGGAACTTCTGCAGACATCAGGCGATCGCAGGAGATGCCAAACAAAAAGCTTAGTCCTTCATCTCAGAAAGCGTTGTCGTTAGAGCTAACAATAACTTTGAAGATACTTGTAAGTTCTCTAACCCACATTCAACCAAAGCTTTGTACTGCTACCTAATTCAATCCGTCGAATAAGTAAGCCGAGTTCCGATGTTTGACTGAGGACTTCCTTCGCTCGCTTCTAATTGCCTCAACTTAAAAGCCTTACAGCATCGATTCTCTTGCCTATGATGCGTAACCCAGCACAGACCTCCAGCACGTCAGCTAAGAGCCTGCAATGCTCTGAATGTAGTCTCGAATAGCCAACTATGATGCTGGGTATTGAAATCTTGGTAATCAAAATCCTGACCAAATCTTGCGAAATCAGACTCTATAGCATTCTAGGGGTGTTCCCGTGGTACATTCGACAACTTCAAGCCTAGAATGGACCATCGCTCTAGAGAAAGGACTATCCTTGCTCCGTGGTACTGAATAAGTCACGAAAGTCTGTGTAGGATGGAAATTCCGCGCAGGACGTTACGACAAATAGAACACAAACATTTTAAGGCAATCTTCCCAATATCTTACACCATGGCTCTGTTGTCTTTAGCTCTTTCTCTCTCTCGACCCACTCTTGAAAATTTAACTTCAATAGGTCTCCACTAACTCCAAGCATTGTAACGATACTTTCAGTTTGAAGAAATCTGGAACAAAATTCCTATCATAGAATTATATCTTCTTGATCTTGAAGTGTCTGGTGCGAATTTATACAGCTCTTTGGGATAATAACTCCAACAGCTTAACCGATAAAATCGTCAAAATGAAAGTCCAAATATGAAGAACTCTGGACGAATGTTTAGTCTAATGTCTTATCAGCAGCTAGCACATAGAACTTCTGGGATTTCAAACTCAACCTCAGCCTCCCATCTACTGCAAATCATCGGCCAGATCGTGTAACAATCACAGCATCCACACAGAACCCCTGCAAAACCTTGACAGGCCGGCTCACGATGGGCTTGCCGTTCTTAAAACGCGTGGGTGCAATGATGGCTTTACGCTTCATCTCAACGTGTATCGGTGTGTGTGTGTGTGTGTGTGTGTGTGTGTGTGTGTGTGTGCGTGCAAACCGGGTGCGATAATACGCCCGACAACAAACGACCCTCACGGAGAGCGCAAGAACCGTGCCGAGTTCTGCCGAGCATCCATCAAGCGCAGCGTCGAACAAAGTCATCGACGCACACTTTGTGCTGCCTAAAGATTTGCTGACGTTCTCCGGGCGAAGCGAATTCGGGCGTAGGCGTAGGCCGCATTACCGATTTGCAAATCGGTTCCGAAACCTAGGGGAATTGCGAAAGTTGACGGGCGGCGGTGGCGAATGGTGGTGGTGTCGGTGTCATCTTAAATGCGCCACAGCTTAAATTGGTTGCACAAATTAGCACCGAGCACAAGCAAACAGAACAGAAAACTAAAGACAAAGCGATCGGCGTTTGCTCGTCGGACGATGTGACAGACATCAGATCAGGCCGGACAGCCGGAGCGTTGGAAAGATTTGGACAGTGTTCGGTACAGCATTATTAATCTTCTGTATTTTTTTTTTGTTTTGAGGAAGGATATTAAACCAGCGATAAGATTGATATGTTGCATAAATCAAACTCAGCTCAGCGAGCTCAGCTACAAAGTAATTAATAACGATTGTTCGGAAGTAAACCCATGCCAATGGTTGATTAAACGATACAGCTTTGTTCGTTACGGGTTTGCCGGTGCGTCTTGGTGATTATTAAATCAACCATTAGCGCAACCTATTCTTACGATGTTCACCGGTGTCCTGGGATGTCGCAAAGGTCCATTCGCCATTTACCAACATCCTCCCGGGGCGCAATGTTGGTGAGCAAATCCAAAACCCAAAAAAGAAGAACGAGCAACAACCGATCTACATGCGCATGCCACACATGCAATTGCGCATTGCCGTCACGTAACTGCGCCACGCTGCGGCCCCGCCAAAAAGGGCTGACGACGGCGGCCAAAAACCTCGCCCCCCCCCCCCCCCTACTCTCTCCCACCTTCAAACCGGTTCCACCGGGGCACAAAACGGTTCGGGGAACCGTAAAAGTGAAAGCCCTTTTTTGTGTCGCTGCTGCTGCTGCTGCTGCTTCCACAAACAGCTCCATATTGGACAGGATTCGTTCGTTCAGGGGGCCTTTTTCTCGGCTTAGTTTAGCAGGAACAGTCACGGGCCGGCCGGGGCAGCTGGCCAGCTGGCACACGCGGCATTCGCGGAATGGAAAGCGTATGACCCTGTGGCGGGCAGTGGTGAGGACGGAAGGGCGATAGATCGCGAAGAACGCTCAACCGTATGCCCATAGTCCACTCGAAAGGCCTCCACAGCTCGGAGTTCGAGGCGGATGGCAGATACAGCAAAAATGTATATTACAGGGTTTTCCAGCACGCCGCTTAATCATTATGAAGGAAAAAAAAATCTCCCGCTCAGTTCAACTGTTGACCAATTGTGTGAAGTAGATTGTAGCTGGGAGGATCATCTGTGCCGAAAACAAAAAAAAAATCTTCCAAATTCCTAGTCATCCATGCAAAGCATCGATTGGTTTACCAGCACATCTTCAGCGAAGTGTCTAAGTGTCTAAAAATGTCTCCACACTCCACACCTCCTCGAAAGCAAGACAAACCCCCCTACCTAAGACGACCCCAGCAAGCAGCGCGCGCTTGGCGTGGGCGTTAGGTAGCGCACACAATGGGGTGTGTGGAACTGGGACGACCGCTACAGCCGGCGGCGTGTAGTGCGGCAAAGGGGAAACTTGTCCAGACACCGCCACACCACCCTGCCCACGGCAGCTCCAATACCACCAATACCGGTTCTGGTTTGGAGTTCATTCCACCGCCCCTCTTCGCCGCCATCTAGCGAGAGGGCGCTGGGAGGTGAGCTTGAGTTTTTGGGCGTTTGTCCTATTCCTAGTTCTATTCAATTCACGCTTTGGCTGATGTGCGATACAAACAGTTGGACACAACACAACATAACAACAAATACACACACACACACACACACACACTAGCAGCGTATTAGTGTAGCCAAAAAGGAGCAACCGCAGCCGAAACCGGTTCATCAGCCAAGTGAGGTGTGTACGAACAGCAACATAGCAACGTGCAGGCCGCGTGGATCGCTTACTCAATGCATTGCATGGCCTTTGGGCTATGGTCGCAGGCGAGTACGGAGATAAACAATTGGCAATAGCCAGCAGCAGCGTTGGAAAACACAATTAGCGATTAGCGTTACTCACCGCACTTAACCGATACTCTGGATGTTGGATCTTTAAATTTTGTCTATTGCATGCATTGCTGATGCAGTGCGTGGTGATAGTCCAACAGTTCGCAACAGTGCGGGAGAACTTACAACGTATCAACAAACATCTCTGACGTAGCAGGCTAAAGAGATCAGTAGTGGCGGAGTTTCTGACTATGGATGATGTAACTGATAGCTTTGAGTATGATTTAGTCTTGGCCTAGCAGCTCCAGAATTGATGCAGATTAGATCTCAAAGATAAATCGATGCAAGATGTATTAAGAATTCAGTAGTTACGCAGATTCTGTAATAGTATAATTCTCATCCTGTCTCTTCATCGGATGCACTAACTGCAATATTTGAAGCATGGTCTAGTCTTCGGCGAACTGCTCCAACAAAGATAGAACTCAAATATGCGGCGATGGAAGATAGTCTGAAGAGATCGGTAGTTGCGGAGTTCCTGATATTCGATGCCCTGAAGGTATTAAATCTTGGTCAAATGAACTGATCCAAAATTGATGCGAAATAGATCTCAAAGATGAGGCGATGTACGATAAACTAAAGATATCTGATGTGGCGGGGCTCCTAACATTCGAGGCTCTATTTCCAGTATGTGTAGCTTGGTCCAATCTTGAACGAACTGCTCTAAAAATTATAAAACATATTATTCGGATCTTTAATAATATATATTCCTTGTTGTTTGGTATTCGGATATTGTCCTGTGTCATATGGAGATATCTCTTTGGGGATATAGATAAGCCACTCAGACACAGATAACAAGGTCTCTTTCTTAGGTCTTCCGACACTCCAATAGACTTGCACGGAGAGCTCACGCTCCATCGGTTAAATACATTGCTGTGTCCACACTGTTGCCGCCGTCATGTTTGCTAAATGCCACAAAATGCAAACCGAGTCCAACAATATAACAAGGTTAAAGGTTTTCTCCGAAACACGTCGACATCCAGAACCCATACGACACTAATCCTCGTAACGTTTTCGCTAATTAGCTCACCCCGTGCTCCACACCCGCAGCCTCGCACGGATTGCTAAGCCTCCACCTCAGCACGAAGCCCCCCCCCCCCCCCGCCCACAACACATACAGTTCCGCTCTCTCCAGAGCTCTCCGACCCCACACAAGTCTTCCCCACATAGTGACATTTCTGTACTGCATCACTCGCCCTATCCCAACTTAACCCTTTTATTTTTGGTTTGCTTATGCGACAGTTCAGCAGAACACATCGAGCGAACCCAAAACAAACCAAATCCCCAAGCGTCCTTGCCCAAGCCGAAAAAAAAACACACACCCAACAATTCGCCACACCGTGACCGCATCGGTCTAGCGACACTCAACAGCCATCGAAATCGAACCGTTTCGTGTGTTCAAGGGGGTGAACGGATGTTGGATGGAGAGAACCCCTCCATCTGCAGTCGGCAAACCGGTTGCGCCGCGCTCAGTGGTGGTGTATTATATGGTCAGCCCGCGCGACACCCGCGGCTGCTGGACCCCAATCAAAGGCCCCAAGAAATGGTACGTTTTGCGAATGCGAATATTTATGTAAATATGTGTCAGCCGTGTGACAAACGACGGGCAACAGACGGCGCCAACGGGTCGAGAAACTCGATCGGCGCTCGGAGAACGCGCAACAAGAACGGGCCAACACGCATACACGGACGCACACAGTGAGCCACAGTTGGGACGGAAATTTGGAATGGGAATAAAAGTTCGGTTTGAAGCAAAAGCAGCTACAGAAATAGGGAGGCTACGAATAGGCAAACAGTACAACTCTATAGATCCACACGATCAAGAATGCGGCCCCAAAGCCATCCGACATCTGGCTGTATTTGCTTGCGGGCTTAGACTGGGTCAGATGAGTGGGCTGAGTCTTCTGAAACGTCCTTGAGGAAGCCTCACGTTGCATATCAACATCGTTGCGGTTGCCATAATTCCATAAAAAGTGCACCCTTCTTAACATTCTTTACCTCATCGATAGCTACAACTATATTTAAGAGAAAAAAACACAAGTACCTCAAAACGTTGTTATTAATTGCATTATATTATTCGCTTATCAGTTTGCTGTGGTTGTTTCTGTCTATCCCCTAACGCCACACTGCACCGCCACCCTTTTCAGTGGCTGCCAGCGAAAGAGATTACCCATGTTTTGCTCGGAGGCCTCGGATGCCGGCCGGAGTAGCAGCAGTAGCATTCGAAAAAAAAAAACAAGCCAGCCTTACTCTGACTCTGCCCGCGTTTCCCCCACTAGTTTGCCTGAGAATGTGTGCCCGATTGTGTTATTGTTTAACTGTTACGCCGGCTGCTCGACTGACCTCCTCCGCTCGTTAAGGACACCGATACTCGCTAGGCTAGGCTTCTCGTTCCATAGCCCACCCGTTGTAAAGGTCCGTATGTATATGCATAGATAAATTCTTACAGTAGGTTAGCGTTTGATATCGCACTCCGATCGGGAGCTGAGCATTCGGGAAGGACTATACATGTAAACGAGCGATGATTTCACCTACACACGGCGCTATAAACTCCTTGATTGTTATCAGTTGCGTCCATGCACATTGCCGCGCAAGCTGAATAAAGCTTTGAGTGTTTTCTTTTGTTTCTGTTGTTGTTGTTGTTGTTATTTGTTTTCTTCTAAGCTATCATTTTATGTTGCTGCTTTCTTTGTAGGTGTAAGTGTTGCTAGTGGGTGTATAAAAATATGCCATTGTTAGGTAGGGAAATACATTCAACTAAAAATAAACGCGCTAGCTAACCAAATTCCACTGCAAACAGAACCGCTGTATTTGAGAAAGGAAAGGCCAAACGATAACGCTTGCTAGTTGGCTCGAAACGCTCCTCTTAAGCCGTGCCTATCCTGTCAATGCTTTCCTGCACCCAGCGTTGATCGGCGAACAGGCGCACATGGCCGCCATTGATTTAAACCACGAACATGTTTTATGAGGCTCTAGGCGGAAGCACCTGGACTGTCAGTCTGCGGGTGGTTTACGGTTGATACGACACCCGAAAGGCAATACACTAAATAGCCTTTCCGCCGTACGCTACTACTCTAAATCGGTTGGCATCGAATCGAAATTTCACTTGCCATCGTTCTATGTTTGTATGTGTGTTTTTCTTTGTTCATATCGGTAGCACTTTGTTTGGTTAGCTCTAACGCTTCGGATGAGTCCCTGAATGAGTCTTGTGGGGAGATAAATATGTTGAGGTTTCGTGCGTGGTGTTTTGCTTCATTTTTTTTTCGCTGTGTTACGTATTGCTTGCCCTATACACAATAGTGTTTGAGTGTGTTTCCTGCTGCTCTTACTCTTCGTTCGCTCTGTTTCTATTTCCTCCGCCTCGATCGCTTTCTATCCGTTTGTTTCAGGCCAACAGTCAATGCTGCAGGCGTGGATGGACCTCTCACGTTTGGCAGTTTGGCATTATGCTATCGATCTCTTGCCCTTACACACACATACACACACACACACACACACTTTCGAGTACCAGTAGTGGTTGCATTTACTAGCTTATTACAACAAACAAACAAAAAAATACTACAATACAATTCGAGTAAATCGATCGACAAGATTTTTTTTCGTTAATCATAAACGATAAACAATCACGACCCAGGGAACGCGTTCGCACCGATTAAAAAAAAAAAAGAAGAAAAGGTTGCCAAACGAGTGAAACGTACTAAAACTATACACTGACGTTGATTAGCTTGCTGAACGGAGCGGCTATGAGATTAAATGATGCACACAAACACGCGCTTCACCGCTAACTCGCTTCCCTCTGTGCTGTGCCAGTCCCGTTTTTTTTTGTTTTTTTTCTTATAAAAAAACTATCGTCCTTCTCTTCGCGAGCGCCCGTGCCTACTTTCGCTTAACAACAAACATCAACAAATATGATTTCTATTCACTTTGATTGCTTTTTTTTCATTGTTTTGCGGGAATACTTCTCCCCTGCTTGGTGAGCCGACGAAGAAGAAGAAGAAGTAGGGAGGGAGTAGAGGGAATTGTTTCAGACAGAAAGTCACCATGGTGTGTGTGGGGGAGTCTACAGCCGAACTTTAAGCGATTCCATGCGCTGCACGATGCGCTTTCGCAGTTCGGCAAATCTGCAATGAGAAAGTGTGGGGGAAAAAAACATGAGTGAAGGGAAATATGACCCGGACCCTCGTGGCCCACCGTTGCTTACTTGATCCGTATCCGGTGCAGCTCCCGTTGCTCCTCCTCGTGGAACCGTTCCAAGATAGCGCGGCACTCCGGAATGGAAAGGTTCAGAAACTGTGCAACCTCGCTGCTACACTCGGCCAATGGGCACAGGGAGGGGGTTGGGAGCAGTCGGGAAAAGAAAACAAATCATTTGAAATTTCAACTCTACGCTGCTTCCGCCCAGGCGGCTGTCTCGCTCGTACCTTATTTCCTGCGTTTGCTGACCGTCCATTAGGAACAGTTTCGCAATATCCTCGTGGGGGCCAAGAATGACGCGCGTCACGAGCGGATAGTCGTCGTCCTTCAGCTTCTTCTGCTCGCCGTTGTCGCGCACGATAAAGAGCGCAAAGTTTTCCGCCCTCGATTCGACCTTATACTTTTCCAGCAGCAGGTTGATCACCTGGAAAAGAATTTATTTATTTATTTATTTACTTTTGTTTTCTTTTTTTTTTAACCAAAAGGACGTTGGCAAGGTGCGGTACCTCCTGCGTGTTGACGAGCGACGTCACCCAAACGTTCATCTGCGAGCCGTACGGGGGCGTGAAGAAGGACGTTTCCCGGTTGTAAAAGTGGCCGTTGATGGAGCAGCGGCGCTTCAGCTTGGTGCGCGAACGCCTGTTGCCCGACCGGCGCTTGATCGCGGTCGAGCCAGTCTTCGGGGGCTTCCGCAGCACGACCCCGTCGTCCGTGACCGGGTGGCCGCTGATACTGGTGCTGTACTCGGACGGCTGCGTCGTCGCCGTCGTCGTCGTCGTCGTTAGCGTGGTCGCCGTCACGGCGGTCAGCTCACCGTCCTCCGACGGCGTGATCGCCTGACCGGACGAGGGGCTCTCCAGCTCGTCGTAACAGTCCATCCGGATGTGGATCGAGGACGGCGGCTTGTCGGAGGGTTTGAGCGTACCCGAGCCGGTCCCACCACTACCGCCCCCGCCGCTATCGTCGTCCACATCGCTGTCCATGAAGCTGTTGCCCGAGTAGTGGTTGCCCTGGGACTTGGAGCGCAGCAGACCCCGATCGGCCGTCCAGCTGTCCGTGTCCGTGCCCGGCGACGTAACGGCACCGTTCGTGGTAGCCTCCGACGAGGTCGGTGCGTCGGGTCCGGCCGGTTGCGCCGCACGCTGCAGGTGCATCCGCTTCTTGGGCGTACCGTTGGCCGACTGTCGGCCGTGACTGGGCGACGCGTAGATGCCGTTGGCCGGATGGCGCAGCGTTGAGTCGTCGTCCTCGTTCGTACCGGCCTCCACGTGGAACGATCCTGTTGGAGGATGAGAATAAAGGGGCAAAAGACAGATTAGACTGTGATCGTATATGTGTTTTCTTCTTTTGACCCTTATTGTTGCTCTTTTATGGTTAGGTGGTAAATAAATTAGAATAAAAAAATGTATGCTGAAGAACTGGTACAGATGAACAAGACATGTGCGGCCCTGGAACCAATTAGTGAAATTTTCTTCCATATTATATGGAAAAGAGTCTACCACATAGCGAGCCGTCCTAAAAGTAAAGCCGTTTTAAGCTGTGTTTGCTAAAACTGTCCACCTACCCGTGATGTTGCCGGCCGGCAGGGAAAACATCGCATTCCGGCACTGCTCGTCCGACAGGCTCCGGTTCATGACGCCGTCATTGTACAGCTTGAGCGAATCGTTGATCCGGGCCGGATCGATCGGCTGGTTCTGCTTCAGCGTACCGTCCGTGTTGCCCATCTCCGCCGTGCTGCTGATAAACTCGCGGCTAATCTGCATCTTGAACGCTTCGAAGTCGTGCGACCGGAGCGTCGCTTCCGGCGTGCGAAAGTCATCGTCCCCGTTGGTCGCCGCGCTGGTGGTGGCCGCGCTCGTCGACGTGTCCGGCCCGCCGGTCGTCGTCCGGTCGCTGTCGCCCGAGCCGGCGCCCGACCCGCCCGACGACCCGGTGGCCGTGTTGGGCGTGAGCGTCTTGTAATCCGTATCGGTGACGCTCTCGCTCGCCAGGCTGCGGTCGCCGCCGGACCCGCCCGAACCGCCGCCGGTCGCCAGCGGGGACGGCATCGTCCGGTACAGCTTCTCGCTCTCGTCCAGCTTGCGCTCCACCTGCAGCAGCTCGTCGATCTCGTCCCAGTCGAGCTGCTTCACGTCCAGCTTCGGCGGCAGCGTCACGTACTTGCCCGCGTGGCTCGGCGACACCTCCTTGGACGATTCGCTCGACGAGACCGGCTTCGAGTCGAAGTTCGAGTTGAGCTCGGACGACAGGCTGAGCGTGTCGTACGAGATGCTCTCCGAGATGGTGGTCGTGTCGTTGTTGCTGTCGCACGGCTCGGTCAGGCTGGACGTGCTGACGCCCATCGCCCCGGCTCCCCGTCGCTCCTGCTGCTGCTGCTGCTGCTGCTGCTGGTCCGCATGGTTCGGGTGGTTTTCCTTTTCGTTGCCCTCCTCCTCCCCATCGCTCGTCGCGTGAGCGTGGGCCAGCGAGGCGGGCGTGCTTTGGCGGTACGAGTTACGCTTCCGGACCGTCACCACGGTGCGCTGGTCGTCGTCCTCCTTCAGGTGGATCATTCCCTGCACCCCCCAGTAGATGCGCAGGGCGCCCTCCAGCACCAGCCGCCCGTTCACCTCGCGGCTCCGTATCTCCATGCTCTTGTTGTTGTGGAACTGGTTGTACGACTTCAGCTTCGACTCCAGGTGCCCCTTGGGTATGGCCGGGCCGGCTGGCGAGCGCTGCACTGCCTGCTTTTTCTGATCCGGCTGGCCGAAGCTCTTGTGCGACTCCACCCGGGTACCGTGGCCGAACAGCTGCGGCCCAAACAGGGCACCGTAGCACGGCACATGGCAGTACGGCACACCTTTGTGCTGCAAAAAGGGGGTTTTATAACGATGGAAAAAATTAGCAACAGTTTGGTGCAGAAAAGCAGATAAAAGGAAATTGTTTTTGTGATTCCCTAGCCAGCATTATTTCGCTATTCATAAAAAAAAACATAACATTATGTTTCGTTACACTCAAATTATGTCAGATTGCTTTATTTATTTATTTTACAAAACTCCTCCGCCAGCTTCTACACCCTTGTTCAGCCAAAACTTCCTCAAGCAGTGGCTCAATCGTTTCAATCTTAGGAAAACAAACAACAAAAACAAAACCATACACGCAACATTGAAACTTGCTGAGTTCAGAAATCACCGTCGCACTTGCCTCATATTTGCTTATCTCTCCAGCTAGTCGGAAGGGGGCTCCGTAAATGAACTCTTTCTACACCGCAAGCGTTCGTTCTTAAGCGCTCTCTTTTGCTCTCGCACGAACTGTTCGGCGCTCGAATGGCATACGGAAAGGGAAGGGCAAGAAATTGATGACGACAGCCTTTGCGAAGCCAAGCGTCCCAAGCAAAACCCTTTGCTCGAGAGCGCGTGTCGTGGGTGTTAAGCGTACTGTGCGTTTGTGTGGTTTGTGTAGGCTTATCTAGGTAAACAAATCTGCAGCTGCCCCACACAGCCCTATTTTAAACCACGCTGCCCGGTTCAAGCAGCAACAGTGGCATCAAATGAAGCATGCTAAGCAATGTGAGGCATTTTGTGTTTCATTTAAAATGCTCCACAGATTTGTTTTGTAGTCCGATTGCTCTGCGAACGCTAGAGTGGTTTCGGTTTTAGTTGTAACGTCCATAAAAAAAAGTTGAACAGTCTTATTTAAATGACACAGTCATCAAAGAATTACAGATGCATAATTGTGGAAGTAAAACTCAACTATTGCAATAAGCAATTCAAACAAATCTATCGTCCCAATAAAAATAAAAATGTAATTCGCTTAAACGTTATATGGTTGGGAGTGAATGACATGAATCTCATAAATTACAAATTATTCGTCAATAACGCGTCAAAACAATTAACAGTATACTGTCAAACAGACTACCACTCCATAGATTCGTATGAATAACCAGTTCGGATTGTGAGATACTTGACATTTACACCGCTTGGAGACCTTTTTGTGTATAACTAGTTAACTTGGCCAGGTGACAGGGCTGCGCAAATAAATTTCAAAGATCGCCTTTAAAAAGTACGCCAACATTAATGTCCTCGAGACAAAATTAAAATGAGATACTTCTGACGACCCTCAAGTGACCTAAAATTAAAACCAACTCCATACTGGCCCTGACACCAGTTCATAACATATTCTGGTTCAAGAAGTGGACATAGCTTAATGCCGGTCCTGGATCTGATACTGAACATATACAGGAATCAATACAGATCATACCGATCCAAGAACTGATTATGGACCCATACCGGTGTTGGAACCAATCATTAACCCAAATCGCTCTTGTAACCGATCAGTAGCCCATACCTGCCCTGGAACTGATACCGACCCTGGTACTAATCATGAGCTGGAAGCAATGATGACCCCATAATGATCCAGAATCAGCTCGCGACTTGGTTTATTACCTGGAACAGTACCTGGAAATGTTCCGGTTTTGGATTTGAAGCCGGGTCCAGGTTTGGGACCGATAAAATTCTAGTTCCTCTCAACAGACCACACTCGCAGTAAATGTGCAACGTAGGAATAGCGTAGGATTTAGCGTAGGAAATATGGTAGAAGTTGTATAGTGATTTTCATTTAAAAAAAAACTATACAGCCGTTAACACATGACTTGTGCTTGGTTATTAGCAATTCACATATCGGTTGAGTTTCATAATTTTAACCACACCACAATGAAAACACCAATTTTATCGACAACTGATGTAGAATTAAGGAGCTTAAGGTTTATGAAAAAGTTACACAACTTATTTGTCCTACCGTAGCAAAACTCCACACATACTGAAGCATGTGCAATACGTGTATTTGATGCAACTACCTTGTGGATCTGTAATTCTTGTGCTATTCAATTGTAAAACAAATTCAATTAAAGCAACAACGTTGTCTATCCTGCCTTGCCCACCCACGAGGGGGGCGAAACCTTTAAAGCCAAACCTTCTTAGCAAAACCCGCAACCCCTGCCTAAACCCCACGAAACACAGCGAAAGGCGATTAGCTGGCCTTTTCTTAGTTTTCTCTATCCCCCGCCAACCTTCGCCCGGTACTCACTTCGGCGTGCTGTCCCGGGTTAAGGCGCTTGCCGCACTCCTCGCACCGCAAACACTCCGGATGCCAGTCGTACCCGAGCGATTGCTTGCGTTCCGCTAATCAAACCCGATGGCAGGAAAGACAAAATGAAAGAAAAAAAATAGATTAAATTAGTCAAACGAACCACGAATCATCACACACTGAGCCATTCCTGCTCTGCCTTACCGAAAAAGACGGGCTTGCCGCATTTGTGACACTTCCACATCGTGCTCAGGCGCTCCCCTCCGTACCGGCCGGTCGGCCCGGGAATGCCGGACAAGGGATACTGCTGGCTGCGGCAGCTCAGACGGCCACCATGCAACTCCTTGCCGGCGCTACCGGGAAGGATGTGCGGTTGCTGTGCTGTCGCTTCAGTGCTCTCGCTTGATTGATTGAATCAGGTTCGTTCGCGCCAGCGCGCCGGAAGTGGAAGTGTTGATCGACGGGATTGATAGGGCTGAGCTGGGGAAAGTGGATCGAAGATTATGGCCGGCTGGAACTGCGCTGCATTCTCCCGCACACACACACACACACACACACAAACCCGGACTCTAGCACATAGACACACACATACACACAAACATTACACAAACGGAATGAGCGGGTCGTGCGGAACGGGAACGGAACTGCAAAATACCTGTTTTGGGAGGGCGAAAGGGGACAAAAAAAAACTGGGATTAGTGTAGCTGCCAAGCGCTGGCTCGAACGAAGTGACACCGTCAGTGCAAAACAGAAGAGGTTTACGGGGGCTGGCAGGGGCTGCGAGAGAAGGGTGCCGCGCCTGCCCCGGGGCACTGGCCCATGCATACAAATGCATCGGAAAGTGCATCAAGGTGCGGTAATTGTTGAGATTAGGGCAACGGCCACGGTACCCCATCCAGAGGGGCGGAAGGGCCTTTTGTTACAACGGGAAGTTTAAAATAATGTACCAAGGGTCAACAACACCTCCGGAAGGGTCGTAGGGGTTTGTCGCCCTTTTGTAACCTTTTTCGCTTCCCCCATTCGCTAACCCCACCCTAACCCAGCGGAAGGTGCAGCTGGGTGCCCGTACCAGCCCACGAGTGTAAAAAGTCCATCTGTTTTTTTGCTATTGTCTCCAACATCTTAAGATTTGCTTCTGCAGCACATCGATTTCGTGTGATGGAATGGGGGAAATTTGCGGGCCGGACCATCTTTGTCTTCCCAGGCCCCCTGTCCCAGCAGGTGGTACGTTTCAGAACGTAGATACGCAGTGTGCGAGTTGGCCACAGGGTTATTTATGGATCTCGGAACACGGTAAACACCCGCTGCCCCCGAACCAATCTTGCCCGCTTCCCACCGACCACGAACGCGGCGTTAACTTACGTTGATCGAGATTAAAACACAAGTAATACGATTTCACTGAAAAACGGTACAGAAAAACGTAAAAAGCACACTACACACAAACTCCCCCACACACACGCGCTCACACACACGCACGCACGCAAACAAATACGAAACTCATGTACGCTGGTGTGTACACTGGCTAATACAATCGGTTGTCAGAATCGAAATGTCAATGTGTTGTTTTCCAGCGAATGACTTTGAATTTTGATTGCAACCAGTTTATGCAACCAACTTGAGCACTCGCAGCAAGGGGTTCCGGGAAAAAGAGCAAAAGAGCTAAAGTAATACCGCGCCCTTGCACCAATCCAACATGGCGTCAGGCTAGAAGATGTACGGAATTTGACAAGCTCGAGATAATGTTTGTCCTTTTTGTTCGAGATGTCTGATAGCGCACCGCATATACGGCATACGTTTGTCTCGTGCGACAATTCAAAAGTAGCTCAATTTTGCAAAACAGAGCTTTCGTTCGAAATTTCTGCTTCAACCAGAACAGTCGAAATATCCAGTTTGATTGCACACCGGATGTATAACAAACTCTAAAAATTACCTTAAAGTTGTTTTAACTTACGTTGTGTATGCTTATACAGGCGGTCCCCGAGATACACTGTACCTCTTATACGCGGATTCGGAGATACACGGTTTTCTAAATTTGACAGTTCTTTGGGCAAATTGTACTGATTTGACACATAAAGTAACAAATGCAAAATAATTTCTATTTAGATCGAATGTGCAAAACCATTTAAAAAGGATTGAAACGGTTGTATTCAATCAGTATCACTTCAAATCATTAATAAAATCCTAAAAAAGCTAAAATCCCCCTATTTGCAAAATAATACGAAAATTAGTGATATTTTGGCTGGAAATCATGATATTTGAATTACGTGGAAATTCGAGATACGTGGTATTTTGGGGCCGTTTTCGGTTCCCATTAACCGTGTATCTCAGGGACCGCCTGTACATCAAAAAGAGGCATGTGAACTAGCCCAAAATTGAGCTACTTCATTCTACGCGGTGTGATATGTATCATCACACTTCATCAAAAATACACCAAACGTCATTTTCAAGACAAATTCGCTCTACGTCTATTTGCACGGTTACCTCAGTATCCAGGCATCCGGTGCCGGTGAGTCCAAATAGATGACATTCTTCTGTATTTTTATTTTCCAGTAAATTTTTAACAATTTCAATACCCAAGCGCCACAGATTAATCTTAAACGACTGGAAAATTAAATATTCATAGAAAAAAATGAAAGCTCCACAGCTTCACTGGTGTGCTCAATAGATGGCGTATTACAACTCATCATTGTATTGCTGTACTTTTCTTGCAATGTCTTCCGCCTAGCTTTATCTCTAATCATGGCATATATGCCCTTCGTTAGTTGCATTATTATTGAGAACATTCCTCAATTCTCACTTGCTTCTGTAAATGATGCACAATGGAGTTTAATATTTAAACAATCGTATCACCGTTTTAGTTCTAGCGATGCATAACTTCAAAGCGAAACCATACAACAATACAGAGAGAAGGAGAACGCTCTCAAACCGAGGAAAGCGCTCCACTGGTTGAGTATCCCACCAATAGATGGTGCCACAAGCTGTTTGTTTTTTTAGAATGCATTAGTCGTGCACCGTCTGCTAAACAAAGCCTTTTTATATTCCCTTTAGGTTGAGAGCTTGAGTCGTTTAGAACCCGTTTGGTGGTCGTTTAGTGGATTGGTGGCACTTGGGATAGCTCTTTTTATTCGCTAAAAAAATAGCAATTGAAAATTCACTCCAATTTCTTTTCAATTTCGTTAACCACCATGAGTAGAGCGATCTGTCCAACATCCAAGCCAAACGAAACATTTTCATCACTTCGCCAAAGTATAATTTACTAGTTCAATTACACGGTGAACGCAAATCGGAGAAATCAATAATGCAACGCATGCCCCAGCTCATCGAGTACGGTATAGCGCGTCGCACCTGTGCAGAGCACGGCCTAAAAACGCGTCTCGCTCGGAACGCGGCCAGAGCGCCGCCTAAGCTGCTGTCAGAGCCCTTACGGCGTTGGTTATAAAATCGGCGCCAAACGCAGTTCTTTTCCATCCAAGGCTTCGTACGGTGAAGTTGTCCGAGTTGCTAGAGTTCGCACCACCCCTCCCACCCATGCCCCTGCTTGGCGACGAGTGTTTTCTGTTGAACTTTTCCCGAAGTGTTTGCCCTGCGAGCGTGTGTCCAACGTGTGCGCGGTATGGTGTCGACCGGTACGGCAAGCGCCAGCAACGAAACGGATCTCGGAATTAACGCGCCTGCTTCGATGTAACAATTGTTTCGCACGCGTCCGTCATCCTGTCCCAGTTGTCGTCGGCGGCGGTGCCGCTTGTTGTGTGTCCCGTTCCGTGTGTATGTGAGTGTGTGCATATGTGACTGTGAGTGTGCGCGTCCTGTACATTCAGTGACTTTTCCTTTTATTCTGGCGGCAGGGCAAACAAAGTGAGGTTACCTTGAAGGGACTGAGAATAAAACTTTCGATCGCGTCTTGCCTGCGCCAACCCTCCCCCACGCCCCGGTGCGGCGTGTGTTGCAAAATTAGCGTTTTTTGTGTGTACGCGTGTGTGTGCGTGTGCTTGTGCGTGATTGTTGTGTTGTGTCGCTCCTGTCATCCGCTTTCCGAGAAGGTAAGTGAGGTTATTACGAATTCTGGGAATCGCGGTGGCTTCCCTTGGAACTGTGGGTAGCTTGCGTGTGTGTGCGTGCATATTTTGTCTAGCTCGCTGTACTGCATGGACACCGCTGTGCTACCGTGCGCGCGTGTGTGTTCGTATGTGTGTGACAGTTCTGTGTGCGCGCTTGGGGTTTTAGGGTTAGGTGCAATTGCATTGGGAAAGCCAACCGTTGCTCGGTTTGCGTTTCGCATCTTTTCATTCTCTTCTTCTCCTTTCCGCCGCAGGCAAACATCCCGCGCTCGCTGACATCCGAGCTCTATCGCAATCAATCATCTCCTCTCGGTGGTCAAGATGGCAGACGATTCCCAGAGTGAAAACAGCGCGCCGAACGAAGGCACACCCTTCGTCCGCAATCCGGCCAACTGTACCTCGCCGTACTCGGTGGACATTCTGCTGTCGCCCTTCCTCGGCTCGATGGGAGCGACCGAGGGCCTGTCGCTGATACGCATCAAGCGCCCGCCGCCGTCGCGCACCCGGTCGCCCTGGACGATCCGGCTGATGTCGCGCCGGCACGAGTGTACCTTCACCTACTACTACCAGGTGCTGCTGCTGGACGAAGCTAAACTCATCAGGTAAGGGGGGGGGAAGGGGTAGAAGAGTGCGGAGGGAAGCATCCATTTTGTTTTTTTTTGTTGTGGTTTTCGCGTAATTTTTTGGCATGGCCTCCTGCTACACTGACATGTGTTGCTGGTACGCCTGCTGACGTTCCATTAAACCCGTCACTACAAACTGTCCGTTCGCTTGCTTGCCGTTTTTGTTTTTTTCAGAAACCTGAGCTGCCCATTCATTGCCGGTGCCGATTTGCTGCAGGGCGAACTGGCCGACTACAAGTGCCAGCTGGCGAAGGAGTACTGTAAGGTCGATCTGGCCTACATCCTTTCGCTGCGCTACGGCGAGGACGGCGCGGACGGCCCACGGCCGCTGGACGTCCCGCGGGCGACCAAGGTGGTCGAGAGCGTGCTGGAGGCACTGAACTTCCTGCACAACGTCGCCGCCCTGCTGCACGGCGATCTGAAATCGTTCAACGTGCTGGTGCAGGGCGACTTCGAGGCGGTGAAGCTGTGCGGGCTCAGCCGCATGAGCCACAAGGTGGACGGGGACGGCACGGTGGAGGGATGGACGGCGGAAACCGTCAGCTCGGCGGTGGCGCTCGGCCTCTGGTCCGCCCCGGAGCTGTTCGAGAACAGACCCGGCACGACCAAGGCGGACATCTGGTCGTTCGGGCTGCTCGTGTTCGAGCTGCTGACCGGCTATCCGCCCCACACCTTCCCGGGCGTGATGGACAAAGCGCTCGCCGAGCCGAACGAGGTGCTGGGCATGCGCAAGCCGGCCGGCCGCCGCAACTCGGACGTGGTCGTGATGGACGAGGACGACACCGACTGCGTGATGGTGGAGGACGATCCGGGCAGGCAGCAGAAGCGGCTGAAGGCGGACGTCCCGTTGGTGGTGGCCCGCAAGCGGGCGTACGAATTCCCGCCCCTCAGCAGCAGCGACTACATGCTGGAGGCGGGCGGTGCTGGAGAAGCCGCCGGAGCAGAAGCGCAAGGTTGGATGAAGCGGTCCAGGGCGGAGGATGGCAGTGCGGCGGAGGGCACCGGCAACAACAAGCAGCTCACAATCGATCTGCTCAACGACGAGGACGACGCACCGCAGGAGCAGGAGCAAAACGGGCTGTCGAACCTAGAGGCCACCACCACCCCCGCGTCGACCGCTGCACCGATCGAGCCGGCAGCGGGAGCGGTCCAGGGGGAAGTAACCTCGTCCGAGGCGATGGCGGAGGCACCCGGGGGCGAACAGGCCCTGCCGCTTGCTGCGGCCAAGGTTGAAGCCGCGGTGGCCGCCTTCGCCGAGGGCACGGCGCCCGGCGAGGGAGAGAACGTCCCGGGCGAGGCGGCGGCAGCAGCAGCAACCGGCAAGGGTAAGAAACCGGTCGACGATGTCGTGATGGTGCTGGACAGCTCGGACGAGGACGAGGACGAGCCGAGCTTCCGGGACAGCCAGCGGCTGCGCGAAGTGCTGAGCGACGAGGAGAGCGAAATCTACGACTCGTTCGACCAGGACGAATGCTACGACGACGAGCCCGTCTCGGAGATCGATTCGGAGCTGGATGATGACAACTTCATCAACTACGCTAGCCTCGGCACGCGCCCCCCGATCCCGTCCGACATTCCGCTCGGGGCGGAGTATCGCCGGCTGCTGGAAGTGTTTCTGGTGTGCACCCGCGAGGACCCGGCCGACCGCCCGACCGCCAAACTGCTGCTCGGCGCCATGAAGCTCAGCGCAGACACGGCAGCAGCAACGCCACAATCAACCTCCCCAGATCAACCGCCAAACAACTAAACGTGCTGCGTGTGTGCACTGCGTCGCAGTTACTTGTACATTCAACGATATGCACACATATTCCATTACCTTATAAGTTTGTGGCAAACTTTGTCTTTGTAGTCGTTCGAGGAGAGAACGCTATTAGATTTGTAGCGTTAGTAGTATTCGATTTTCTATCGCACCTCTAGAGGGAGGGGAGCATTCTTGCATGTACATAGGAAACTGTTTGTTGTTTTTTGGGTCAATTCTTTCATTCTTTCTCTTTTTTTTTTTTTTGGCAAGAAGCTCATGGTACGAAAATCCAGCTTGACACATAGCCGGTCTAAGATGGACAGGTGCTTCTACTTTTTTTTTGTCACTTTCACTCCGACGATCAAAGTTACGGGTCGTCTTAGGTTACTACCAGGATGGCAGGGAGAGTTACACTAGTTAGGAAATAGTTCGCCAGCTGAACGCCAACAACCCCTGAACGCGAAGGGGGGGGGGGGGGGGGAGTAGGTTCAGTTCAGGATTGATCTCTCCTCCGCCTGTGCCCGCGCGCCGTTCGATCTCTGTGAGCATTGGTGTAGGCGCAAGAGAAACGGGCCAGGGAACGGACGAACAGGGGAGAAAACAGGCTGGCAAAAGGAGTGGGAAAGCGTTTCCTTTTCTGCTCATTATTTAAAGCATTTCACTAAAAACAAACCTCATCGGTAATCTCTCTCTCGCGAGCGCGCGCGCGCGCGCGTCAGCGTCTTAGGGAAAGACAGCTGCAATTCGAACTACACTCACCTACATTTTAAACCTCATTCACACACAGAGAGAGAGAGAGAAACATATGGTAGACGTAAAACAAACAGCTAGAAGCAGAGAACTGGACAGGCTCTATCGCTCATGTAGAATGGATGTAAATGTAATGTAATGTGTTGTGGTAGGGCTTAGTCAGTGCGCTGGTATGAAGACGCTCGTTAGCCGTACCTATATATTGTTAGGTAAAAGAGATAGGGAAAATTCACCAACCAGCTAACTGTACAGTTTGTAAATATGTACAAGGTAAGACTTTTCGTAACTTATCTGTCCATTTCTTGAGTTGACTCGAGCGCATAAATGCTATATGATGCATTAATCATACAGCGCTATATACGATCAATTCTGAAATGAACTATGAACTTGTTTTCGATCGAAATGCTCAGTGCGAAACGTCAGTAGGAAGTTTAAAACAAAGCAACAACAAAACAACACATTTTACCAATCTTGGCGCGCGCCTGCCCCATTTTTCTCCCTAGCCCACGCAGGCACATTTTACCAAACAGAACTAGACATCACCATTGAATTCCTTCTTTTTTTATCTTCAAAACACTAACCACACTATTCTGAACTATTCATTCACTATTCACAGCAAACTCCCAAAACCGTTTGTCCTGCAAACGGAAATTAAAGACAAAAGGGCGTTGTGCGTTTGAATGCAATTGAATTTCATTACGATTTAAACACGTAAAACAACACCGAGCTGCGCGTGTATGCTCATAAGGGTAGGGTAGAGATCGGGAGAGGGCAGCGGTTTTTTTTTTTTTTAATCAAAATAACATATAGAAATGCGCCAATAACAATAATTACAAACCGCAACGTCAATCCCTCAGCGCAGTAAATTAACAGCCACAAGAGCGCATGGGACGTGGCGGCCCCATGGTGGTTAAAGCAAGCACCGTTTATGTTAAATGCCGTTGAAAAATGTAACGCCAGGAATTGAAGAATAAAATGAATTTGTTAAAACGGTTATGATGATGGCACGAAAAACTGTCTCGCCTTTCGTAAATGTATTATCGTTGAGCTGAAAAGAAATTGCCCATGCCCGCTGCGAATGACACTCGATAGTGACCAGCAAGAAATATGCGAATTATCTGCTCGGTTTCTGAGTCGTAAATTTCCCAGTACCAACAACGAAATGTGTTGGGCAAATGAATGCGGTTCTAATCAACGTGCCCAGTAACGCTGTGTCAGCTGCTCTTTGTGATCTCAATGTTTCATACTCTTCAGTACAAAAACGAATAAAACCGTCATAATTCTGCGGTCTAGATGGTATTCCAGCTATGGTACTCAAGAAATGCAGTGCTGCTGTGTGGTCATCGGACCACTTAGTCGCTTGTTCTCTCCATTACAACGTCAGACTTTCCTAACAAGTCAATCAAGGTCGATGCCGTGTATACGTGGCTCTCAAAGCAGCGTTTGATAGAGTGGCTCATCGGTTCCTGTTGGCCAAACTGAGTAAGCCAGGCCTGTCGGATCCCCTTATAGTCTGGCTCAGATCATACCTCCTATGCCGCACATATCGAGTCAAACTTAACTACAAAGCTTCGTCGCTAATCAGTTGTCACTCCGGAGTAGTGATGGGAAAAATCAGCGATCAGAATCTCAATCCCAATCACAATCCCAATCGAATTGCAATCCTAATCCCAAACGAATCGCAATCCCAATCAGAATCCCAATCGAATCGCAAACGAATCCCAATCCCAATCGCAAAGGAATCTTTTAGGGATTCAAATCCTACAAACGGTATTCGATGCGATCGAATCTTTCTAGGGATTGAATATTCGAATCTTCCAAATCCCGAATCTCCCAACACTACTCCGGGGTACCACAGCCTCGGCCCCTTGCCATTTTCCTTGCCAGTTTGTCAACAGCTACTACATTAATGAAACGGAATTACCACGTTGTACTACAGTAAGGGATCTGAGCGTTGAAGTGGACGAAAAAAACCAGAACTCATAGACAACTTACATTTCTACAAAACGAGTATAGGAGAACTTTAGCCTCGTACAACGCCCCTCTATTCGCAATGTGCAGACAGTTCAATTCTAGTTTCGAATCATTTGACTTCCATTTGACTACGCACGAGCTTTAAAACTAGGACATTAGATTAGACTAGTTTTAGGTAATAAAAAAAACCCCAACAAACGCCAAATAAGGAAAGCAGATGTGTTTGATATATTATTTTTTAAATCTTTTTATTTCGATTCTTTTCATTCGCACATTTCAATGCGGGTTCGTCGCTTTTTAATTCTTTGAAATACACAACTGTAATTTGAAATTTTCAAATATATAACTAGATTTCTCTTTCAACATGGACCCGGCGGCAGCAGCACACCTCCTTCTCCTCTCACTTCTCGCCCCGTGCCGGTAGCCACCAGCTGGTTCGCGCTTTCATCTCCCATCGCGCATCGTCCGCGTGGGGCTGTGTCGGGTTTCTCGCCTGAATGAGGTATGTTGTGTGCTTCCGTGTTTCCCTCCCCCCCCTCCCCGCAAAAAAAACCCCAATTCCCCCCACATTATCTTTCCACTAGCATTTTTTTCCTACTCCTTTCCTCGATGCACACACACACTCACTTCACTCTCTGTCTCTCTATCTGCAGTAGCTGAAATTGTTACACACGCGCCTCGCCTTCTCCCGTGGAGCTGTGTGTTGCAAGTAGTTGGTTTGTAATAATTATAGTATAATAATAATAACCAGCATCGTCGTCATCATCATTGATCACCACTATCATATACTGATAATAATGATGACAGGAGCTTTGCCTCCCCACCACCCACCCACCCCATTGACGGGAGAGCGCTCCTTACACACGGATAGTCATGATAATAATAATTTTAATAATAATAATCGCTATAGCAGAGTGTTTCCATGTATAGGTGTGTGTGTGTGTGTTTTGTTGATGTTTTTGTTTCACTAGTAGTAATAATAATCGTAATCCGTAATAATCATGGTTACTAATCATCAATTCGCTTTCCTATTATTTCCACACTCCCTCTTTCATCTCTCTCTCTCTTTCTCTCCTTCTTCACACTTTCTTATTTTCATGTTTTACTTCTGCTAAACGTTCCCGCACGCCGTACATTTTCCCGTCTATAGAGAGTCGCTTCCAAGGGTAGCGGATCCACCCGGGAAAGAGGGGGAAGGACGAGCGTGGGAGCGCGGTAGTAGATAGTAGTAGGGTTGGTAGTGTATTACGTGTAGTAGTAGTAGGTAGTAGGTAGTAAGGGTAGTTGCACTACAAGTTACTCCTCTGCTTGTCGCTCTCCTCTCGCTCTCAAGCCTCAATTTCAGTTGCCCCCTCCTTTCGTTTTGCAACAATTTCGATCGCCTGCTAACCACGTGGTGCTTGCCGCATTTACACACGCCTTCGATCCGCTAGCTGCTTGGTTAAATAATGTCTTCGTGTGATTCGTTCTCTGCTAATGAGTTGTTGTTGATGATGTTCTACTAATATTAAAAAAAAAAAAAAACCAAAACAAACTTGAACCGCGCTCGCCTGCGCAGCCGTTTAACATGACTTCTTCCACCTAACGCACACGCACCCTCCCAGGAGCTTGCCTATCTTTATGTATATGTATATGTATAGTGTTCAATCATTTCCGCTTGAATTCGGACGAAATCGCGCATCACGTATATCTGGGATTGCTATAGTTTAGGTTACACATTCACCGCCATTTTTGTTTGCCCACCATTTCGCGCACCGATTGCCCGCGCTAAGGAAGAGAGGTTAGGGCGTTGCTGTTTTTTTTTGTTTTTTTTTTGTTTTTGCGATAAATCTATTTACATCATGGAAACCACTTGCATGTGTGTGTGTGTGTTTGTGTGTTTGTGTGAGTGTATACAAGTAATCCTTTCAATCATCCCGCGTGTTTAGACCCGCCTACGTTCGTAACCGATTTTTGCTTTCAATATCACGTGCATTTTTTTCCCCCGTTCCCTTTCTTTCTCTCGGGTTTCTCATCTTTCTCCGCTTCATTTGCTTACTTTACTTTTCTGGTTTTTTTATCTGAATTCATTTCACACGTTTTTACTTACACCCATTATATTCACCTATTATTTTGATATTTTGTTTAACGTGTATGTGTGTGTGTGTGTGTTTGCATAATTTTTTTTTGTTTTGCATTGCTTTTTGTTTTGTATAATTGTTTTAAACTCGCCCCACCACCTCCACCCGCACCACTCCTTTTGCTTCTGCGCGTCATTCGCCGCTCGCTCTCGGTCGGCCAACGGATGCCACCCGGCGTGGTAGTGATTTGCGAATGCAGTCGACTGTGTCTTGCGCTGTGTGTGTGTGTTTTTGTAAAAAAAAGTAAAATGAGGAAAGCGAACAAAACCTTCCCCACCGGACGGCCAACTTCTCATACGCCACGTGTTTGTCGTCGGTGCTCTCCCTCCTCGGTTTACCTGGCCGGAGCGGCTTGTAGAGCGAAAATAACAACAGCCAAAAGAGCGCTGTGTTTTTGTTTTTGTTGATGGAAGGATGTAAAAAGGATGGAAAATAAAGTGAGTGAGTGGAGGGGGAAGGGAAAGATACACATCATAAGCAAAGCAGAAGCAAATGTAAAAAGAAGAAAATATAATACGCAAAAATAAGAGGGAAGAATTAAAGGAAAACGAATAAAAAAGCCAAACTAAACCAACAAGGACGCACAAAACAAACAGATGCTCTAGTGTGCAAGCCGAACGAAAATATCTCATAAGCATAATACTTCATTTTCCATTTGTTTCCAATTTCCACCGTTTTTCTTCCTATTTTCTGCTCTTTTTTCTTCTCTCTCTCTCTCTCTCTCTCTCTCTCTCTCTCTTTTATCCCTATCGCTCTACCCGTTAGATTGCCGGTAGGATAGGTCCTACCCAATTTAATATCATAACCCTGGCGTGTGCTTTCTATGTCTATTTTCCGTTTTTCCTATATGTGTATGTGTGTGTGTGTGTTCCCCCAAATTTGGGACCGTTAACTGCTGCTTAGGGTTGTAGCTGACGCTGTGTATATTGTCTCCATTTTTTCAGGATAGCAAAAAAAAACAAGACCGAACCCTGATGCACATATTGTGAGATGAAGTGAGCCGAGCTTTGCGTCCCTTGGAATGTGACGTCATCGAAGGCGTATTAAAAACCGCCATCATATTCTGTGGAAGGACAACCATGTGTGTGTGTGTGTGTTTGCTAGCTTTTTTTAAAAAATCGAAATTAGAAGCTGCTCTACCCAAAGAGTGCAAACCACACGTGCTTTTCTGAATTATGCAACGATCAACACAGCAAAAGTGACCAGCGGAAAAGTGCCCCATTTTACCACCCCGCCCCGACCCCCGACCTTCTGTTTCCTGGTGGAATGTATTTTTGATTGTCTGTCGGTAGGCGAGGCCCCGTTTTTTCTTTGTTTTGCTGCCACGCGTTTGAAGGGTTCGTCGTCTGCTCTCCGGCTTGGGGCACAATGTCCTCCGCTTTGCCTCGTTTCGTGTACACAGCGCGGTGAAGGTGTGAGTGAGTTTGTTTTTTCCGCGCGCGCGTGTGTGTGTCAGCGCTGACTAGATCGTGCGCAAAGCAGCACGAAAGCCCAGGACGCCAACCGCTCAACTTAGGAAACTAAGTAGCATAGGAAAGCATGTGTTTGTGTGCTTGTGCGCTCTCTGCGCAAACCCGAGTGACAACAGAGAGAGAGGGGGAGGGAGATACAGAGATACAATACTGATTTACACGACGCGACGCCGAAAGCTCCGCAAACCGCACCCTTTCTACTCGATCGCGATCGACCAGAGCAGCCGCTTGCGGTCGAGTGAGGTTAGCTCGGCGAGCGCTTCGCCCGCATCGATCGCCTCCTCCTCCTCCTCCTGCTCGTAGCTGCCGACCGGCGGTTCGTCCCGCGGGGCGGTGTTCGTGCCCGGCCGGACGCACGTGCTGACCGCGTCGATGCTGTCGTAGAAGTCGACCCCACCGTCGGACGAGTTGCGGGCGGTCGTCGCGGTGGTCGTCACGGACAGGGGCGCACCCTCGCCGCGGCCACCGTCCGTCCCATCATCCTGCCCGGCGTGCCGCAACCGGTTCACCTTAAACTCGACCAGCTCCTCCTCGCCGTGCGGTGGCCGCTGGGGACAGTACAGCAGGCAGCTCTGGCGCTCGTCCGGCTCGCTGGCCGCCTCGTCCGAGCCGCCGCTGCTGAGCACGAGACACTGCTCGCCGCCGCCGGTGTGCTGTGGGGCGGGCGGGTGGCACCGTGGTGACGCTTCCTCCCGCTGCTGCTGGTGCGCACAGGCGGCACTGCTACCGATGCCGCCCGCCACCAGCTGCTCCCAGGTTTTCAGTATGTTCGGGTTCACCCTGCCCACCAGCCGGCAACCGTCCGGTCCCGTCTCGCCCTGTCTGCCGGGCGACTGAAACGCGACCAGCTTCGGGCTTGGCACTATCAGCGACTCCTGTCCCGCATTCTGCTCCTGCTCGTCCTCCTCGTCCGAGGTGTCCATCAGCAGGAGGGGATGCTTGTACGCCAGCTCGTCGATCTGGCGCTGCTGCTGCTGCTGCTGCTGCGGCCGCTGCTCGCCCTGCAGTACGAGCGGGCGGACGTGGAAGATGGGCGGCGGTATGGCCGACTGGCGGTTCTTGGCCGCCAGGTACTCGCCGATCAGGTCCCGGCGCGGCTCCGACAGGGCCGAGGTCGAGCAGGCGGCCCGTACCGTGGCGGCGGGGGCGTTGGCGGTGGGCGTGGTCGGTGTCTTCGGGGCGGTGGTCGCGCTGCCGGTGGCCGTGCGCGATCGTACCCGCCCGATGGCCCGCAGCGAGGACGCGTACATGTCCGGCGAGCGGGCAATCCCCGGCAGGGGCGGTGGAGGCGAACGGATACCCACACTGCTGCTGCTGCTGCTGCTGCTGGTGGTGGTGGAGGTGGTGGTGATAATGGCGGGGGTTGTATGATCCGGTACTGCTAGCGGCGTTAGTGTCGGTTTCACCAAACGGAATGTGTTGTTTCTTCGCGCCTGTTTTTTTTTTCGAGTGTGTGTGTGTGTGGGGGGGTGTGTGAGAATTGGAGAGAAAAAGAAAAAGAAGAACAAGAAAAAAATGGAAGAGCGAAAAGAGATAGAATGAGTTACCAGTCACAAACAAACTAGCCGGTCGAGATTGGCTATAGCAAAACAGGGGAGAGAAGGGGTGAGGTGGTGGGGGGGTTGATTCTTGAGGGTTATGAAGGGGGGATGGGTGTAATATATCTTTTTTAATTTGTTTGTGTACTGCACTACAACAGGATTTCATTACAGTTGTGGAAAGGATGTAGGGTTATGCTCTCTGTCTCCCTCTCTCATCTCGCTCGCTCTTTGCTTGTTCTGGCGTAACACTAGCTTCGTAGCCGCTACTTGCAAAGTGGTGCAGAAAAAGCTCCCAAAATGAAACTAAAAACAGATACCATTAAAAAAAACACGAAGCTAACAATACACTTCAACTCTTGGTGCGCGCGATGAGAGCATAACTGAGTGCAAGCGGAAGGGAGTTAAGTGTGTGGATGATGAAAAGGGGGTTGTTTTTCAATTGCCATGAAGATGTTAAGATGGTGGATGAGTGTTTGGGTGTTTATGTGAGTTTTTGGTGTGGTACTAAAACTACCCATTAGCCAACTACCGGATGTTAAGATCTACCAGAGAATCCACCCAACAATAATATGCTACAAAAACCGAACTCGGAGGGGAAGGTAGTGCAGTAATTCAGTTACTGCAGTCGGTGGGTTTATAGTGCTTTCTGCTGGTGTGGAGATGATGATGACAATACAGCGCTTCATTTACTATTCTGGTTGCAACGGTCAGCTCTTATTCTGTGTTTGAAAAGATTAACAAAAAAAAAAAACATACATGCATGCACAAATACAAACACATATATTACAAGGTTAATCACCACACATCGAAGAGGCTCAATACGATGACTCCCGATTGTCCAGCACTGTCCTGGTCTCCGGTTTAATGGGACCGGGGTTCAATAGTTGAGTCAGCGAGCAACGAGAGGAACCAGCGGTTCCGCCCAGTCTGTAACACATCTGCAAGTGCTTGCAATGAACTGGGGTTGCGGTTTGTTTTGCACTCTCTTTTACTTCAACGAGGTAGAGCCGATTAGTTAGACCACTTTACGTTTTGCATAGAGCTGCGAACTGCAGAAGATGTCACCAACATCTTCCAACATTCTCGGATCCACCTTGGCTCATCTTCCATTTTCATAGTGGAGGTATCCCAGATACTTGGAACCTCCAGGGAATATCATCCAACTTCTTCCAAAACACTTGCGACCACCATGGAACATCTACAAACTTCATATTGGAGCATCCAACAAACTTGAAACTTTCATAAAACATCTTTCAACCTCATAGTAGGGCATCCAACATACCTGGTATAACCCTGCAACATCCTCATCCCTAGCTGCTTAATGAAGTCATCCAACATACTAACGACCACAATAGCACATCTTCCATCTTACAGTGGAGGTATATTAAATATTTGGGACCTCCAAGAAACATCTTCAAACTTCATCCAAAACACTTGCGACCACCATGGAACATCTTCAAACTTCATAGTGGAGGTACATAACATACTTGGAGCCACGATGTTCATTTTTCAATTTTCAAGAATGTGAGTTCGAGCCCAAAAACAAAATTGGAAAAACGGATTAAATGTCCTGAAAATATTATATACACTTTTTTTTTCGCAAACGTCCGTCAAGAAGGTCAAGGTAGATAACACAACCGATAACAGAAATGAAGTAAAACAAAACTATAAACACAACAGACATGAGACATATGTTAGAGACATAACGTTATGAATTTTGTAATTTTGTTATGCTCTTCTTAAAATAGAAATACAAACAAATGATGGAACTGATAAGTAAGAACAAAAACAATGAATTGTATGAATTGTATACACTCAACACACAAACACTCTCAACCACACACACACACACACACACACATACATACATACATAACATTCATAGTAATCGTACCAATTGGAACAGATAAGTACACGTTCTCCACCATATTCAACGAAAGGAAATAATGATCCGAACATGATGATGGGAGATAGGGATGAGCAAGTGAGCCTGATTTGGTATTAGTGAGGGACGTTGGGATGGTATAGGGAAGGGGGAAAACGTTTGTTCTACTGCGGTAGGTTCGAGATAACTAACACTAGAGCACTACTTATCCGTACGTACAATGGGCAAATCTTTGAAAGTGGCAATTCGGAAGGCGGCAGTAATGTCAGCTAGTCTTGTATGGCAATGAATGTACTAAACTGTAACCTTCTCGAGTCATTTGCTCTCGCTAAGTTTAAGGAAGCAGCTGCAGAGCATTCTGCACTTCTGTTCATATCATACGACAAATCTCTTTGCAAATTGAGCTCAAGAAAATATCTTTTAGACATCACACAAAATGTCTCTCTTAAACAGTTGTCTATACTGCTACAACTATGTTGCCCTTTGTTGGTGGGATTACGGTATTGTTTCTTGGTCTAGCTGCCAAGCAATAGGGTGAAGTGATGATGAATGAGGCATGAATGAAACTAAAAACAATGCAGCACAAATACACACACACACACACACATACGAAAACACGTGATGGTGGTGGTGACTACTGAAATCGTAAGACCCCAACCTAGTACACAAGCTGGAATGAAGATAAATGCGCAAAACTTAAAACAAATGACGGGATGCTACTACTACATGGCAACACTATTACCAAAACTAAAAAATGGAAAAAAAGAAAACCAACCAACTAAAAGCCAGCCACAAAATGCTTTACCAAGCGTATATCCAAAACGCATGAAATGGGTGAAAAAGTATGGTGACGGTGAGGGAAAGGACAGACGAATGGAAACAGATAGCGCATGAGTGTGGAAGAATAAAAATGTAAAAAGAGGTAGAAGATGTAAAGTGGATGATGGAAAAAAAGGGTGCAGAAAAATGTATACAAAGAATTGGGACGCATTGGGTGAGAAAATGGCGGAAAAAAATCGATTGCAGAAAACAGAGCAGTGGTGAGGAATAGAAGATGTAAAGTGAAGGGTGAATAGAAGAAAGTTGAAAATTCGTGTACAAACAGCTGGTTGAAAGTTGATTGTACAATGAGAGTTAAAGTAGTGAACAACAACAAAAAAAGCGCTACGGAAACCAAGAATGCAAGATGGAGTGGGGTGAAAAGCTGTCGAGAGTACTGTACACACACACACACACACTAAACACCAAAATGGAAATTCGGCCCAGTTTTTAGGGAGAAAGAGAGGGAGCAGAAACGGAGTGCTGTGGGTGTGAGGAAAAGGGTGGTAGGGTAATGGATGGAATAGAATGAAATATTTTGAAAGGCAAAAAACCAAAACAGGGAACAAACGTGGTCATTTTTGCCCTTTGCGCTCGGAGATAGGGTTTAGAGGGTTGGGTGAGAGGATGTGGAAAGAAAACACAACAACAAAACGGGTAACGAAAAATAAAACAAAAATCGAAAACAAAAATACAAAAATGAAACAAAATAAGAGGACTTACGAAACAAGAAGAAACAGGTAGGCTACCACACACGCGCTAGAGGAATGGCAGTAGTAGTAGTAGTGGTTGGTGGTTGTTGCTGTTCTTGGTGGTGGTGGTGGTGGTGGCGGTGGTAGTAGCACTAGTAGTAGTAGTGGGTAGTAGTGGTAGTAGTAGTAGTAGTAATGGGTAGTAGAAAATGCTAGTAGTAGTAGTCGGGCGCAGTTGGCCTCGCTGTGGCCGGTATGCGAACGGTGGGGCGCAGCAGGAACCGTCGGCGCATGTCCGTGTTTTCAGCATCACTGTTGCCCTTGCTGGTCGTTGCTGCTTGCCGTCCGTCCACTCTGCCGATCAGTAGTTGTGTAACATTTCCTCACTTGGTCGGCGCTTTAGCATGGACGGCGTTTTGCTTGCCCAGCCAAACAGCCGAAAGACTCTGGGCAGTGTATCCTGGAGCGGAGGATTGCATCACTATTTCTCTCTGAATCGCTCTCACTGTATCTCTCTTTCTGAGGTGTTTTGCTCCGCAACTTTTGCCGCTCGCTGCCACATTATCTTTAAGGCATTGCGCTTTTGGGGTACGGGTGATATCTCGTTGCTGACTCACGGGGGCAGCTTTGGACACTCGGGGTCACGCATTTTGTTTTGTTTTTTTTTTAGAGAGAATTAGAAAGTTCAGACACACACACACACACAACACATGTGGCAGGCTCGGTAGAGTAAAATACAACAAAAACACACATCATGCATGCGCTTAATGACGTACACAAAACCGCCCTTCCCGGTTGCCGTTACACGAACACACACAAAAAAAAATGAAATCCCACGGTTTTCCCCCATCCCTGCCGACCCACACATCTCCAAAAACTCAGCTCAGATACGCACACAAACACACACACACACAGTCAACTATCTCAAACATTCAATACACACACACACGCACATTCGCAACGGAAATAGTAGACGCAAAAGGAAAACAATTGTTTGTAATGGTGTTTTAATTGGAGCTGTAGCTGCGACACAAACAAACAGAGACGAACACAAACTTACTATAGTCAAACTAAAAGGGGGGGGGGGGGGGGAGACTGCAAAGAACACTGGGTGAAACGTGCAAAACAGGAAGAGAGAAAAAGGACGAGAAAAAAAGAGTGTCAAACCGAAACGAACGCAACAGAAAGTTGGCTCCCTAGATCGTTCCCGCCAGTTCCTGGAAGTGGGGGGGGGGGGGGGGGAGTGGGCACAGCACATCCGCTGGAATGTAAATACGCAATACGCTAAAATCTTTTGGCCCTCCAGTTTTGTCCTGTTTTACGCAACCCTGCACTGGAATGCACCGCGAAAAAACCCACCCAACCCGGAGTAAGGTGTGTACATGCTGTGCTCTTGTACGTTCGAGGGCGCTAAAGCGATACGATAAGAGAGGGTAAAGCGGGGTAAAGAGGACATCGCCCCCCTCCCCCCCCTCTTTGCTAAGCTGTCCTAACCCTGCCGCTACGCAGCTGCCGAAAGCGAGCACAAGCACAGCCGCGACCCAAAGGGCCGCGAGACGTGCCGCAGGAAGCAGTAGATCGTAGGGAGACGAAGAAGTAGAAGAAGAAGAGGCAGAAAACTTATTAACATAAACTAAACAAAAACGGGAGAGCAAACACACACATACACACAAACACACAGTGCCGCACGCGTGCTTGTTTCCTTTCTGCTGGGGGTTTCCCTCCTCAAATCATTCCCTTTTATCGCTCCCTCTCTCTCTCTATCTCTGGCTCTCTATCTCTCTCTGGCTGATGTCCTCTGCACTACAGCGGGAAAACTCCAGCCGGACACTCGCGCGGTTGAGATGATGGTGGTGTCGGTTGTGTGGCGGTGGTTTGGTGAAGGTGAAGATGGTGTTTTGCTGAGTGGTTTTGGAATGGTGATGAAAGGAGGTGTGTGGTGACGACCGTCCCGTTCTGTCACTTCCGTATCCACACACACGCGCACACATACACACACCCCGCCCGTTCCCTCGTCTCCATCCCCCACTGTCATGCATTCAGGTGGGGGTGGCCGGTGGCTGGCGGGAGCAGGGTGGCGTTTACATCTTCAGCCAGTTCAGCCAGCTACGGTTGCGTACCTTCACGTTGCTGCTGCTGGTGGTGGTGGTAGTGGTGGTGCTGGTGGACGCCGTTACCGAGGCCGAATCGTCCGACTGGCCGGTCGACCCGATCGAGGCGGTCGAGGCGTGGCGCAGGACGGTGCTGCCACCGCCGACACCACCGCCCGCCGTGCTTCCCTTGCGCTCGGGGGGCCCGCTGCCCGGGCTGGCGGCACCAAGCTCCTTGCGGGAGCCGGACTTGCTCAGCTGCTGCCCGCCGGTGCTGCTGCTGCTGCCGGTCGCGAGCACCCCGTACGTGGACACCTGGGCCGACTGCAACCGGGACAGCGAATCACAGTTCTTCACCTTGCTGGTGAGATTGTCGCGCTTGGCGCGCGGCTGCGGCGAGGAGCACACGATCCCGTACGGCGGGACCGGCGGCGGCGGCGGCATCCCCATCGACGTGCGCGTGCTGGCGGCGGGCGAGGACGGTGGCGCTGAGCCGCTGGTGCTGCTGCTGCCCTTGCTGCCAGCGGCCGACACCGGTATCGAGGAGGAGCGCGACTTCTCCAGCGACGGCGTGTCCTTGCTGGTGCGCCAGCTGAGCGCCGAGTCGGCCCGGTACAGGCTGCCGCTGCTCGTGCTGGTCGTGTCGCGCGTCCGGGCCATCGGTTGCGGCGGTTGCTGCTGCTGGTGATGGTGATGGTGCTGATGCTGCTGCTGCTGCTGCTGGCCGAACGAGCTGGCCGTGTCGGTTGACTTTACGTACAGGCTGCCGGTGCTCTTGGTGAGGCTACGGTTCGACGGCGGTCCGGACGAGCCACCGCCGAGCGGACGCTGGACCGGTGCGGTCGGCGTGGTCGGGGTAGGTGTGGCGGAAAAGTTGCGCCCGGTCGGGGGTTTCGGTGCGGCCGAACCCTTCGTCCCGGGCAGCGGTATCTTTGACGGTCGGCGACGGGGCGTCTCCGGTGGTTGCTGCTGCTGCTGCAGCTGCTGCTGCTGGGGAGGAGTTTGATGTAGCAAGAGGCGACCACCCGCCGCCCCTATGCTGCCGTCCCGGTCGGGCTGATCCTGGGTCGACTCGGTGCTGCTGTTGTGCTGCTGCTGCTGCCCAACGATGTCATCCATCGCGACCGGCGTCATCGCCTTCATGGAGGGCGTCGACACCTGGGAGGACGATTGCAGCAGGCGCGGCCCGCTCTCGCCCCGCAGCCCCAGCAGCATGTGGGGATGATGGTGATGGTGGTGGTGGTGGTGCGGGTGGTGATGATGAAGCTGCGGGTGCGTGTGCGACGCGGACAGCATCGGCGAGGTGGGCGGTGGCGGCGAGGACGACGACACGGAGGCGGCGGTCCGCTCCGGGCTGCCGACCGTTGACGACGGCACCGATTTGCTCGTCGACTTCGACTCGATCACACGCAGCTGCGCCTTGGTACCTTCGAGTTCGATCGATTTCTCCTTCAGCTAAAAGGCATTGAAAAAAAGGAAATTGTAAAATTGCGTTCGTGGGCCACCTCTTGCTTCTCTTACCTGAAACCGTAGATCGTCTACGTCTTCCTTCGACTTTTCGAGCCGCTCCTTTAGGGTAATGCGCGACCGGGTCGCCTGATCCAACCGTTGCTGTAATATCTGTGAGAAGAAGAAAGAGGTTTAGTAAACGTTACTCAGCGATCCTAGCCGGTTGACTACACTAAAAACAACAAGAACAGAGAGCTTTAAGAGCACAAACTGCTTTGCCTGCAGTAACTTTTTTACTGGAAGATGTTCCACACATAATCTCTTCTGTATGGTTTGAAAAAAGTAGAACAAGGGCAGGTTCTTGCCATGAATGCAGTCAAGTCTCTTCAAGAATTACTCTCAAAGCTCTCGAAGTCTCCTAATTTCTCAAAGTTTAAGATGGAGTAAGATGGATAATTGGAGCAGTCCCGTAGTACAATCGTCAACTAGACTTAACAACATGCCCATCGTGGGTTCAAATCTCAAAAATATCCATAGGCCTTCATGTCTGTCTAGAGTATTAGGCGCCTAGACTCCCTAACATGACTTCAAGAATCAAAGTTCACAGAAATATTCAAATCAACAATCAAAGACGATCTTATTTGAACGTTTGGTGTCTTGGATACTCCATAACTACACCCTGATTTAGTTTCCCAAAGATGATAGTCTTTGTAAGCTCTAGGAGTCGCCCCTTTAGGAAACTTCACTGTGCATCTAACCGAAAAAGCAATCGATGGGAACACATTGCAGTCAGCTGTGACTTCCCTTGGGAGCTCTAGACGGAAATGGAGCTACGATCAACTCTATCAATTAGTTACATTTTCAAACCATTATCTCTATACCTATCTACTCCTTCGTCCCGTCTAGCTTATGCTTCCCGATTGCGGACCGGCGCCATTTCGATTTGATTGGCAGCCTTTACTGTCATCTCTCCAACAAAGTTTCTCCATTTCCACCTTCTTAGTTGGGACACGTTAGAGCGAAAGTGATTCCATTAAAATGAATCCACCACCACCTACGCGCGCCGATGCATCGCCTTTGATGTCGCGCCACTTAAACTAGATGACGGTTCGGGAAGAAATTCCCTCAACGGGACACTGACCTGTCCCCGATGGGGTTGAAGTATGACTTCAAATGTTAAATCCCACTGGACGCCGCAAAGTATCTGAGTCACTCCAAGTCATCCCAGTTGGGTAGGGTAGCGGGTTGCTATTAGCTAATGTACCGATTATTGCTTCTCGAACTTCGATACGCGAAATTATGATCAACAATTAAAGGAAATGGTTTTCGTGTGTTGTGTGCTCGGCTCCACCGGTTGCTTAATTATTGGCGCTGCTCCCCGTGGCGCAACACACGTGCAATGGGAAATTGAGCGAAATGGAAAGCTAAACACGCTTTAAGGGTGTGATCGTCTAGGACGCTGGTGAGGTTGATGATTTTTTAACGACGCACAATGGGACGCACATAACTTAATTTATTGCAATCTGCTACCTACTACACTAGGCAAAGCATTATCTTATTTTTCCTTCCCTATTCTTCACCGAAACGAACCTCGCAACGACGAAGCGACGAACGCGCGATAAAAAAAATACGTTAAAAGCAAAAGAAGCTACAATGCATCGCTTACAACAACAAAAATAGGCCTGTTAAGCTACAAAGCAAGGGCAAAGCAATGGGTGTTTCCCGTTAGCATTTTTTTGTTTTGCAACTGTTTGCGCCATCGAACGGTAATTCGCACCACATGGTCACGTGTTTCTGGTTCCCTTTTTTAGCGGCTGTTCCATGTGCTTGAATGCGTTACCAAACTGATTAGTTCCTTTTGTTGTTGTTGCTCTCGAGAGAAGGTGTATGAGACCATCATTCGTACACTATCATGAAATATGTTTGAATTCCTCATTATGACGGCCAAGCTGTATCTCTTAAGCGAGCTCTACACTTAGTGTAGGAACAAATCGGTTTCAGCTGAGGTTACCAGAGCTGCTGAATTAGTCACTGTGTAACAAATCGTTCGGCGATAGAGATGCAACCAACAAAAAAAACGACCCCAAAAAAAACTCTAAAGAAAGACATCCCACTCACTCACTCCCCCATTTGGATTCGCCGACAGTGCTAACAATTAATCAGCCCAGTTCGTTTCGAGCCCGAAATTGTCTTGTTAAATTTCACCCATTCACTTAATTCCATGCCTTTTCTGTTCGGGCAAACGACGACGTGCCAACCACAGACAAGGAGAGGAGAACAATAATGGGGTTACACCGGCGACGACGACGACGATCATTTACGATTCGTTCCTTGCCGTTAGCGCCTTGCCGCGTCAAATGGCCACCCATCAAATTAGATTGACTAATCGGGTGAGGGCTCTTGATTTTGAGAAAACAAGTAGCACGACATTAGCAAAGCAACGGCGGCAGCAGGGCAACAATAGCAAAACAAAAAAAAAACACGAGTAACGATCAAATAATCTATCCAACACCAAACGAAGGTCTTCTGAGAGGGTAAGGGAAAGGGGAACCGATCTGCTCGCTGACCATTCATCGGGCCGGTGATAGGGTTGAGCTAACGTGTGGGATACACGGCACGGCCCAAGACAGTTTAGCGCTCACAACACATCACACAATCAGGATGATTAACCGGGGTGAGGCTATGGGACACACCTCATGATGCTGATGGACCCTTTTTTTTCCAGTGCCTGCCTCTCACAGCCGTTCGCGTGAGCGGCAAAACCGGATGCGTGCGGCAACCACGTGCAGTCACGGCCTAATGGGTGCGCGCAATTTTTAACACAATGTACAATGTAACGATCGTTCTCCACTCTCCCCACGAAAAAAAAAATAGCACTTTGAAGAGGGCTGGGACAGACGTCTATGTCACAGACCGGCTGAGGTGGGATTTGAATTTCATTTCGCTCTTCATATGCGTCCATGCGCCCAAAGAACTATTTTCAAAAAGCTCGTCACCTTCTGCACAGCGCTGCTGACGTCACAGGTGGCACAAAGGGGTTGTGCTCGGTGCGGAAGAACTTTACCACACAGCAGTGTCCACACCCCGTACAGAGGGGAAGGGGGTTAAATGATTGAATAGAATTGAATAATAGATGATCTTTTTGAACGGTCCGGTCAGGCAAAAGGTAGCAATACCGCTTCGATGCAATTCCATCGCCAGTGGAAGTTTCTAGGGCACAATAAGGCAGCACTCTAAGCGGGACATTTCGACCAATGACCGGCCCTCGGGGCCACACCTGCCACTATCGCCATGATTGGCAAACCCAATCGCGAACAAAGCACCCATCAGCAGGGCAACACAACATACCAGGCAGGCAGGTAAAACGACCCAGCAGGGCACGCACACGGATAGACCATTGCTTCCCATAAAATTCATAAAATCATAAAATTTGCATAAAATTTAATCCGACAACGGTGACCAATCTGTGAACTGTTTCATTCTTATCGTCCACTGGTAGGGATCGCTTTGAGAATCACTGCAGATACACGGATGCACCACGGATTCACATACGTGGAATGTGGTTGTGGAAATTATTTAAAAAAAAAATGAATTCAACAACGAGAGGTTGCTAACCTGCGCGTCTAACACAGTGCCCGAAAATGGACCGCACAGTGCACACAAACCAGTTGGAATTGGTTCGTTGCGGCTCGCTGGCCCTCGATTCTAGCGGTAATGGTACGCATTAATAACCCGCGGCAAGGCGGTAGAAGCCCCTAACACACAATCCGTTAGTGACACGTAAACCCCTCCGCATACGGGATACGCGCAACGGGGCAGGCGGGTTTTTTTTTTAGAATAAAATTATACAGTAGCGGCGGAGTTCACGATCCCGAACTTATGCGGAAATGAAAAGAAAAAAAAAAACAAACAGAGTCGACCTACCCCGTCGATCGTCACCTACTGGCGCGCTTTGTTGCGTGCACTGTTGCACAACAGCAATTACCAAAAGCCCACAAACATGTCTAGCATATGTCCTACCTGATTCTGTACGGTCATCGTCAGCAGATGCCGCTGCAGCCCAACCACATTCGTCTCGAGCAGGATGGCGGCGATCTTCTTCGAGTCGAGCGAGCGGACCCGCGGCACCCACGGCAGCCCGAGAAACCCGTCCAGCCAGCCGACCGCACGCGTGTCCACCTCCGTGCCGAGGTGGTGGTCGTCGCCCGGCAGCACCGGGTCACCGCCCGTCAGCGGGTCCGCCGGCTCGTCCGACGGCTTGCGGTACCGCGCCATCGTCTTAAGTAGCTGCGGTGACGTTTGCTGCTGTTGCGATACGGTCGCCGGCTGTTTAATAGTCTCGGGTGAACTGAAATAAAGAGGGAGAGAGACAAAATTTTTATTAAAATAAGCAGGGGGGAGAGGTGAAAGGTGCACCTAACCGAAACACTTACCTAGACGCACTTCTATTTACAGTTTGCAGATGGAGATCATGTAGTTTGCTGCTCAGCTCTTGCTTCTGACTGTTGGCCACCACCGCCAGTTGCTGGTGGTGCGGGTCGCGCGCCACCGTCAGCTTGTCCAGCTCGGCCTGCATCTTGGCCATCTGGATGCAGCCGGCCAGCTTTTCCGCCTCGTACTCGGACAGCTTGTCCAGCAGACGGTCGCGCTCCTTGCGCAGTATTTGTACATCGTGATCGGTACCGTCCGGCTGGTGCTGATGGTGGAAGCTTTTGCCAGCGACGGTGCTGGTGGTGGTGGTGGCCGGTGCACCACCGGGCGATACCACCACCGTCGTCGCGGTGACACTGCTGCTGCTGCTACTGCTGCTGCTGGACGACGTTACCGGCACCAGCGTCGTCCCACTCGACGCACCAGCGGCCGGATTGCTGTGGTGTATGATGATGTTGTTGTCATCCGGACCACCCACCACAGCAGTGGCGGCGGCGGCGGCGGCGCCAGCGACGCTACCCCCCTGCGCCAGATGGTGATGAAGTTGATGATGGTGGCGGTGGTGATGCAGCGCCGTTGCATGATGATTACTAATAGCTAAATTGGTTGTTCCCCTAGGTCGCTCCCGCTCCAGGCGCAGCTCGACCTCCTCCCGGAGCCGGCTGCTCTTCCTATGTATCACATCGAGCAGATTCCACAGCTCGCCGCCAGTTTCCGCCGCCAGCCGGTTGGTTGCCGTGGGCAGGATGAGCGTTCCCTAGAAGAGAGTGCACAAGAGCGGAGGCAACGTTAGTCGAAGAAAGCTACACAGCGAGAAGCGCCCTTCACATGCTTACCTGCACGGCACCGCTCGTCGAGGAGGCCGCACTGTGCGTCTCCTTCGAGGAGGACGTCTCGTTCGAGAAGCCCGAATCCTGTATCACACTGCCGTTGTTGCCTTCACCGCTCTTTGGTTCCTTCTTACCGCTATGGGAGTTGCTTCGGCTGCGAATCAGCGAGGACGACGAATGTTGCTGCTGCTGCTGTTGCTGCTGCTGTTGCTGCTGCTGCTGCTGCTGTTGATGCTGGTGGTGGTGATGATGATGGCCCAGGTCGGACACGTTCGTTGCACCGGCTCCGGTGGTGGCCGTAGCCGGGCCGGTAGCACTAGCGCTGCCCGCCGACGGACCGCCCCCATCGCCCACAGTGCCCGGAATGATCGCGGTACTGGTGTTGGCACCGCTCCCGCCTATACTACTGCTGCTGCCGCCCGTGCCACCGACATCCGTGCAGCTCACCTCCTTCGGCGTTAGTTTGCGCCGGATCCGTATTCCCGGCTCCCACTCACGTCTGCCAGGGCAAGGAAAGAGGACGAAAACAAAGAGACATTAGATATGGTTGGTTACACGCGGCAGTAATGTAATCGAAGCTGCCAGGCGCTCGCGGCCTACACTTACCGACTCCCCAGGGATGAGGTCGATGGTAGACCGGTAAGGGTACTGTTCGCCGCTGAGGAAGCCATCTTCGATTTAAGATCGGGAAAGGTTTCAATAACCAGATCACGGAACTCCAGTAGAGCGGCGACTTCATTCTGCAAATCCTGCAACAAACGACAGATAACGAAAACAATTAAACAAAGAGAATGATGAGTGTACTCGTTTGTTAGCTGCGTTTCTGGAATGCGTTCACTATTCTTGCTGAGGTTGACTTTCCGGGCCGCTGCCACTCAACAGCATTCCTCACGACGAGCGATATCAAAGCAAGCCCAGATCTCACGCTGATTAAAATTACACAGCGCAGCTTGTGAGTTGGGACGTCTTGGAAGTTGACTTTGACTTGAAACGAAATACACTAATAAGCCGGACACCAAATTAAGCTAACCGGAAGCGCAAGAAACTAGGCGAAACAACCCTAAACGGAAGATATCTGCTCTCCATTGCTGAAAGCGCTCCGGGGTATGCGGAAGCGCTATGGCCTCAGATTAGTCCCTTCAGCAACGATCCCCCTGTTTGTTTTCTCTCCACTAACGTACCATAACCTTCCTGGCGCACCGGTGCACTTGCAGTAGCATTTCTATTTGCTGCTGTTGGTTCATTTTGACGTTCTCTTTTCAATACAACAAGTTCTTTGCTAAATCAATCCTATACAGCTTCTTCTGATCTGAAACTCTGTCTCACAATCGTTCGCGCACCGGCTACTAGATATTGCTCTTCTTGTTCCTGTGCTATCTTCACCAGTGCACACCGCAGGGCTGGTAAACAAGGTGTACACAGCTAAGATCGGTTAACGCTAGCGCCGATATGTCAAATCTAACTTGAGCCCTACAAACATTTCAAACTGACAGTTAGGATCATCATGAAATGACATTTGTAGGAGAGGACATTTTTATTACGATTGTGGGTAGTTTCGGGGTAATTTTAACGGGTTGTTTGATTTCCTCAAAATAAACAATGCTATAAAGTTTCTAAACTGTACTTTAACACAAACGCAGCCACAAAAGCTGTAAAAAGTAAAATTACCAATTTTAAAAGAATTCCAACACAAAAAAAAACATCCATATGCTTTAATCAATTCATTGTAATAAAAAAAACATTGGTCGCTGAGGTCACTGCTTACGGTCAGAATGGAATGTAAAGTGGGGACGTTCGTGTTAAAAAAAAAATCTACAAAAAATGACTTGGTTGATACGAGCTATGGTGATTATCGATGGAGTTTGCTACGTTTCGAAGCGTCTTTTTTGCTGTCTGTGAACGATTTTGTCATGAATTATGCATCGCTAGCAGTCGGTCGTCCGGTCGATTTGTGTAGCTACTAAATTACACTGATATTGAACATAGAATGTAGCAAAAATTCACATTTTCAAACCCTCCTTGTGTGGTGATTTCTGCTCGCCGAATTCTGCATTTTTGGTTTTGCTGCTTTCTGGTTCAGATCAATCACAAGACTGACGATCCGGTATCCACCATTTCCTTTTTTCCGTGCTTTCTCGCCCGCCCCTTTTTCGTTTTCGCTCTTGCTTGATTTATTTTCCTTTGTTACTATTATCTTGCATTATCGGTACTCAAATTGAACGTTAACGTAGATGATTTTGACGAATCCTACCGCTTTACTCCCTTATTTAATTTTTTCATATTTTTAATGTATTTTCCTCTTTTTGTTTTAATTATTCCTGTGTCCTATTCCTGATCTCTACACCTTGGTATCTGGGTTTGGAGAAAATGCAAGGAAATGTAATATCTATTCTATTCTGTACAGCCTTTCCACAGTCACATGTAGAAATGCAGAGCCTAGACGGTGTTAATCGCGTTTGTGGGCTAATGGGAAGCCAAAGGAGTTAAATTGATTCCACACATCCACACATGCCGGAGGTGTACCTATGCAGCTCTTATATGCCACACGTGTAAGCCACGGGAGGAACTGAGCACCAGGCAAGACGCAAAAAGACGATTGGTAACACAATATACATCCCTCGTCATTTGCGTATTGCAATACGCCTTCTTCTCCGTTCTGGCCCACCTGAATAAAGTTCCAAACGCCCGGCAAAACCGTGGCGTGGATTTACGGAGGTGTATGTGTTCGCATTCGAAACACCACCGGCAAGGGGAGCGTAGCAAGGATCTAAAGGTATTATACCCCGTTTTTTTTTTTTTTTTTGCACACTGCTTCCGATGTAGGAGCAGCCGGAGGTTAGCCGGCAGCCATCGACGGCAATCGACCGGGCCGCGTAGTTGCATCACCATTTGCACCCATTTTACAACTGCGCCGGTACCACCGTTCGCTTCTTGGCGATTGGCTAGCGCGTGGGGCAAAGCATGAGGTGTGAGCTGGGGTAGGCCCACCCCGCGTCGTAATCGAGCGGGCTCATCTTTGCGTGGGGGTGATGTGGTGTTCGTCGCTGGCTGCGATGGTTCCGCGCGAGCTGGGTAGGACCCCACAATTTTGTCACCATGTAGGGGAAGGCTGCTAGCACCGAGCAGACTTTGACACTAAGCCATTCGATGCAATGCATTGCGTAAGCTAACCTTCGGCAGGTTTACAGATGCGCTCGTAAATCGGTACTTTTGTGTTACCGAAGTTGAACCTTGCAGCTCTAAATTTTGTATCGTTGCCCATCTGAGGGAGCTCAATAATTCTTCATAAGGAGCAATGTACTGAAAACCCAATAATCCAACATTAACCTAAACCTGTCAAACGGGAATTGAATTAGCTCCTACCCAGTGTACTCCAAAATTGCAAAAAATGATATCAATTATTGGATTTAAGTTTCATTGGAGTATTATTGGATTGCAAACTAGCAGTTCCTATATCCAGGTGACATCTTGAATGTAGTTCTTCTTGTGCAGGCATCTACTCCTACGCAAGAAAGAAGCTGAAGTCGTAATGTAACTAGCACACTTCTATTTCCACGAAGATCTCAACCTTCAACGAATGCCTGAATATCTTCTGAAGCCTACGCTACAGAATGCTCACAATTCCTATTTTCTTGTGGGTACACACACGTGAGTCGTCCTTACCTGTAGTGACTTTGTTTGATCGGTGACGTGATGATAGTGGTACGTCTCGGCAGCTGGAGTCCTCAATGGCACATACTCCATACCAGGTCGCGGAACAAGTGAGCACAGGTCACTCTGTGGAACAGAAGCGGGAAAAAAGAGCAATGGAAAATGATTAGGGTAAGCGATATTGATACAGATGGTAGAAGCACACAAGTCGCTGTACGGCTGTGTGTGTGTGTTTTTTTTTTCCAATGATTGATGCATAATAGAATCGGTTGTGCAATTAAGCCGTCACGATGCGATCATAACACGGCACAGCAGATGGAACTCTCTTCGCTGCACCGATGGCGGAATGGCTTTCGATCGAGCAAATGAATCACGATTAGCATTTGTGCCGTTTCGAGCAGGGCCCAAATGATATAACGATTACTAGCAACGGCTGCATGGCAGCTTCCCCATAGCGAGGCTGCGAGTCTATGGACTGGAGATGGAGATAATAAGAAAATGTTCGCAATCGAATGGTTGTTGATGGAGGAAAAATATTGTTCGCTATTTTCGCCTTTCGTCTGGAAGCTTCGGCTTCACTTTCGTTGGTGCTATTTTACTGGAGTTTTTTTTTTTGTAAACCTCATTCACATCTCCGTCAATCTTACGTTTCATTTCCCAGCATCCTCGCTGCCCATCAAACTGTCCCGCGGGCGCGCAAATTCGGCATACACTTTTTTTGCGGTTCGGAGCCCACCACACCCAGCCCCAACGGGGAAGTTGGCAATCGGGGCAATGCCCATTACACACACACACATCTCGATCACGCGCCCTCTAACACGTCCGTCAAAGACGCATGCAATAACAATACCAGAGCATGGAAAGAAAAAAAAAAAACACTTGCACAAACTGAACAGCAGCCGCACAAGCGACAAAAACCGATTCCGATCAAACGAGAGCATAACCACAAACGCGATAGCGTGTGGGAAAGTGTGGAGGGAACGGGCGAGCGTGCGCACTGGCTGAAATGGTTGCACAAATCGCGTTTGTCACATCCGATCGGTGACGGTGACTTTCGCTTGTTGCGGTCACGCATTTTTGCTTTTTTTCACGGTCTGCCCTACAAACGCCGTGCCCTGTGTAACTGCACGAGGCGCACAAGTAGTCGGCACATACACACAAACATACACACACACACACCGGGCCACAACTTCCTCTGTAATCCAATGAAGCGATGAACGTTACCAGTGTATGTGTTGGTCGGGTGTGCTGTTGTTTCATTTCGTTGGCACTTCTTCTCATCCGCGTCTCAACTCGCCCGCCTGTCTAATATTTTCATCGGGCGAGCGCGAGCGCCGGGCCGATCTCATTAAATTATTGGACACAGACGAAAACCCCCGGGAGACGAGGGCAAGCCAAAAAGGGCCAGCAGCAGGGCGCAATCGGTTTTTTTTTTTTTTTTTTTTTGGATGTGTGCACTAATCCTGGCACCTTTTGGTCTGCATTGTCCGACCGTCTCGAGTCGTGCCGACTCGTTTGGGAAAGGCGATGAAATAGTACATTTTTTCTGTGGAAAGGTAGGCGCAGCAGAGATCGAAGAGTGACGTCTGAGGTGGAAAAAAATCGGAAAATTGTTTATCGACAACCGATTGACGGGCCCGTCGGGAAATCTTTTACCCCTTTGCCTGTAGGTATGTGAGAGAGAGAGAAAGAGGGAAGGGGACCGATCACCGTCACTCGTAAGGGAGGAGAAGCTGTGTGAGGCACGATACGTGAACTAAAGCGCCTTTACCAGACCGATCGGATATGTTGGAGTGTGCGGTGGCATTACTGTTTCGTAACATTTACCACAACGCGGAAAAGATCGCTTGGATGATTTGGGCACTTTTGTTGGTGTTATTTTGCGCTTTTGAAAACTACACATAGGCCGGTGTTTTTTTTTCGTACATCGCTTCTGCACTAATTGAAGTCACCCGAAGTATGGACTTCAGATTGCCTCTTCATCCTCACTCGAATCTTTTATCTCCGAATCTGTGTGTTTCGTTACACTATCGCAAAGATAGTTTAACGAAGGCAAATAACGCCTTGTAACGCCACCGTACCCGGCACTTACGACGTAACGTCTTCAATAATACCAATCCAATCGGGGTTTTATCGAGAGTTTTCCATCCGGTTGCAAGATGGACACGCCACAACAACACCGCGAGCCACCGCGAAAGCGCTGAGGCGCTTGCTAATTATTTGTTCGGTTTTCCAGATTTTACAATACCAGCAAAGGCACACACATACACACACACACACACTATTAGACACGGTGGCGTGCTTGACCATTGAGGCATGGGGAAGAAGGGCGGATGATGTACCCATCCACACCGGAGGGGGGGGCCTGCTCTTTGTTGAAAACTTGCCCCGGCAGTGCGCCAACGCTGGCCGCCGGGTTTGGCGTATTGCTCCATCCATCGCGACGAGCTCGGCCGCTCCAGATACCGTCGGAGGCCCTTTGTCAACATTGGGGTGCGCGCCGCCGGCGAAAACGGTCTGATTAGGCACCGATCGGGTAGGCTGCGGTTTCGATACTGCCCTATTACTGCCGCCTAATAAGCGCGGTGTCGTGACACTAATCACACTATTCCACTTTTTGCTCCGCCCGGTAGCGACCCTTGCGGACCTTTTCCCCCCGCATAATATCCACAACACACACACACACACCCCACGTCCTTGTGCTAGTGGATAGACAAAACAAAGGGGAGTAGGGCGGGGAAGCGAACAGATCAATCGTTTCGTACCATCATGGCTCGTCCATTGTCGACCGCTGTCCCCGTTGGTTTTACGACACGATTCTTGGATGGAGCAATTATTAAAAAAGGCGGCCCTGAACGATTCCGCCGCTGCGTTACGGTGTGCGCGTTACGCAAGCGTTACTTTATATTTATTTATTTTTTATTTTGTGAACTTGCGCGCGCTTGCCAAACGGTGACACTAATATTCTAATATAAGTTGACAGAAGTTCGAATACGGATTAAAGAATTATTTAATTTAGTCTAAAGTTGATGCCGAGTGAAAGACAGCTTCTGCGGCGGCATCAATTTTAAATTCATCGCACTTCTTCTTCTTTGTTTTACTTTTGGAATAAAGGGGTCTGTTCCTTGACCCTGAAGAAGAAGAACACAAATACAGTAAAACACAACCCCTTTTTTGCTATCCAAAAGCAAGAATCATGCCCCTCTGTGTGTCATATATAGGTGAGAATTGAACTACTTCCGACCATAACGAAAGTCCTGCACGCATCCCATTACACCATCTGGCTGGCCGAGTTCAATCGCTTAACGATTCGATTTGTTTTCGAGTGTCGCATGTAGGGCAAATTCACTCAAAAATTGAGCTATCAAAGCCAATATTGGCAAGGCAGAAACCCCAGAACGGATTTGTCTTTATTCGAAGAAAAACTCTCCAGTCCATTGGCACTCTCATGATCACTCTTGCTTTGGCTACACGATCATCTTCTTGCATTTTTAGCCGGAGCCACCCACCCACTTCTTCGCGCGTAAGGTGGCGAAGGAGGAGGAGGAGGAGGAGGAGGGGACTGCGCTGCTAGTGGCAGCACAACAATCAAACTTTCTAATCGCATTTAATCGGTGCTCTCACTCGCACGCATCACCATCATCATCATCAAGTCTCTTCTAATAACTTCCTTCTGGTTCAAAACTTTTCCCCCCCTTTCTGTCTCTCTTTCTCGCTTTCGCTCTCTCTCTCTCTCTCCCCCGCTCTCTCTGTGGAGTTTTACTGCACATACACACACTCTTTCTTTAGCGCTCTTTTTAGCTAGAAATTAAACAGGAAAGCAAAGCGCCATAATGATAGCCGGGGCGAAGTTAATGGGTAGCTCCCCCCCTCCTCCTCCTCCTCCTCCCCTTACTCATTCGGTGCGCTCACCGACTGCAGCTGCTACTAACCTGTGCGAGAGAGTTAATTGAATTCTGTTACAAAACGAAAGAGGAGGAAAAAATAACTCTTTTTTTCGCTAAAGTAGACATCAATTTTTCATCCTGACACGAACACAAACACCTGACAATTTTTTTTTTGTGTTATTGCTTGTCTAATTCTTGTTGCAGGTCAGAATTATTAGAAGCGACCATTTTCCGATCTATAATTTATTGTTCTTTTCTTCTGAAGCTCTTTTTTGCAAAACAACTTAGACCTAAAATCATCTTCTTTTCACTATCTTTTCTTACTGCACACACCCGGTCCCAACGGCAAAGTGCAGGGTCGTTCCGCCGGCAGTTGCTTTCACTTACCCCGGGCGGGTTTACCGATGCTGAAATTATTTCTCGCCGTGCCCAACACCCTCCCACGCGCTGCTCTCCCGGCGACGCGGTCACCAATTTTGCTAATGCGGAATTATTATGTTTAATGCGATTAAATAATGCGAACTAGCGCTGCTGCTTGGTGGTGCGAACCAAACACCCGGGGGGGGCAGAGGGGTGGGGTGCGAGCCCAAGCTCCACCCATGGGGCGGAAGAAAACAAAAGCCCGAAGAAGCCAGAAACGCACCCGAGAAGAAGCATTGCGCTAGACGATCACAAAACCACCCGTGAGAGGCTACGTACAGGAGAGTGAGCACCGGGTGGAAGGGAAAAGGCGAGATGATGAGCTTGCGGCTTGGGATCGGTTCACGCCTTAGCGAAAATGGAAAAATCGACTGGTTTGTCGATCTGCACAACAAAACTGCAACACATCAAGTTGAATGCTCTTTTCACCCACCCCCTTCCCACTCTCTCTCTCTCTCTCTCTCTCGCACGCCTTTTTCTATTGCTCTTTCGGAAACAAAACCACTGTTCAACGAACCCTTCTTGGTTGCTGCAGCACCAAGAGAAAGATAGAGTGAGAGAAGTATGCCGCACGCTGTGGCGGGCGCCGTCTTCAATCCAATATTTCGAGCGACTTGATGGTGGCCATTGCCCAAGATATTGCCTCCAACCGATTGCGATTGTTGCCCCTTCCCTCGCTCGCCTCGCTCAAGACTCACTTTAGAGCCTTTTGTTTTTTTCCGCGATTAGTTCACCACCGAGCAGCAGACGCGGAGACGCTGAGAGGGCAATCATAGATGTTTTTACAATCGAGCGATAAAAGTAAAAAGAAAACCTTTTTTGCAATGTTTTCTTTTTTTTGTTTTTGTTTAAGTTTGATTCCTTTCTCGCCGGTAAAGAAAGTAATTGAATTGTGGCTCGCTAAGAAAGTTACAGCGCTCCAGTTACGAGCGAGCAACAACTACCACCAAACAACAACCTAGACAAATCGCAACGGTGGGCGGAAGAGGTCCCACCGGGTAGAATGAATCATCGGCCGACTGTGTGGGAAAGGAACTAAACCGCTCCCCAGAGCCAAACGGGCTAGCCCAAGAACATGTTTTATTGAATACGGGCAGGGGTGTTCTTCTCTCCAAGCGGTTGATTTAGGGCCCGAACGTGTGGTGCGGTGCATGGAAGATCAGAATTGAACTCCAAATCTAAATCAACCTGATCTGCTTACTTGAGTTAGGCAACTGTCAGGTACTGCCGACATTCAACAGGTGAAGATGCAACAGTGCCTAAAACGTCGCAGTAACCCTGCTGCATAAGGGACCCTATTCCCGTTAAAGTGAAGCGTTGCTAAACAAGCAGAGCACTACTCAGAAGTTCGAAACACTTCTATCCACCAGTGTGCACCTACGCAATTGCCATGCAATTGCACTTCACCGGAGTTGTCAGTATCCGGGTCCCGTAGTCTCTTCTTGTGTAGCGTCGGAAGATGTCGGAACACCTCCCTCCCCAGACCCTTTTCCGAGGTGTCTGCCGGGGCCTCTATATACAGGCGGTCCCCGAGATACACGGTACCTCTTATAAGCGGATTCGGAGATACACGGTTTTCTAAATTTGACAGTTTTTTGAGCAAATTGTACTGATTTGACACATCAATTGTAAATTGCCAAAAAATTTCCGTTTCGATCCAATGTTAAAATCTTTTTCAAAAGGTTTAAAACTGTTATATTCAGTCAGAATCATATCAAATAATTCATAAAGTGACTAAAACCGCCCCCTACTTGCAAAATTACACGAAAATTTGTGATATTTTAGACGGAAATCACGAGATTCGACTTACGCGGAAATTCGAGATACGCGGTATTTTGCGGCCGTTTTCAGTCCCCATTAACCGTGTATCTCGGGGACCGCCTGTACTCCATAAAAGGGCAGGTTCCGTTCTAGGCAGCCGCCGCGCCATGATAAATGAGCGCGCGAAGGTTGAACTCCAATAATTTCCTGGATCCACGGTGGTGTGCCTCCGCGCAAGCAACGCCGCAAGGCCAACGGTCGACGCGCCCAGGGGGTTCCCAGAAATTCTCCCCCCAAAGAGCAGGGCCAACGGTCGGCCGACCCACGGGATTCGGTCATTCGCATCGTCCTCGCTTGGCGGAGCTTTTTGGAGTTCGCTTGAGGTCTCTTGTTTTGGTCACGGTACCCACCGTGCTCTTCCCTCGCAGTACCACAGTACCGTGCAACGTGTACATCTAACAGTTTGTTTGAGTGAGATATCATTGAAAGACCTGCAAGACACCATTTAATCTTTAGCACCTCATTTCTTAACGTTCGGGATGTTCCGCAACTTCTACATTAAGGTTACTACATACAATCCTGTCTTTACTTTACTATAACTCTTTCCTAAAAAAACACACACACACACAACATGACCTCATTTATACCACCAGAGCTCTTCACAGTGCAACCACTCTGGTGCGGAGCTTTTACGATGGGCGTACATCCTCCTCACCATAACCATATCCAAGGATGGGCGCCGCGCTCTGCCATTTCCCTATATGGCTACAAAAGATGATGGTGTTGTGCAAACAAACACACACACGCACGCATACAAGTTTCTGCACCTTTGGTTGAAGCCATGTCCTTGATTGGGTACAATCAATCTAAGTTTGGAGCAAACCTAACCACCCGACAGCAATCGAAAAGTCGTTATTTTAGCGAACACACACAACAAAAACAACACAAAATGGCAACCGGCAAAATTGCCTTCCGGCTAATCAGACACCCTTCTCCCACTGTAAATAAGGAGGACACGAAGCAAACCTGGGCGAAGGCGTTGTAGTACGGTCCAATCAAATGAACAGCAACAAGAAGGCAGAACATTTCAAACAAACAAAAAAACCTATCCCAATAATTTACGATATTAAGCAATGCGTTCACTCACCAACGTGAACGCAAATGCCCAAACAGAGTGTGCGCTTCATGGGCGCCCCCGCCGCCGCACGCACGGGGGCGTTCTTATATTATTTGATTTTTTCTTTGGCGAGGGGAGCTGCCAATCTTTTGAATTTAAAAAAAAAAAACCTGGGACCTGGGACCCTGCCCGTTTCGCATTTTGCCAAAATGTTACAATGGCCGGGCTGTGGGGGGTAGGTAGGTAGGAAATATCTTTCTAAAAATGGAGTTTAGCTCTCCAATTAGCCAATCCCACACATGCGATCCCCGTGCGGGCGTCAAACCGAGAGTACAGCACACACACGGCCGTCGTGCGGAGGAAGCTTTTTTGGGGTTTAATTTTTGCTTGGTGACGTTCGCTTTTTTGTTCCTTTCGGTGCCGTTTTTTTTTGCGGGTACGACATTGACCCGTTTTTTTCCATTTTTGTTTTATATTTTTGGCTCGTTGCTGATGCTTCAATGCTTGGCGAAGAGAAACATGTGAGAAGAAGAGCATTGGTAAGAACCTTCGTTCGACAGTTGAGTCATAGGTAGTGTCATTAGTGATTTAAAATAAATCACAGCAAGCATTTTTATGTTTTTTTTTATCATTGTTTTTATTAGTCAGAAACACGACATTTTGAAGCAATTGTTAGGTCCAGAAAATAACGAAATTGATATACTTAATTACACAAGTAATCAATAATTACTTGATATCTTTAAAATCGGTCGTTAGACATTTAAAAAATTGTGGAAATAATAATAAATATTAGACTTAGCACTTAAACTAGTTACACATAACCTAGTTACTGTTGAGCTTGTTCAGGTTTTATCCATTTCTGAATGCTCCAAGAAGAAAATTGAGCTTTTCTCTGCAAATCTTCTTCTTCTTCTTTGGCTCAACAACCGTTGTCGGTCAAGGCCTGCCTGTCCCACTACTGGTGGGCTTGGCTTTCAGTGACTTATTGATCCCCCCATAGCAGGATAGTCAGTCCTACGTATGGCGGCACGGTCCATTTGGGGCTTGAACCCATGGCGGGCAAATAGCTTCCACTTTAATTCAGTTCAAAAAAAAAAAGGCCCCAACATAAACCACTCTTCAACCACCTTCAATGTCGTCCTTGAATGTTGCGAAACGGTTCGATCGTTCTGTGCGAGGGGGACGACTTTTTTTTTGTTTTTAATTCCCATTTAGGCTTTATTTTTGTGCTCATTTGTTCTCTGCCTTCCCTGCGGTGCGTTCAAGGATGCAAAGAGAGCCAAACAACTGAGAGCCACAAAGGGTTACCACGTGCAGGTTGCCCGCGTTCTCCCACCACATCCCTAGCAGAAACTTTACACTTCAGCAAAACTCAGCGGCACCACCACCCAGGGTCAGCGAGAAGAATGGCAAAAAAAACGAAGCGTTTAAAACAAAAAAACGACAACAACATGCAACATGATGCAATGGCGGTGGTTCGTCGCCTGCGCAGGCGGCACAGCATGCACTGAAGTCGCTCGGGGGAAAAGAACGGTCCAGAGACAAGGGGTTTGTTTTGCAACATTAGATTGAGAGCTTGCTGTTCCTCACTAAACAGCAATGCTTTCACCTTTATTTAGTGTGTGTGTGTGTGTGTGTGTTTTATGGCAGTAGATACAGACAAACTAATACACGAAAATGTAACAAAAAGAAAAGGTTTTATTACGGATGCATGTAAAAACGGCCCAACTGCATATTAGCCACACTTTTGTCATTTGCAAGCTTTCCATTGACAGCGCGCGCAAGTGTAAATGCAACTGGCCGGTGTAGGGGGGGGGGGGGGGGGGGGTGGATGGGGAGGTTGTTTCTGTTTTCGGCGGGCTTTGCATACTTTGTATGAACACTACAACTGCTGCAAACTCTCGCTGTTCGATGGACGCTCTACTGCCGCTTGTGCGGTGGTGTACTGGGCGGTGTAGCAGCGCGCGCGTGTATGTAACGGGGCGGGAAAACCCGAGTGAAACCGAGCAACCGAAAAACCGCACACTCTCGCGCGATGGCACTGACCTCGTTCGACTGGTTGGTTTGTTGTTCGATTCCTCTGTGTGAGTGTCTGTGTGTGTGTGTGTGTTTGTGTTTTTCTTTCTTTCTTTTCCTGCGCAACAACATACCGCGCTTAAGCTTAAGAGCCCGGGAAAAAAAAACTCCGGCACTGTTGAACAAACCGAGAAGAGAAAGAGCCGCCACCGCCACCGCCACCGCCGGCCTGCACCTTGATGGAAAGCCACCGATAAGTGCGAATTGTTAGCGGGCGACCACGTGTAACTCTGCAGGCATTTTCGCTTGATTTTCCTTTTGATAGTGGTTTTCCACTAAGCCTCCCCGTTTTGTATCCAAAACCTCTGCGCATCGAGGTTCGTTTGCAAAAAAAAAAAAAAAAAAAAAAAATTGCCAAACCGCGGCGGCGTGTTAATTTTTCCTGCGCGTTAATGAGAATGTTGTTCGGGGAAGGGGGGGGGGGGGGGGAAGAGCGGGGTGGGGGCAAGGTCGAGATGGTGGTGGCTGTGAACGAACGTCGCCGTCGAAATTTCGAGCTCGGCCAAAATCATCCCCTCCCTCCCAGAGAGCATGCAAATGTGGGGTGCCTGGTGTCAATTTCCTGTGCCCGAAGGATGGTGTGCCAGGGGTGTGAGAGGGGGAGGTATGGGAACGTCAATGTCGATTTAAAATGAAAGTCTCGGGTCGAGTGGCTTAGGAGCATAACAATAACAACAACAACAACAACAACAGTAACCGCCAAACGAAAGCGCCGCCGAAGAAATTAACAACAACAAAAAAAGCGAAAACGAACACACACACACACACACACACACACACACACACACACACACACACACACACAAAATAGTCGAAAATAATGCCCACAAGCGTCAAAGTGAAATCGGCAAATTGATAGCTTGAATTAAGGGGAGAAAGACACAGGGCGAAAAGTAAGCAAAGTGTAGCGCAAGAAACATGAGAAACCGCAAGCATAAAACATAGCTCTCCCAGGCCGCGGCGCGCAAAGCAAATAAATTATCCAGCAAGGAAGTGTGTGATCCTAGAATAAACAGCACGCCGCCACACGGCCCACGGGCACAAAATGGCATTGGGCACATTGGTTGGTGGTGGTGGTGGTGGTGCAGTGTCCATCATCGTGGCCATAATTTAAAGCGTGCACATTCGCGGGCCAGTTTGGCTGCGCGAGGGCCGCGCTCTTTAATATGCACTTACACTGGCGACGATGATCGATGGGATGGAAAGCTGGCTCTCCGTGTGAACACAGCCACAGATAGCTTGGTGATAGTTTGGTGCAGTGTGTTCAATGTGCGCATCAGCTAAAAGCATGATCCTATTTTTTGTATCGATAAAAAATGTCGTCTAGAAGACAAAAAGGAAAACAAATCTGCATGAAAACACCCGCGCTTTTGGCTTCCAGGTTTTCGACGCACACCCGCGTAAGAAATAGCGCTCATCACTGTAGCACACGCAATTGCATAAACACACAAACACGGACAGCACGACACTAAGCCTTATTGCCGTGTCCGTAACGTCATAATCGGGGGGCTCGTAAACGAATTTCCTTCTCCGAGCGGCGCAGCAGCGGGAAAAGCGTGCATAAATCCATTCTCTGCACACGGGTCTCCGCCGTGGGGGGGGGGGGGGGGGAATGCACTTACCCTCCCCCACTGGTGCAATCCGGATGCAGCGGAAGTCCGTGGCGCACGCGGGACCGGGTGAGAGCGAACCGAAACTGTACGGACGAAAGCGTAGCCAACGTTGTAATGCACCAACCGCCGGTATTGTCTCGTCTCTCTCTCTCTCTCTCTCTCTCTCTCCCACTCTTTGGAGCGGCCATAAATAATGCTAAACAAAATAAATAAGTGCCCGTGTCGCACCCATGTCCACACCCCATACCCGCATCACGGCAGGCGCCGCCACACAAACCAAGATGCTCGTCGCTAGTAATGAAATCAAACGACTCGAATGAACGTTACAATTACTTCCGCCCGCTCTTTTTATCTCTCTCTTTCTCTCTCAATTCTCTCTCTCTCTTTCTCTCTCTCATTTACTCGTTCTGGGTTTTGTGTATCTATGTGCCGACTGATATTGCACAATTTAATTGTCTTCATTGCATCTAATGCACCCCCCGCTCATTGCTTTATCGACTTTTCTCTTTGCTCTCCACCAAAAACAAAAAAAAAAACCATAGATGGATCTCCTGCTTAGTGGGCACATTCTTGATCGCACGCCAAAAAGATAGAGAGAAGACCCACAAGGGGCGATGCATGAAAAAGGGTGAGTGGGTTTAGGAAAGGCTGACTCAACAGCGGTTTAACATACATCGAATGAAGACTTCCCGCGCGGTCGAAGATAACGGCGTTGTAATGGATAAAACAGCTGAGAGAAACGGTTTCTTTTACCAGAAATGCCGGTAATGGACTGATCTATGAGCACATTAATCGTTTTTTTTTTTTATCTTGCGATCTTTTCCCCGCCGTAACGCTTTTCCTTCATGTGAAGAAGGAACTTCTTCCCGGACGAAAAGATCTGCCACTGTTTTTTTTTTGTACGTCGAGCCCTGTTAAGTTGGATTTAAGTTTATTTAAACTATATTTATGAAGGGTTTATAAAGTTCCAAAGATATTTAAATTACAAAAATGTTGTGTCTAGTAGCGTAGAAAACAATAAAATTGTATAAAACGTAACTGAAAAATATCAGTCACAAAAATTCAAAAAGAACGTAAAAACCAAACAAATAAACACATCGAATATTCGATCCATTCGAAAGAAATGTTACTGAAAAAACCAAAAAAGAAGACCTGGTGGTCTTTACGATGGATTTGCAATAGGTCGCACAAGTTCAATTCCCATCCGGACCTGTAGCGCGGTATGTTGTCTTACCTCACATAATGATTCGCAGAGTCGTATCGATTCTTCTCAAAATGCCAGTAAGACTATAATGAAGTAATAAATGTGTCACAATCTTAGCCACAGTGCGCATATGTTGCATTGTAGCTTAGGCGAGGTCAGCACTTCACCCCTTCGCAGACACCCGTTGGAGTGGGAGCCGCACCAAGACGGCTGCTCACATTCAATAGAACCCGTGCCGAGTGCCAAATTATCGTAATTTCACAAAATTCCTACACAACCGGTTCGCACACTCATGCATGGTGAGAGAAGCGAGCCCAAATTTCCTACGCTGCGGCATCATCACCGTGTAAGATAATTTTTTTTTTGGGGGGGTTGTTTTAGACATTTTGCTCATTAGCTCGTTTTTTTTTTCTCTCTCGCTGCCCACGTCTGCCTGTCTCTTTCTGTTGAGCTGTGCTCGACATATGCGCGCATTCTTCCTATCAATGCTGGTGTCGTGAACGTGGAAAACTCAAACGAAAGCGGCAGGGTGAGGAAAGTTGTGACCTCAAAAAACAACAACAACAAAACGAACGCGCAACATACTTATCGAAATAAAAACGATACGATGCACAGAGAGAAGGGGCCTACATCTTTAACACACACACACACACACACACATAACACGAGCAATTGCAACAGTGCCGAATGGTGGGCCAGTGAGCGGGCACAGAGAACAGGCTGAAGGATGAAGCGCGAAACAACGCCGCGGCCTACGTACGCGAAAATGCCGAACATGGGCGAACGAGAAACAATAGTACGGAAAAGCGTGCATGCAGAGCGATGATGATGATGCTTGGCCATTGCCCTCGTTCGGCGGGGAGTTGTCCGGGAGGAGTGGGCGAAGGGGATGGAGCGATACTGCTCTTGTAAGCCACGTATGTCGATGGGCTGTTCCATGGGGTTTGGATGAAGTTGTTGAACCTTTGCAATCGACTACACTGCATGCCCCAGCAGCATTCCAGCAACGTTCGGGCTCAATGTTAAGGACATTTTTTTGAAGATGTTTCAGATAAGTTGTGCCGTTTCAGAGTTTAATTACTCATCAATTTGAGGTGAGAAATGTTTTAGATACTTAGAATACTTTGTGTGTTTTTGTCATTGCCTGGAGATGCCTGAAGTTTCTCTGAAGACATACTACAAATACATTTCCCAAAGACTGTGACCCAAAATTTACGCGACTTCTTCAGACAAATTGGGCAACTCTAATGTAAAAATCTGAAGTCAACTTCTGCCAATTCCGAGCATTTGGTGCGATGTTAAAGCACTCAGAAATGGGCTCATTGGAACTAGCATAGCATAGCATGGAGCATAGACATCTAATCTACCACTCTATACTTACATCAAATAATTAAACTTTTGCAACTCGATGAGAAACATGGAAATTTCCCATCCTAGTGATGGCACACACACACACACACAAAATCCCTTTCCCATCATTTCCGACAGCTGGAATTGACAGCTGGCAATAAAAAATAACACTCTCAAAGCCAGCCGACAATCACATCCTGGCCTGGCACACCGAGTTTAGTTCCTCTTCGCGAAGACGAGTCGTCCGTTCAAATTTCTTTGCGCCCTACACTTTCTCATCTGCCCGTGCAGACAAACTCGCGAGCTGGTTTTATCGCGTTAACCGCAACCTTTCCTCCAGAGCTCAATTCATCCCATACACACACACACACGAGGCAGATAAAGCAGTCAAGGAAATGGGGTAAGAGCAAAGGCGATGATGAGCGGCAGCGATGGGGGGGATGGGGATCAATAATCAATATCAAAAAAGCGAAAATGGAGAAACAAACCCCAATCGGAGTGGGGCAGCATTTTTGCTGCTGTTCGCTGTAAGAGTACAGTGTAAAGCAACCCCATAAATGGGTCAAACCAATCAAACGGCTCTCTGTTTTCTCGCCGGAGCCATACGGTCGGGGGACGGGTCTCGAACGACGGGCCGCTGCCGTTCCCGAAACCCCGAAAAAGGGGAAGAAGAAAAAACGCACCCCACACGCCCGAAAATTGCTGCTTTTCGCGTCGAATGCGAATTTTTGACAGACGATCGCCCGGCGGCAAATAAGTGTGTGTGTGTGTGTGTGTCTGTGCGGTGCGCTGGTGACTCGAGCGAAACACGATCGATCGAAAACGGGAGGACCAGAGTTCCGCGCGCGCTCGCAGCCCGTGTCTTCCCGAGATCTGTACTGTCATTCGGAAACAGGTTTTTTATTGCTCTTGACCAACATTTCGACCGCACAGCATCCACCTGCTTGACACCGCTGGATCTCTTCCCTCTGCTGGATGACTGGCATCGTAGGAAATACAGCAACAACAAAACGGCATCAAATTATGCTCAGCTTTCGCGTGCGCGTTCGTACCCGTTGATGTCCTCGGAAGTTCAAGTTCAACAACATTCACTCTTCTCGGGGAGTAGGAGGAGTGAGTTTGCTGCTGCTGGGCGGGATTGGGTTAGTTCCAGCTACAAGTAGAGATTTGGTGACACACACACACACACACGACAACATCGACTTGCTACCGAATGGAATATGTGTTGAACGATATATCCAGATCTAAAAATGCCTATGTATTAAAGATTTTAAAAAGACTGCCTTCATCAATACAAACGAGATTTCGACCCGAGTCTGGAACGTAGGAGCACCACGAGTTAACAATTACACCATTATGCGCTATCTTCCAACACGCGCTAATTAGTCAACAGGTTCATAGGCGTAAGCTAGTACACAGTTCTTACAGTTTGTTCATTTCGCTTCCTGCTGCTGCTTTTACATGAGTTTCAAAACAAACTACATAAACCTGAGTACTCTACTGAGCTCCTTGTGCCACGGAAGGCATAACAAAATATCCGGGGGAGCTGGGGGGAATGGCAAAAACAAAGCACCTAATACCAAACTAAGAAATTGGTCCTCCAACAGGCCCCGCCAGGTAAGCATTAAAAGAAACCTAAAAAAACAGCACGCCGTGTGCTTCTGTGTCGTCTAGAGTTTCACCTCCCAGCAAACTGCGTGTTCCGCGTGCTATTATCGATCAAACCCGTCTGCCACAGCACGACGAACGGGAGACAACCAACCGTTGTGCCTCTCCTGGAGGAGCTGTGGAGCTCCAACTAGGCAAAGATAGATCATCCTTTTCACCTTCACGTTTCGGTAGCTTTACACACACACACACACACACACACTCAACCAAGCCTGTCTTTTTTTACGACTTCCTTTCGTGCACTACACTACCACCCAAGCAATGGGGCGTAAGGAGCAGGAATATCGATCGCACCAACGCGCTGGGGTGGGTTAGTTCTTGGCTGAAAAATAAATATCTTCAGTGCGCGTAGAACAAGGGGGCAGCAGAGGGCTGCGGACACGACAATACAGTGAATAATTTCACTTAAAAATGTGAAAGACCATTACAGGTGCTGCGGATGGAATCGACCATGCATAGGGAACGGAGGTAGTCGAGGTTGAAGAGGAGAAAAACAAACACGTTCACTTACGCGCCACGTCACGTGCGGAAGCGCATGTGTGTATTCGATCCGGGCAAACGTGTTCGCTTACGCGCGGATATGTACAAATATGTGCATGCGAAAATGGGATGAACGATCGCATTCACAGTCCGGGTTGCGAAACGTGAGCCACACTCGTGGAGCACATTGAAGGACGGTACAACGCGGGCGTTGGCGTCAGACGCGTCCAATTTGACAAGAGGAAGTTCTAAGGCACCATAGTGAATCATCCGCACAATGCTCTGGAATCGTTTCTGCCAGACAGCAAACCAGTAACGTTCGGGCTAGGGAGTTGGATGAATGATATGGAAATATGAGTTCCACTACTTTGAAGAATCTAGTGTTCTACCAAACCACAACCAAGTATTCCAGAGTTTGGTGAGATGCATCAAAATAAGAAGTACATCCGTTGGCATGCAACGACAGTTACATACAGACTTCTTTGCGATACAGGAGGTTCTTCTTGAAGCTCCAATAAGAACATCTTCCAACAATCATCCAACATCTAGCATAGCCCCAGAGCTCATCACATCAAGCAATCACGAGTAGGTCCATCCACTTCTACATCGGGGTCAAGACTTCAGACATCAAACGACCCTCGCTCTCGGGGCGTAATCAGCGCTTGCAGCGTGCCGACTCTCCTGTTATCGTGCGCCACTGCACGTAAGCTTTCGAGCATCGCCGAACAGTTCCACCAATTCTAGAAGCGCACGTTCTACTCCTTCCGTTACGCCCGCCCCAGAGAGCAGCAGCATCAATTACCATCGTTGTCCTAACGCCAAGAGAAGTTGCTGTTTGATCGATTTCCCAGCACGCTACGCTACCAACGCCGCGCTTCCCCGCTAATAGCCTATTCCCTCTCTCTCTTCCCAGTCGGGTTTTGTTTGGAAAAGTTCATAAATTTAGCGCACCAGGGTATTGGACGGACTGGGGAGGCGGCGGTGGGGGTAAACAAGGTGCAGTATAAATCACTCTACCCCACACCAACCTGAGGAAGGAAACACACGAGGCACACTCAGGTTGTTGATCATAGATACACATCGTGCTGCTGCTGCTTCTACTACTGTTGCTGGTAACCAAGGGGCAAAGCATCGCAATCACCCGTTCGTGGGTTAATAGCACCAGCAATGGTAAGCAAACCCTTAGAATAAAACATCCCCCTTTCCCTGTGTCTCCATCTATCTCGCTCTCTCTTCTCCTTCCCTTTTTTTTCGCACGATGGGTTGACGTTCTTAAGCTGTCACTTTTCCGCGCAGCAACATTCATTGCAATCGTTTTTTTTTTTGCTCCCTTTATTTACTCCCCCCAACTCCCCCTGACGTCTCTCCAGGCTTGTTGGGGGTTTTCGGAAGCAAACACACACACACACACACGCAAAACTTACCACGCGATTCCGAAAGACAGCTCAAACAAAGCGAAGGAAAGTTTTAGACCCGTGAGCGAACACATTCATCCCCCGGCTTTTTTGTTACGTTTAACTTCTGCCTTCCCCGTTCCCCTTCCCTCTCCACTTCTAACACCCTCGACACCCGGTATTGAAATAAACAATCTAATCTCCACCCAGAACGTTGCCCGGACGACGACGATGACACCCCCCCCCCCTCCCCCCCCCCCCCCCCCGCTGCCCACAACTGTCTCTTCTCGAGTCGAACAATTTATCTGTTTATGGTACAATTTGCGTATTGCGTGTCATATTTCACCGCAAAACCGTACTGCGCGCGGCGGTGTGGTTGCGCAGGGAACACCACTACGGATTGACCTTCGGGTCACCTTCGGAACCGGGCGGGCCGTGCCCCGTGGGACTTCGCGTGTGATTCTCGTGCGACGCGCGGAGCGCTAAACGGTCCCACAAGTTCTAGGCGTTCTTGAGCGAAGATAAATGAAAGACTGTGGGAAAAAGCCTACCAGTGGGTTAATGGCATAAGGGGGGGGGGGGGGGGGGGGGTGGCTTTGTCTTCAAAAGGTATTCTTTTGGACATGAGCGAGCCACGCAGTGCAATGGTCGCGATGTGAGGTTTTGCTTTTGCGAAAATTGTTCCATTTGCACAATTGGTTTTGGTATATTTATTCATTTTTGTTTTTGCGACAACGCTGCATCTTCGTTCATTTTATCTTTATTAAACTGCACTGTTGCAATGACACTTGAGTTTTTTTGTGCAGTGTTCGACGGTGCGTGAGAAGCGTTCTGCATTTACGTGATGTCCTGTGCCGACGTAGACGGGCTACTTATGCATAACCGCTCGATATAGAATGGGCGAGTAAATCATAGAAAGATGAGGGTAAAATGAAGAGACACTCAGTTGCGGCAAACGCAAAGTAAAATGTCTAAACAAGCACTTAATCTGCTTTTAAAATGATATCTCACGATAAATACAGAGGTTTCCAGGAGTTCTCATAGCAGTGGGACACTTTAATAGGAATTGAACTCTATAGCACCCTTGTTGGACAAATCGTATCGGATTTTGCAAGTAGCCTGTCTAAAAAGGGTGGCTGTTAATAATTATTAACAACCGATTCGCACAGAAGGTGTTGTTCCCTGTAATTGTCGACAGAGGGCGACGCGGTAAATGATTAATGTGGACAACGTCCAACACTGATCGGGCCGAGTACTCGCGAAGGCTCACGATCGGGGCTACGGGAGAGAAGAAAGTTCACTCTTTCGCCTTAGCCCGAGACAAGTGACGGATTTTTTAGCGTCTCTCAATAAAATTCTAACAAAAAGATAGCTTAAAAAACGCTTGTTTTTATTAATAATAATTTACTGCGGGCGAAAGAAAGAGTGCTGTTGATAACGTCTCAACATTCTAAAAAATCCTTCAAAAAATAGTTTTTTCGTGACATTCGTGACTCGTTCACAGTTTAAGGTTGTTCCTGAGGCAAATCGGAACCACTGTAAAACCACGTGAATAAAGCGGGATAAATTATATTAGGAACAAATGTACAATTGTAACTGTGTTTTGCAAGCCTGCAAGTGTATAGTACCCTGCGAAACACACCCGCTGTTGATAAAAACTGTTCCTGAGGCAAGTCGGAACAAAGCAGCGCTAAAGTGTAGTAGTGTAGGTGAAAGTACGCTGGAAGGGCATGTGTTATTTCCCTGTCCAATTCATGCATGCTAACTACGTAAAAGTTCCTGAGGAAATTCGGAACAGGTCAGTGCAGAAGTGAAATAGTTCAGGAGAAGACACACAAAACAAACACGCCTTCAGTTGTCCATTTAGTAATTGTTTAAATGTCATAACCATGGTGAAACAAGGTGATATAATTTCGTGCTTAGCTTATGTATACGCATTTCTAGAACTGAAAAAGTTATTTGCCGCTATTTGCTTAGAAAAATGTGATCCGCCATTTCTTTTGACAAAAGATAGCAATCAGGCAGGGGTGAACAACCAAGCAGGGCAGATCAACCAGATAATTAAAATGAGGAATGAAGTGTTTTATAGTGCTGGCCAAACGAAACACGAGTCAGGTCATTTACTGAGAGTAGAATTGCGTTCGGACATGAAAAGGAGGCACCGAGAGACAATACCGAATCGGAAGAATCAGAGTGTTTGCATGGCTCGCAAACACTGGCGGAGAGTGTTAATAATTATTAACAACCGATTCGCACAGAAGGTGTTGTTCCCTGTAATTGTCGACAGAGGGCGACGCGGTAAATGATTAATGTGGACAACGTCCAACACTGATCGGGCCGAGTACTCGCGAAGGCTCACGATCGGGGCTACGGGAGAGAAGAAAGTTCACTCTTTCGCCTTAGCCCGAGACAAGTGACGGATTTTTTAGCGTCTCTCAATAAAATTCTAACAAAAAGATAGCTTAAAAAACGCTTGTTTTTATTAATAATAATTTACTGCGGGCGAAAGAAAGAGTGCTGTTGATAACGTCTCAACAGTGGCATAGTGTTCAATTTCCATCATATGAAGTTCACTTCCCATAAGAAAGAGTCAAGGAAGTGTCCCACAACTATGAGAACCCCTGGAAAACCCTGTGAGTCTCTAATCGTCCTTTTAATTATAAAATCGTCCATAATGAGTGCATTCAATGTTAGCGAACGTGTCCTGACGAGTTCCAAACAGAACCAAATGTGTTGAATTAAAAAAATATATAAAAAATACAAAGGCAACAACAAGCACACAATGCAAGCAATGGAAAAAGCATAGAAGAATCTAACAAAAAAAAACATGCCACCAATAGGGAACTAGACCTGTGCACAGTAAGCACCACAATATCTCTTCTATCAAAGGTAAGCACAACACACAATATCTATATAAGACGTGTGTGCGTGAAAGTCATTATTGCTGGAGGGAAGGTGAGATGAGTGTGATTTTAATTTATTTATGCTTTGAACACACACACACACACACATCAATCACTCAGTGCCGAAAAACAGTAAGGTACAAGCGCAGTGGTGGTGGGGCAAGGCTGAGCGTTTGATAGCAAAATGCAAAGGAAGACGGGGCCGCGCTCTCATCAGCGGCGAAAAAACGGGAAAACCTTTCCGACTTACCGGAATACCGTTACAGGAAAGTTAGTGGTGAGGGAGGGGGGGAGTGGGGGGGGGGGGATTTCTAGCTCTTGGCTCTTCCTCGCGTCGCCTCTTCTCTTTGGCCGGCAGAGAGCCGAGACCGGTTCAGTTTTAGCCGTTATCAATTTGCACTTTATATCCCAATTTTTTTTTCTCCCTCCCCTTCAGAGCGTGAAGAATCACGGAAAGCTTTGTTGTTGCACCAGCGAAGTAAAATTGGTGATAGAAGAAGAAAGAAAGCAACATAAAGAGCACCGAAAATGAACGGGTTTAGAAAGAGGCTTTGTGTTGTGTTGGCGCTCCCCAAAACATACTTTGTTTCGTTTTCAAATCATCCAAAAACCTGTTCAATTTTATTGCAAAAGTAAAACGAGCTTAGCATTCCATGCACTCTTCAGCGGGCATTAAAATTGATCCACACCACACCGTGCATGATGTCACCTTAACTTCACCTTAAAATACACACACAGCCACAGCCACACAAACGCAACATAACTGGCCACTTAAATAATGAACCCGCGGCACGTGGCACTGACGAACATTCCGAAACGGGCGCGTGAGCACGCGAACCTGGTGGCGCCCCACGCGTAATGGCGCTCTGGCACGAGGGACACCACACAGTCGGGGGTCGGGCTCATCCTTGTCTTCGGTGTCTCTCTCTCTCTCTCTCTCTCTCTCTCTCTCTCTCTCTTTCTCCCTCTGTTATACACGTTTGCAGGAAGGGTTTCAGCACTCAATCGCGCTGCCCAGCTCGCAAAACAAATACATCACCAGCCCTCCTTCCTGGTGGAGAGACATTGTCCACCATTCACTGCGGGACGTAACCCTACTGTGCAGGGGGTGGTGACAACAACACCGGTGTGCGGTAAAGTTCAACGGTGAAGGCAAAAGGGCGACCAAACATGCAGCATAGGTTTGAAAACGTGCATTTAGCGTTCAGATCTAGCAACAGCGGAAGAAGAAACCAAATCGTACAACAGCGAGTGCGATTTGAAAAAAAGAAAAAAAAAACATCTGAAGGAGTTGCGATAGAGTTATGGGAAAGTGGGGTAAGATTCGTTTTAATTGTCCACGAAACACAATTATCCTTACATTATTATATGCCTCTACATTTTTTTTCTTTTAATTAAGTTACCACATAACTTAGTGTATTAAGATAGTGTATGTGCCCCTTCGATCTTTGTGGGGTCACCGTTCCACCGCTCGTTGCCTACAGGGCATGCCAGTGCCCTCGCATCGTGTCTATGGTATGTTTCTCTATTTTGATCGAATGAATGTCTTCGATTTGAGAAAAAAAAACTTCAAAAACTATTGTGAGTCGTAACGCCCCAAATTCTTCCTGTGTGTCAGAACTTCTTCCCCGCAGGTCCACTGTTTAGACGTTACACTCTCAAAATAGCATTTAATTGCAATTGCACCCTAAACCTAAACATGGTGCACATTCCATCATACGAACGCATTGCAAAGACGTTGCCGTTGTGCCCACCCATCGCGTGCGCCTCAATGCATAAGCGCCATCTCTCTTTTATTTATGCATTCCGATGGACGATTCTGAACCCCTCGCACACCACCCAACGGCAATCGTAAACCAATTTTTCTCCTCCTTGATGTTGGGGGTGTGTATAAGCTCCCGTCCGTTTCAATCGCTTCTGTTGTAAAAGAACTCGTGTCTCTCCGTGTGTGTGTGTGTGTGTGTGAGCAATGAAATGGGAAACGTACATGGGGTGTGCTGCCCCCCCATCCTCCCTCCCCCATGCGCTATAACATTCTGCAGGTCAAGCATGTATAATTGCAGTTCGTCAACCCTTCTATTTGTTGCGCGAAAAGTGTACGGTTGTTGTCTTTGCCAGTGCCGTTCCGCCATGCTCGATGGGGAAAGCATGATTGAATCATGCACACGAGAATCTTGCCAGCAACAATCACGCACACACACACACACACAAGTTGGAATGACAACGCGGCGGCGTTTGAGCAAAAGTTTTTAGCACGAAACCCCAGCCCAACGCCGGCATGTATGAAATAAACATTAGCGGCCGTTTCGGTTTGCCGGAAGATTGCATGAGTAGCGTCGGCACCACGGGTGTGTGTGTGTGTGTCGGGTTTGCTTAGAATTTCGCCAGCCGGAACCATATGCTGTGTATTGTTTTTTTTATTATTATTACAGTACGCTGGTGAAGGATGGAGCTGCTTTGGGGTTGCGAAGCGATCAAATCTAATAAACTCTTTGGAATGATTATACAACGTTTATGGGTTTGCCTTTGTAAACAAACATTCACAGTTTAGCCGCACAGTTTGTTGTTCGGTTTGGCTTGTGATGCATGCGATCAAGTCGAATATAAACCCTTCTCTCTGGAATGATTATTTAACATTATGAAGCATTTTAAAACAAACATTTGCTGTCAATATCCCCCCTAGTGGATCTAGAGCAGCCCTCTTTCGGCACTTTTTGTTTCGAGCCATTAGTTGATTGATGCTTCTTGTTTATGTAAATGCGAAAACAACACTGCTCTTATTAAACTCTGGAACAGAGCTGAATGAACCTACAATCCAGAAATAAACTGTTTCCGAAGTTGAAAAAGTTTTGATTTCCAGCGCGATTAGAACCCTTGCCCGATGCAAAGCGCCGCCTCAGCGCGTACACTCAACCTTACACTTACACCAGCAGGACAGCGCCGGAAGGCAGCGATTAACAATCGATACCTATCTGCCGATCGCTAATCGATACAGTTTATTTACATTTTTCTAATTATTACTTTAGCCATGAAAATGTTTTCCCTCGCTCGGAGCGGGCAGTTTTCCTGTACTTCGCTTCGACTCCTCCCGCTAGTTATCAACCTCGCCGCCCCCTGTTCGCACCTCCTTCACGGCCGTTGTTTAAGTATGCAAGTAATGCGTAGGTGTTGCCGCTTCGCACCCGTCCCGCTAAGATATCATGTATGCCAGATCTTGAGTGACGCTTGGCCGTTACCCGGTGTTACCCGGTGTGTTTCCCCCTTGCTTGCCTTTACTTAGTGCGCAAATAGAAATTAAAGTGAGTGGTGCCCACACCGCCCGCACCGAAAGGAAAAGCAGGAAGGTAACCTCCATCAGCCGGGCCGGAAGTGTGCGAAGGTGCAAATTGCCGGTGGTGCGCCCCGGTTGGCCGATTGCAATCTGTATGTGTGAGCGCGCCCGCGCGAGAAAGCAACTACGAAGGGGGGGGGGGGGGGGGGGGGGGGGGGTGGCACACAAATCTGCAAGCTCATTACCGCATGCAGCATAATAATCTCCCCGGTAAGCCACCACCAACAAAATCGCTCTTTTTTTTCTCACTCCGACACCGTCCGGTTTTTTTTTTCTCACCCTCGCGCCTCTGCCTTCGGAGGAAGCGGCATATTTTCTCCGCAATCTTTCATTTATTTCCACCCTTTTTTTCCAGTAGCACCCTTTTTTTTGTCTTCCTCTACCGCTCCTTCTTCCTAGGACGTATCTCGAAACGATCGAACTCATCAGCAACAACGCGGGAGTGGTGGGTGGGGGGGGGGGGGTCTTTAGTGAAGCGTTTCGAGCAGCGGCTCTAAGCCACAAGGCGCAAAGTGAAGCCTTTTTGCCACTTGCCAATTACTGACATTATGCACCTTTGCTTGCACACTCCCTCTCTCTCTCCTCTTTGTCCTTCCCCATCCACACTCCACTAATAACTGCCCCTTCTTGCAACGAGGGGGGGGCGGGGGGGAGGGGGGAAGGAGAAGGTTTTGCTGCCAGTACAAGAAGCGAAGGAAACCAAATCTTCACAAAACGAAATTAAAAGTGATTCTCCCTTTCCAGTCGGGCCTCCAGAAGCGACCGGCGGGCGTACGGAGAGAAACTTACTTCCAGGGATTCCAATTAACCACGTGCTCAGTCACCGGGATGGAGAGGGAGACTGCCCAGGAGCGCCTGAACATGCCCGGGTGAAAATGAGCGCTTTGTGCCCGGGTGTGAAAAGTGAAAAACATCAACACTTGCGTCGACAGCGAGTGAATGCTGGCAAAGGAAAGTGTGCCTTTAGGAAATGTGGGAAATAATTAGTGACAGTGAACAAGTGTCGAGTGGGAGGTGCAGCGAGAGAAAGAGAAAGAGAGAGAGAATATAGCAACCGTCTAGAAACAGGTTGCAGAGTGGCAGCGCAAGTGAAAGAGCTCAATCAACCAATGAAATAACAAGCTGCAAAACGTAAAAAGATTCAAACAAACCGGTCACACACAAACCAACCACACGAGCAAACTCTATATGCATACACAGATTGGAAACCGCTGCAACCCAAACGGGCACGGGCTTTGGTCAATGGGTAGTGAAAAGGGCAGCTCGTAACGAACCAAGTACACACAGAGTGCGCGTTCCCGTTTTTTTTGTTGCTATTGTATACTTCACCCATTCGGCTGTTATGCTCCAAAGGCTCCAAATCTCCCATCAATCTCCAACGACAGGGAAGCAACGAGCAAAAGGGGAAGTGATTCGGAAGAGCAAACCCACATGACGCTCCGGCAAAGCCGAGCAGCGAGGGGAACGGGCAAGTTGAACGTCCACAAATTATTGATGCAGGCGCGCATACAGGCGCGTCAACAATTTACTTATTTATTTATTTTCCCATCAGTGCAGCTTCAACAATACCACTTTACAAAAAAAAAAACCGAATGGAGAAAGAAACAGGGCAACCTCCCTGCTTCGCAACCTCCCGCGGGAAAGACCCTTTCGCCGTTCGGTGAATGGTGCGGGGAATAGGAAATGGAGTAACGAACCATTGCTAACACTGTCTCGATTTCACTCGTTTCATAATCACACATCGCGTACCGGCGGGCGACACCACCACCACCACCACACAACACTGGCACAGCATTAGCTGAACCAGTGCGCGTGTGTGCATTTTACTCTCAACTCATCAGCTCATGGCCCTACGGGTACGGGTACAAACCACAACCAAGAAAAAACAAAACAAAACAAAACAAAAAACATGCTACATGAAAATTTATGATTTAAAAATAAACCATAACATCATCTGCTGCTCCTCTCCCTCCGTGGCAAGGCGGTGGGATGATGGTTGCGTTTGTGCAGCGAACAAAACCCCGCAACAACAAGAATGAGACGCTGACCTTCCCTCCAAAACCTCCCTCGAACCATCCCCGAAATTCCGAACCACACCGGGGAGGGAGTGCGTGGTGCATCGTTAACGAGGAGCATCGGGTAGGAAATAACAGGCACCGAACCGAAGCAACAAAACCCGCCAGCTCGCCCGCCCGCTCCCTCCAAAAAAAAAAAACGCACACTGCAGCAGCACAACATCGCCACGGGTTCCAATGTGTGTCCGATTGTTGGCCTGACCACCGGCCAGCGGCTGCCCCAAAAACCGTTCCAAAACCCTCGCATGCAGTCGGGGTTTTTTTGTTCATGCTTTTTTTTTTCTTTCTCTACCCGCTAACTTACTTCCGGAACGGCGCGCGGAAGAGAAAGTGACGCGCCCTCCAAATAGGAACGGGGAGGAGGAGGAGGTGTGGAATGCGTACACCCGAAAAATGGGCAAACAAGTGCAACGGCGTGAAGTGTAAGTTCAACTGGACTTCTTTTTTTTTGAGGGACTGGCTTCAAGTTTCGAAATGGGCGATGTGGCGCCCGCTAGTAATCAAAATGAATGGATGGGAGTGTTTTTTGTTTTTTTTTCTATTACTAGCTTGTTGTCTCTGGAATGTCGTTAACGAAAATCAAATAAACTCAACACATGTTTCGACAGTGGCGTACAGTGAGTGTGAGAGGGCAGCGATGGTTCCGTGATTTAGTAACGAAGTGGCAGCTGCTGCTCCGAGTGCCCGCAAGGGCAATGAGTGCCGACGATCAGTTTATAAACAATTTTATATCAAATTGTTCGTTTGTTAGCTGTACTACACGTTAAAGGGGAATATGTAGAGACAAAGGAAAGATAAATTCGACCAACATACGTTAAAATGTAACGTGCATTGCCTGTCTGCTTCAACTGAGTGCTCGTAAGCAACTAACAATTCTGCATCTCTTCATCATTATTCGTCTAAATTACACTACATTTATTGTATTTCTTGTTTGCTCATGAGTGTACACACGAATTAAACCCCATGAGGCATTCATAATTCTTCATCATTCCTGAAATAATCGATAGTGATAACTCACATAAATCACAAACGAGAAAATTCCACACGTGTTGGCTAAATCTGATTCAGATTTATGAATCTGAATGAATCTTTGAAATGGTTCAATGAATCTGTGTCCCGGTTGCATAGATTCATGAATCTCCAAACATTCTTGAATCACCAAAGATTGATGAATCTCAAAAGATTCCTATCTCTAGTGATTCATGGATATGAATGATACATCTCCAAAAATTCATAGAGCTTTCGGGACTTCTTGGCAAGTCCTCGCAGCCGGATAGTTTGTTTTGCTACGACGATCTAATATGTTGTTTGAGCTGTTGGGGATGATACATCTCTAAAGATTCATGAATCCCTGGATAGATATAAATTTTAATGGATTTTTTAATCTTTTAGATTCATGAATCTTTGAAGATTCATATAAGTTTCGTGATTCATACATCCTTGGAGATTCATGAATCGTTGAAGAGTCGATTCGAGATTCGAATCACTCATCACTCAAGATTCATATGAATGAATCTCATCGAAAGAGTCATGAACACCCAACACTTGTAAACACTAGACCTATTGGCACCAACCATTTTGGTTTGGAAATGCTTGAATGATTGATTGATGAACTAACAATTAGTGATGGGAAAAATGAAGTTTTTGTCGGAATCGATTCCGGCTAGCTCCGCAGTTTTCTGGAATCGATTCCGGCTAGTAGGTCCGGAATCAGTTTCCGGAATCGATTCCGGAATCGGCTCCGGAATCGGAATCGACTCCGGAATCGGCTCCAAAGATGATTCCGGAATCGGCTCCGGAATAGGAATCGGCTCCGGAATCGGAATCGGTTCCGGAATCGACTCCGGAATCGGTTCCGGAATCGAAGTCGGCTATCGAATCGGAAATGGCTCATAAATTAGAATCGGCTACCAAACGGAGTCAGTTTTGGCATCGCCATAAAAAAGGCGTTTGGGTCCAATCATACTACGTATTGGTAACCGCAAAAATCCAAATTTACTTGTAAAAGATCCATTCGCATGGAGATTCCCGGACTGATTTCGCTCCGGAGTCAACACCGGAATCGGCTCCGGAGCCAACTCCGGAATCGGCTCCGAAATCGGCTCCGGAATCGGTTCCGGAATCGGTTCCGGAATCGGCTCCGGAATCGTAATCGATTCCAGCATCGGAATCGGCTCCGGAATTGATTCCCAACACGGAATCGGAATCGGGTAGGTCCGATTCCGAGCTCCCACCACTACTAACAATTAATGAAAAATTGTAGTTAATCATAACTATTCAATAACCATCTTATGTTCAAATAATTTAGCTCATTTTAATGTTTATTTATGGCAACGACAAGCTTAATAAAACATTTCACAACGGCCATTTTGTCTGAAACGCTTACGACGCTTGGTGAGATGTTTATGCTTAGTTTTATCTTTAGTATCCAATTGGAAACACGTTAACAATCTACCAATGTTTTATTGAGCAACTACAAACCATTTTGTCATAAATACTAAAACTCTTAGTAAGTGCTACTAATAATTATTCGTTAAAAACGCTTCATATAACGTAATTTACGTGAGTGAAATCAAATCATCCACTGTTCTTCCATTAACTTTAACGCTATCCTCGTAAGTTATAACCTTTGCCACTGTAACGCGTACGACCAAATTGTAACCCAAACGACGGCAATATAAACGTAAATTTGTTAAATGCAGAACCCTCTCCACCCCCCTCAAAGGCTTGCCCGTGCGCGCACCCCACCCTACTGCTACTAATTTGTCGGTTTACTGTCCATTAAAACGTGCCCCCCCCCCCCCGCCTTCGCAGCATGGTGTGCACGAATAATAAGGGTGAACCCAATTGGAAAACGCTTCCCGTTCCACGCCCCATCGTTGTGTTCCCGTTTGTAGAAGATCCCGAGACGGCCGATCCTCCGGACACAACAGTGTTAACGGTCGTTTAGACCGATTCCCAGTTCGCTTGTTTCGTAGTGTGCGCACCACCGCCTCGGTCCTGTGTCTGTTTGCGTGTGCTTCCCCAAATAAATCATCTATTACGCTTGTGCTTGGCTGTGTGTCGCATACACGCCCGCCGTAAAGTGTTTTCAATTAGCGGCAAACACAGAAACATAATTTAACGCAGTGGAACGCAAACAGGCGAGCCTTGCTGGGCGATCGACGGTGTGTGTAGTGTTCGCGGTGAACCTACAAAAGGGTACAATCATTTTATCTTTTTTTTTGCTCCTTTATCTCTATATCTCTCTCTCTTTATTTCTAGCTCAACAACCGATGGTCCTGTAATGCAATTTAATACATGAAATAATGGCAATACACATTGCATATGAACCATTTTTTTTATTCACACCAACGGCTTCTTCGGCTTTCAAACCCTGCAAAGTTAAAACGAAATGTTGACCTCAAAGACGGTACAAACATAAAACCCGTCAACTGACACAGAGCTGAAGGGAGAAAGCCAGTTAAGAAAAGCCAAACCTGACCCATAGAAGAGCGCTTGATAATAAAATTGAACCACACAATCATACCGCACCTGAAAGCGCCTCATTTCCTTTCACACAGCGGCGCTGTGGCGTAGAAAGTGCATAGGTGGCCACACATAGATACACACAAACACACACACAACCCCCCGATTACCCCAGCACAGACCGAAAGGCCATAAATATCCGTTGCGCTTCCGAGCTTTTCCTTCTTTTCTTTTTGGCAAAACTGCACGTGCATGGGGCGCGGCACACAACAACAAAAGAAATGGAAACGACACACACGGGCAGTAAAGTTCATACCCCGCTCTCCGTTGGGGAGAGCGAGAGAGAGAGAGACAGGGCCGAGAGCCGAAACGGAAGCGACCACATGCATATCCCCAAATTCATCTACATCTACCACCCTCTCTTCCATCCCTTCCAAACAGTTGGCATAAATAAATTCGACTAGATCGGTATTTACCCGCGAGCGGTCGTCTTCCAGCACCTCGAATACGTCCAGTACACTCACCTGTAAGTAGAAGCAGAGAACAGCAAAATGAACAAAAAGTTATTAGAAAGGAATCAGTGCGACCAGCACACACACACACACACACACACACATGAATGAAGAAGAGGAGAAAGAAAACTCTCGGCGAAGGGTCATTTATTTGATTTTATTATTTTCACCCAAAACCCGGGGGGCCGCCTCCTGGATCGGCTGGTGGGACGACTGATCGAAATGAAATCATAATCATCTCCGAAATTACCTGCCAACCCCGCCCCCCACCCCCCCCCTCCCTCTGTTGTGCTGGCGGCACTTTCTTTCAGGCGGCTGCGTTAGCCCCAGCCCCCACGCTGGGCCAGCAGCGCGAGTTGGGTAAAGGGGATAAACCGATCGAACTACGATACTGCGATAGATTAATCGATGGCAAGGCGACGAACCCGGGGGGGGGGGGGGGGGGGCTCCTTTTAGGACAATTTATTTAAAAGGAAAGAAAGGCACTGGGAAAGGAAAACAAGCTTCACAATCAATTTTGCTCGCCCATACGTTCCAAATGATCCGCCGGTTTACACAGGGGATCGGGAGAGTTAAGCTTCCCCATTAAGGCTTCATTGCTTACGCCATTGCGGCGCCCGCCACGTTTCCTAATCCTCGCGGAGGAGCGCGTTGCAATTTGTTTCTAATTTCAAATCGATCCGCACCACCCGCCGACGAAGGGGTCGTTGCGCAACGACGTCGATATATTTTACCGTGATTGAGGCAAGCTGTGATTGAGCTGAGGCTTGCAGTAAATTTTAAGCTGTCCATGGCGGTAGCTGCTGGAAAAGCAGGGCCACGAGAGCGCATTAAATGATCGCACATTAAAGTACGGACCGTTCAAACCGTGAAGAACCGAGGTGAGAACAGCAGGCCTGAGGAGCTCCAGCAGGCTCTTTTGTGTGGCTCCTGCAGTAACACAGCTCCTTGCAGATGATAGAAACGTCAAACTTATCTCTCTCTCTCTCTCACACACTTGTCCACCCTTATTGCAGCATTTGCAGTCGAAAACTGTCTTTTCAGTCACGAAGATGATGCTTGCCACGGGGCGTGTAAACGCTCAAGCTCTTCTTGAGGGAACTTTCTTCCCGTGCACCGGCTGACATCTTAACCTTGAAAAATCCAATCCGCCAGGCCGACTTTCTTGCGCGCTTTGTTTTTATTGCAAGCCAGGACGGGTGGAGAAATTTTTGGAGCATGCCTTCTTTACGATTTCCGCGCGACGAGCACGACGTAGACGACGAACTCCGAAATGAAAAAATAAGACCAATATTTCACCGGTGGAAATTTCCAACACACGCCCTCTAACCTCAATGTCATGTGCGTGTTTGTATGTGTGTGTGTGTGGTACAGGGAGAAGTTACAGCGTGTGTCATAAAACGCGCTCCGGTAGCGCATACAACGGTTGACCCGAATTTCCCCGTGTTTCTTCCCTTGAGGCCACCACAGGGATTTTCGAACCTTGCTTCACGCTTTTCAACGCCCCCGCGCCCAAACGCGGGACTTTCTCTGTGTGGGCCCCGCACTCGGAGCACCGATTGCCCACCGTCACACGTTACGGGGGTTTAGTGTCGGAGCTTCATCCTCATTTCGGCTGCGGTAAACAGAATTCGCACAGTGCTGCATGTGTGCACCCGAAAGCAGCGACGGGACGGGGCTTGGCGATGCGCTGTGGTGGATCGCGTGCAAAATGGCAATATTAAGTTGCTAGAATCATGGCGGAAAGGGAACCTAAAGGACAGGGGTGCGTTCCGGTATAAGACCTTTGCATTTCCACCGTTCTTGACCCTTTGATATTTTGAGTTGAGTACAATTTGTGCAGGCTCTCTGCTTGGGTATGGTAGTACGATAACCTACAGAAAGTGTTGGAGCAAAAATGCGAACAACTCGTGAAGAATGGGGAAAAGAACGAGCGGCGTCGTAACTGAAGGGAGAATTTAGAATCGATAAATATGTCACCGGGCCACACACACACAGCTACGTACCTTTGGATGCATTTCTTTACAGCTTTGTGTTACAATCTGTAGTGTGTAATTTAGGCGAAAATTGAGACACATTGTCCAAAATTGATGCCTTACACAAAACCCGATGACTTAGCAGTAGTAATGTGCTCTCTGGAGCGCATCCACGACTCCTATCAGACTCCGGTTATTGAGACTCAGATTGGAACTCCAGCAATATCGGAACCACAAATTCTACCCAGAGTCAAAGTCGAAGTCATCCGGAGTTGGAGTCGTCCGGAGGTTCCCGAGAATAGACTTAGCAACAACAGGAATGCATTACGACACCATCCTTCAACCTTCTTCTTGTTTCCAACTCCCAACGACTCCGGATGACTCCAACTTCAGCTTTGGATGACTTCGACTTCAACTCCGGATAACTTCAAGTTCAATTCCAGACGGCTCCGGACAACTCCAAACCGCTCCAGACGATTCCGGACGGATCCGGATAATGCTAGTCGGACCTACCATCCCGAGTCAATCCCGAAATTTTTTGGAGTCGGATTGGAGTTGACTCCGAAATTATGCCCACTTTACCCCTCAATACTTAGAAGCGCCAAATACTGTATTTGATACGTTGACTAGATGCAAATAGACATAAACAAAACCAAGCTATTGTGCGAAAAAAAAAAACAGTTGGAGCAATAATTACAAGGCAAAGAATCAGCTTGAAAAGATCTGGAAAGTTGTGCGCTGGACAAAGTCCACTGTCGTAAAAAATACATCAGACTTATAATTAATATCAGAAAAAAACACACACACTTTTTCTGCCAATTAGCGCTCATCTTGGCGCTGTCCGCTTCTGTCAGTTGTGACAGTTATGCTCCAGAAACGCCACTTTTACAGGTTGAGTTGTCTCACAAACAGCATCGCTTTGCAACTTGGGTGATCGAAACACGAAAAAAAAACACCCGCGAGTTAAGATAAGCGCCCGAATGTGACAGCCCTCACGCATTTTTTCCGCTGCTTATCCCTTTTCCGTGTGTGAATTATGAGCGCAAGTGTGATTGTGGCACTCCTGGGGAGAGCTTTTTCATTGCTTTGCTGTTGAATAATGAAGAGCAGCCAGTCAATTTGAAGTAATTATTTCCCATTTCCAGGGTCATATGCGGGTCGATTTCCCCCCCCCCCCCCTTTCGTTCTTGCATCACCCCACCACCCACCAGGAGGCACTGTGTTTAACAGAAGAAGAAAAAAACACATTGGCAACACTTTCCAATTAGCCATCGATTGGGCGTGCCTGGAAGGAAGAGAAGCGCAAAACAAACGGTCCGGTTTCCGGTTTCCAAATACGCGCTTGCAGCAACCCGAACCAACCGCACCCCGTTCGGCCCTGTTCTTGACCCTCTCGCTTATCCAAACCTCCCACACGCGTCACGCGTCTTCGCCCCCGACTGGCATGAACGGAATGTCCGCTGCAAGGTGTGGTAACGCCACGCGCCCAACACTATAGCACACTGAGTGTCCCCAGCGATGTATCTGTGTGCGTAAACGGAAGGGGGTGGGGGGCCGGTTGGGGGGCGAAGGACCATCCGCGTAAGTTGATTAATTAAACCGATGCCGAACCATTTTCGCATTCCGCGGTGCCACGCGACCGTAACGGAAAAAGAACGCAAAGTGAAGAGCATGGCGGCGCACGATGCAATGGCGGGTTTGGTTTGGGCGAGCGCAGGAGGAGACGAGAAAAATCAATAACCCACCGCCCCGTTCCACAACAGTGGCAAATAGACACACACACGCACACACACACACACACACATTGACGGAAGGCAAAATGATTAATTTTCCAGCTGCACTCGCTGTAACCTGCTGGGGCCGCGTTGGAGTTGAAGCCGCAGCTTCGATTTTCCATTACTTTCGCGATAATCAATAATAATGCTTTACCGGACTCAAAAAACAAAATAAAGGTACAATAAAATATTGTTTTAATGAAACATGACACGCTTCTTAATTGGCAGGGAGGAGGAGAAAGCGGTCTTTCTCTCTCACTCGCTCACACACACGCGGCAAACGTCACGCGGTATGGAATGTCGAGTCGGGCCGAATTTGGCGGTATTTTATTCGATTTCCTGGCGAGCGAGATCCACGATAGGTTTCTTCCACCGTTCGCTGCCACTCAACGCGCCAGAGTTTCGTCATACTTTGGTCCGTGGCACTCCAAAAATAGCAAACCCTGCCTTTGCTCGCACAAATGTGCAAGAAAATTAGACCGTGGTGCCGCCGACGCCGCCGCCGCGTCGAACCAATCATCAGCCATCGTGGGTCGTAAAATCTTGGGCCTTCGAATTTTTGTTTGCCGATGTGCCGATCCGATTCAATCGAGTCGTTTTCAATGTTTCGCTCTTCGCGGCGCTTCGCAAACGCTTTTCTTTTCGCGCGCAGGCAAGCACGCTGGATGCTCATCTCTAACGTCACGCACGGCAAGCGGAACTGGTTGCCGTTAAAGTTAAAGGGGAAAAGCGCGCAGAAGGCGACCCGCCGTCGGTGGTTGGTTCCAATCGGGCAGCAACAGCAACACAACGATTATGTGCGCGATCGGGCTCGGCAGTCATGTAACGGTGACGGCCCCGCCTGGTAACGGGGCCGGCCAGCAACCGGGAGCATGTGCGCGTGATGCCATCGGCAAAACAATATAATCGACAGGTGACATCAACACTGGCGTAAGCGAAAAACCTTTTACACGCCAATCGAACTGTGACAAGCGGCAATGGGGGGATTGGGATGTTTCATGTGCACAATTGCAAGCAAGGTGGATAATTGTACCTGCACGGGCATGCATGCATAGCTCTGATAACTCTCCTGGAACGTATTGGATGCCAATCTAGGCAACTGTGTGAAACATATTTAACCTTTCTCGACAATGCTTCAGTAGTAAATTGCAATGAAATAGGAGCAAAGAGGCGAATGAAGCAAACAACCAATCGGCCACCAGTTTGATTTAATACGGGTGACGTCATTTCAGCCAATCGAACTGTCAAACTTCATACAAAAAAGATGTATTCTGAAGACGTCTTTATTTGAGCAACTGAAGCGAAAACAAAATTAACAAGTTATAGTTCTTTAAAATGCCCACAAAATGAAATAAAGCAAAAATTGCTGGAATCTTAGAACTGCCAATATTATTTGTTTTGATACCAACTGACAAAGATGTACCATGTATGCTCATTAAGATTTTGCAAGCAATACTCTTTCCACCGCCCAAGGTCATAGCGCATCAAACTGAATGCATTAATTAAAACTGTGCCCTTTAAAAGCTTTGGGGCATACATAATTTAACCCCAAAAAAGCCCATTTGCACACGCACACACACACACACACACACACAGCGGTCCTCGGCTAGTAACTTTTCGCAAAGGTGGGGAAAAGAAAACAAAACACAAAAAAAGGGAAAGTGAAAAATTGGCGGAAACTTTGGCGCCTGTCGACTGTCCGGCGCACGCTTTGGGGTCATCGTGTCGTGATGGACGACATCGGGCGACGCATGATGCGACATAAATGCTCGCGAGCGCGTAACCAGGCTGATGTATGCGAACCGGGGAGTGGGCTTACATGAGCATACGAAATTGAGGTGGTTTTTCTGCCTTGGTTGCTGTAAGTCTTCTTCGCTTGATGCAACCACACGATGTTTTGGCTTGTGTGTGTGTGTGTGTGTGTGTGTGTGTGTGTGTGTGTGTGTGTGTGTGTGTGTGTGTGTGTGTGTGTGTGTGTGTGTTAATAATTTATATGCATCATGCTCACTTATGTTACGGTAAACGATTAATTCGTCCACCACAACAGCAAACCCCTTCCTCCCTTGTTTGGGGGTGCCAAGATCTCATCACCACCATCGGCGATATGGATCGCGCACACCCGGCACGGTGGTTGGCAAGAGAAGGAAGAGGCTAATGGGGAAGCGAAGGAGGGCAGGAGGGGCAGGAAATGAACCATCATTACGTTAGCCGTCTCCTTGGGCCAATCTCGCGCAAAACCAACAACCTCCAAATCGCGCCTTATCACGTAACAATCGCCGCAAAGCGTTCGCGTGCATCCATCGCAACCTCTCTTGCGCTGCCTCCTGCTGTCTGTGTGCCTGTGTGTGTGTGTGCGTTGGTGTCTTCTTTCCTTTTCTTGTTTTGGCTCTCAATTTTTCCCGAAGCGAAAACATGCGCCCGCAAAAAAAAAAAAAAAAAAAAAAAAAAAAACATTATAAATGCTGGCACAGCTCTAGGGCTACCACCCATCACCGAGCGCCACGGCGATATTTCGATTGCGCAACGCGGAACGGCCGCCCAGAACAATCTTGCGAGCGTGCGCGCGCGCAGCGGGCTTTGGGTTGGGGCGTCGGATGCAATTAACATTACCGGCGGCGTCGAACGATGACGCGCGAGCGTCTTCGAGACAGGCTGGCGCAGCAGCAGCAGCAGCACCGATGGACGGCTTCCGGTTATGGCGATTAGTTTTGCGGGCAGGGGAGGGAGTAATGCCATCGCGCTCGCCATTAGTATTGTCACAAAACGATGTTATTGTTCATGCTGGTAGCCACCGCCGTGCGCGCTCGTGTGGTACGAGAGGAAAAGCGTGCTGCCCTAAGGGGAAGGGGGGGGAGGGGGGGGAGCGAGCGACGACTCATTACGTGGCCGAAAAGTGGATGGAAACTAATGTAATTCTACTGCACGCGGCGACAGTGGCGACACACAGAGCGCGCGCGACGGTTTTGAAATATCTGAAACAATCAAACGATCGGCCATCACACACGTCGCTGCGGAAAAAGACGTCCACAAGCTTACGCGTGTACGTGTACGTGTGTGTGTGTGTGTGTAATTTAGGATGTTATTCAATCAGCTCATCCACCTTTGGAGGCCACTGCATATTATGCTGCGTTTTGCTGTGGCAATAATGCAAAACAACACCACAAAGCAGAAAAGCGTCTGTTTCATCGACGAAACCTTCAGGCAGGACGATCATCGCTGCAAGTTCTAGATAGTCGGTGCTTTGTTCACCAAAAAAACAACAACAAAAAGGCTATTAAGATACAAAAGTTTCCAATTCCTTTTTAACATCGCTTCAAATTTCACATTTGAATTGAAATCAGAGATTTCTAAAACACAATACTGATTAAATGATATAGGAATGATCTCTCCCATTAGAATAACTCACAATTCGAGTTTCAGGTAAAAACAGACATCAGCACTGTCAATGAGAATTCGTGAAATCAACGACTAAAAATGGCAGGAATTCTTCTTTATCGACAGACAATAAGATTCCTGTACAAAAACATCAGAAATTCAATTTCTGCTCCGACACCATCCTAATACGAGTTTTCCTCCGGGTTCTTATTGCATGGTGCGTTGCTACGCTAGCGATGGTTACATTTTAGGTTAGCACGATGGCTTCATTGAACTTCCCCTCTTTCCGTTGACATACAAATGTTTGCCACCTATCAGCCGATACAAACACCCTTTGACCCCATGGTTTGCATAATTATGCAGGTAGATGGCGACACTGTCGGAGCAATTGAAGATGACACTTTGGGTGGTTTGTGGATCAACTAAGATGTTGCGCAAATTGCCTATATTTTGGGGGCGTTTCAATCCTTATTATAACACGAACTATAAAAAAAAACAACTGTAACTTTAACAGTAGCTTGTTGCTTTATAGCATATGGAATGAAAATGTTCTAACACAATTCAACCTGCTGAGCAGCAGCTTCATTCGCTTTCCACATTCCAGCCTCGCCCAGTTGGCAGGAATAACTCCCTAGCAACATCACGTACACACACACACACACTACTCCGCCGCTTCGAATCTGCTCGCTTTTGCAATTGTATAATAATAGCCGTTGACGTTGCGTTTTATTAGCACCGCGCCAGCAAAAAAAAGCCCACCGCACGCCAATATTTCGCTGAATCATGAAACGGTAACACACACACACACGGGGTGTCGTATTACTTCCGCGCCAGCTTAGAGTGATAAAATAGCGCAAAAATTCCCCCGCGGCCGAAACCGCCAAAAACAATCAACCCACGATAGCGCACACCCGCACACGTAGAAAACAACAGGCAGGCGGTTTCGCAGGTGTAGATGGCTTATCAACATCGCAACAGGAAAGCCGCGACCGTGCGCGCACGCATACGCAGCACCACTTTCACATTGCCGGGAAAAGCGATCGAGAAACTTGCCGCCGCCGCCGCCGCCGCTGAAGAAGCAAAACAAGCCCGGAGGAGGCTAACCTTTCTCGCCCGGCTTAAAGGTCGCACACACACACACACACACACGCAGAGCATACACGGTAGTGGTGAATAATTAACATACTAACCTCGCGCGCGCGCGCGCTCGCTCGTGTATGAAGACACACATCAAGATCAAATATAATATGGGGTCGCGTCTGTCGTCTCGCTTTGCGCGGTGCACACAGACGTACCATCGCACATCACTCTCACTAAGGGCGTAATGTTTGCTCTTCTCCGCCAGACCCACCTCCCGCAGAGCATGGTTTTGGCCAGAAGAAGCGCCAGCAGCAAAGCGACCTTTTTCTTCTTGAACAACTCCGCTTTCTACCATTTTTTTTTGCGACACCGAAACCAGGCATACACGGGACGGTGTGCTGGGAGGGGGTGGGTCAAAAGGGCAGGAAAATAATTACACGGCTCAGATGCAGCGCGGGCGAGCGCGGCCCTTCCTCTTCCTCCATCAGCGGCAACTGTGAGGCGTTGCAACAAGCGGAAAGGAAAGCAAATGAAAGTAAACCGAACCGCACACAAACACACACACACACGACAGCGTTCGAGATAATAATGCACACCACCGTGATTGAAAGGCACACGGATGCATGCAACAGATGAAGATGCTCAACTGTAGCTCACCTGTTACTTGGAATTATAATACCTAATTGGACATTTTCTTAATGAGAATTTAGAACTCCAACCGTGGTTGAAGTGGTTTTCCAGTTATAATGGCAAAATCACTACTGGAAAAATTGTCGTTGTATTCACACAAGCGATTTGAATAAAAATGCTGATTTTATTTCATCATATCAACTGAAAAACCATTTTAAAACTTTTCCTGATATATACCCTTCATCGCGCTTCAGTAAAAAAAAACTCCACCCATAATGATTTGAAGCGGGTCACGAACATCCCCCCAGCATGGCATGGGAAGCCAATTAAATAATTACAACAACAAAAATCTCCATTAATACAATGACAATCGCACGAATCCATCAATGCGCGAGGAATGTGGGCATAGCAACACACAAATCAAAAAACAAAATAGCAAAATTGCCCCACCTGCTTGTCTCTTGGTTGGACACCACCCCTCCCATTAAGACCACCGAAAAGGATCTCTTGCGAACACACACACACACACATACAGTGATCATAGCCCTCGGCCGAGTGAATCACCCGACGTGTTTCCCCCGGTTGTGTGTGCACACGTTCCCGTCATGCTTCCTCTATTGTGCCGGTGCTTTTTGCTTCCAATTTATATTGGCTTCCTTTTTTTTATTAGCAATTTTTTTCGACACAACACAACGACAAAAAACAGTTCCAAGACGCGCGACACCAGGTCCGACGGGCCGTTTACGGTGCGCGATTTAAATGCGGAGGTTTGCGTGCGTCTGTACAGGCATTTTTTTTTTTTTTTTTGGTTGAGGGGCAGATATTAAGGAAAGGAAGTCCGTCAAGGTTGCTTTAAATGGTGAGCCACGCGCGCAGGGCCGCCCGCTTCGCTAAAGCTTCCCCGTCGCCGCCAGTCGTGAACGAGAGCACACCCCACATCGCATTGACAGTTGGCTACCTTAGTTCACCCACACACAAACACACACACACATACATAAACACGTTTTGGGAACGATTGTTTAAGCTGCCCAATTCATGACCGTTTAAGCCGGTCAGCAGAGAGAGAGAGAGAAGAAACAGTATTTAAAATAATTGCAATTTATTATTTTAACTCAAATTTAGGAAGAAACAATCAGATTTATTCGAGCAAAATTATTCCAAAATTGGGAAAAATCGTATTTGTCTCCCTCATCAAGGAAAACCCGATTGCATAAGTGTCTGCGTACGAGTGTGTGTTTGTGTTAAAATAGGGCAAGGTAAGTGGCGTTCCCAAAAACGGAAATGCATCATATCGTCGTCGTGGGGAATTAAACATAAACAGCCCCCAGACAGGTGCATTTTGCGACGAAGGCAACAAGTGTGGAGAATATCCTCGCACGCCGGCAACGAACTTGAGACACAGTCGACTCGATTTTATCTCCTTTCTTCCCAGCGCGCCCAGCGGTTTGCATTTCAACACAGAGTGCACATCCTTGGGCGAGATTGTTTTTCGCTTTTTTTTTTAGCATAATTAAAAGAAGATAATAATAAAACACACACACACACACACACACACACACACACAGAGCTGTCTGTTTTCCAGCGGATGTCGCAGCACAGGAACCGGGCACCAAACCGGTACCGAACCGAACCGGTCCGGCGGGAAAGGAAGCAGCACAAACCGCAGAAGCGCTCCGAGAGGCTGGAAGGCAAACCAGAAGGCCTGATTCGAGCCGCCGCATTCGTCTCCCGTCTGCTGCGCTCTGCTTTCGTGACACACTGAAGCGTCCCACATCATCAAATCAAAAGCGAAGTCTCATAGTGCGCCTGCCACACTGCGGGGAGAAAGTGTTGGATGGTTGGAGAGCACAGGGAAGCAAAAAAAAAAAAACAGCATAAAAACAGGGACAGTGTGGCAACGCTGTGTAACAGATACACCGGATAGAAGTGGAGGAGAGGGACCATCAGAAGACAGGGCACGCGCACTCATAACGCATCACAAATCAGTGTGCGCGATTAATTGCTGCTGCGTCTCCCATGCAACGCGACAGCGTGTAATGCACGCCAAAGTAGCGAGAGAAAGGGGGTGGAGAGGACACTAGGAATGTCATTAAAGGTATTAATCAAGCTCAGCAAAACCGGCCACCGGCCAGTGAAAGGAAAACTCGGTCAGGAGTTTCAGGAAGACGAGCCCGTACTCGTTCATCAACGGTTATTAGCATCCGTTGCGGCGTGCTGAAGTCGAACAGTGGTGGTGAAAGCCGCTCATCTTCCGGTACAGGGAGGAGGGGGGGGGGGGGGGTTGAGGTAAGCATGTTAAGGTTCTTTGCTTTCGGTCCTTCGAGCGGGATTGAGTGAGTTTTCATTTAGTGGTAATTGATTTGAAGTATGAAAAGCAGGCTGCTTTTGATTGCTTAATTTGGTCCTTCGAGCCGGATTAAAGGGTTTCTCTAGCCAGTTAAGCATCGCATACACCATTTGTAAGCTCTACACATCGCTTTGCAGTTTAAAAATGGGATTTTATTGCAAAATATCTGTGAATCATTGTATAAGCGACGAACCTCAAACCGTTTAAGTATTGTTTGAAATATATTTCACGTGTTTAGCATTTCATTACAAGCATCTGACACTGCGCAAGCGCAGATTTAAGATCTTTCTAAGTGCACCGTTTGCTCGCTGCCATTCTTTATCTAATCAACTCTGGCGACAGCCACGACCTTACAGTTAGACCTAATAAAAAGTAAATTCCACAAACAAAATAACAGAAAAAAAAACATTCCGAACCATTGCCACCACCAACCAAACGCTCGTCACAGACTGTTGGTTTCATTCTTCTCGCCCTCTAAGCTAGCAAACTCACACAGCCAAATACACACACACACACACACAGACACACACACACACACACACACAGACACACACACACACACACACACACACACACACACACACACACACACACACACACACACACACACACACACACACACACACACACCATGTGAATACGCCCAAATCGATCAATTAAACAAAAAAAAGGAGGTGATCGTGCGCGCGAAGCCTTGCCGCGGGAGCCGCACACTAATGGCAACCCTCAAAAAACCCCTTCCTCCCCCATCCCAGCCCGCTCTAGGCGGGCCTGCCGAAGGTTGCCACGGCACCGCTCCAACCGTCTCCTCCGTGCAACTGTTGCAACTCCTCGACCCGTACGCAATGTGCGGTCGGCCGCCACACGGCGCTACACACCACGGAGAGGCGCGCGCAACATCATGGTTTCACATGTAATGTGCCCTCCCCCCCCCCCCCCCCCCCCCCTCCCAGCAGCACACGTGGGGAAGCCAAAGCAAGAGGGCACACGAGCAGAAAATCACACACACACACACACACAACGGCTGCCGAGCTGCAGAAACTGCACGTTCGAATCGCCTACATGAATCACAACCGATGATCGTCGTGCCGTGGTTTGGTGTGGCAAACGCGGGGAATGCGAGGTGCGCGCAATCAACGATGGCCGCTTGGCAGGTTCGCTGCCTGCTCGGCATTCGATTGCACACAGGAGGCGCGCTCTGGTGCCGTTCATTTGCACGGTAGAGTGGAAGAAGAAGAAGAAGAGACGGAGGCAAAAACTTCAAACCAAATGAACGAAATAGCATAAAAACAACCTCCGCCGAGCACAGCGGAGTACCATACCGGATGGTGGTTGAATTTAAGCACACACACACACACACACAGAGGTATATGCAGAACCGTTCAGATAAATCAGACATAACAACCCGAACAGAAGGAAGCCAGACACACAGCGCTCGGATTGGAAATGAGATTTTAATTAGTTCCGTAAAACGAGGCACAACTAGCCAGCAGCTAGGCAGGCAGGCAGGTTGTGCTGGGTGGGGAGGGCATGGGGAGCACATTCCCCCTCGGCCAACCCACCGAACGCTGGGGAAAGAGGCGCAGCAGAAGAAGCGGCACACCGAGAACAATAAATGCGCTACGTGCCCATCATCGGCAGGTACAGCACTACCATTTACTATCATTCAAAGTGTGTTTCCCCTTTGCTTGATTTTCCGCGTCTGTGAGTGTGTCTGTAGATATGTGTGTGTGTGTTTGCGTGTGTGTGTGTGTTTTATTATTTGCCATCCCACCCCCCCCCCCCCCCATTCCGCATACTAAGCCTTCGCCGTTTGGTACCACCGAAACCGAACAAAAGACTTCAACTCGGATTCACATTCCGAGCGCGATGCAAGCGACGAACCCGCTCCGTTCGATTTTGGTTCAACCCGCGGTGTGTTGGATGATGTCGCCGTCACACACAGGTGTGCGAGACGCTTCATTATTCACTAGTACCTCGCCCCCACTGCCCGCTCCCTCCAACTCCTTAATTCTTACTCCTGGCTGCTGAAGCTGATAAAATAAAGACCACCTTTAACCTACCCCCCCACAGTGTGCGCACGCAGCAGCGGTGGCCTGGCACTTTGTCACTATGGCGGCCCGCGTTCGATAAGTGATTGTGCGCACGTAGCTGACACCAAAAAAGGTAGCCCAAACCATCACAGAAACAAAAAAATTTAACAAAAAAGCGTTACAAAAACGCATCGAGCGAACGTTCCACCGCCGCTCTCGGCTCTTATCGAGAGAGTTTTGTAGCTGTTTTTTTGTGGTTGGCTTGTTGGGATGGATGGGGAAAGCTAAGCAACGCTTCAAACACACACACACACACATGTACAACGAAAATCCAATCCACCCTGCCCCTTTCGAGCTCCCTTTGCCCTGCTGCCCCCACGAAGAATATAGCTCGGTTACGGATTTGCGATTGCAATACCGACAACACACTCACGCCCCGCGCTGCGCCAACCGAAATGGCACGATTTTACCGAGCTGCAGCGGGGGCAGGCAGGGACGGAAAGGGAAGTCATGGTAGCGTCATCATGGGCACGAATTATGTGCACCGCCAAGCGTGTATACGTGAGAGCGAAGCGATTTTTTTTTTTCGCTTCTTTGATGAAACCTACAAGAGAAAAAGAAAAAAAAAGCCTATGTGACCCTCCCTTGAGCGGGTCTTTATTAGTAGGAGAGGTTGCGACAGTGAGTACCCCCAAGTAAAGCAAGACGTACACGGCTTTAGCCGACTTCCTCTCCAAGCGCACATATACAATGCATCTGCTTCTTATCTGATAGCATTTTTGCCGTTCGATTAGACGGCTTGTTGGGTTCGTCGCTTGGTAGAGGTTTTTTTTTTGTGTGAAATCAACAGTTAATTTTCGTTGTTTGCTTGTTGTATTTTATTTCCCATCCAAATAATGTCGGCTGCCGAGCGATAAGGGGACAGAGTTTGATAATTTGTACCCCTCCTGTGTGCGCTTTGTGCTGCGAGGCGCACCACAGATTCCGACTGTGGTGACACAGCAGGCAAACGACGAAAAAGAAGAGAAAAAAAACGCACCACCTAAACCGCACCACCACCGCCATTAACGGGCAAGATTGGCTCGGGTCGATCAGGCCCCGAGACGACCGGGAGATGGCATTTGTCGCTAGCAATTTACGGTGGCCCCATTTCATTTCTACCCTCCTATTTTTTGCAGTCTGATTCTTCCCCAACCGCCGCCGAGCGGACTGCTATTTTGCTCTTTATAGTAGCGTTCTTTTTTTTTGTTGTTGTTGGTCTCATTTGTGCTTGTGTGCGTATCTGTGGGTTTAAAATGAACGCGACAATTGTGACGGAACCGCCATAATAGAACACAAAGTGTAGGAATTAACGTTCCAGTAACAGCAACAACAGCCACAACAACTACAAAAAACCCCTTTCCCGTTCGCACACTGTCTGTGCAAAAGAATCTACCACCAGCAATATCACGGATGTTACACACCAATCTCGAGGCGCTTTGAGAGCGCGGTACGCTTTATCTCCGCTGTTCACTAAGCGCGTGAGTGTGCGATCGTTACTTGAAAGTAATCAATGAAAGCACAAGCAATGATTTCTTAGGAACAGCATCCACTGCAGTACACGATGAAACATTATTTTATAGTTCGCTTCTCTCTGCTTCCAGCTTCTGCTGATAGACTGGAGCAGTGATGGGAACTGTGTGATAGATGAGGTTCGACGCAATGGTTATAGACATCGGAGACAGAACTTCACACCCGGAATATGTCGGAATAAGTCCCAAACGATACTCCCAGACGTTAGGTTGCTGAATTCCAGATGTCAATGGTAGAATGATCGAGCAGCCCTAGGGCCATCATCAATGTTATAAGATCTTGATTCTTGACTTTTTTACATCTGACGCCGATCCAGTTGCTCAAACAAATACCAAAAATGTTGATGTAGAAAACAAAAGCCACCACGGAGTTTCAGAAACACCTACAGCCTCAGCATTATACATCACACCATGAACTATGATCATCCTTCACATTTTGGCATCTTCAAAAGCTTGATCTCCTAGTCGGCATATGTCCAGCTTTAACTCAGTGTTTCTACTTGTCCCTAGGCCTTTGTTTATACGTTCATATTATTCCTATTCCAAGTCTATAGCAATATTTAAGGTCATCCAAACATCTCCCCTGGGCCATACGCTTATTCGTAGTCTTAATATCACTAAGATATTGAACTCATGATACGCAAAACTGTTCGCTAATGCCAACCCTATGCTGGAGTCTAGATGTAAGGTATCTTGGTCCCGGTATCAACCTAAGACGTATATCCTTACTCCTACCACTGGGTCCTTGTCTTGGATATCAAAGCTAGATCCTGATTATAACTCCAGTGTCAATACCAGTAGTGTCCTTCTAATCAATTAATGTTATATGTGACATTCCTGAGTGATGATATCTTAACCTTCATAAGGCTTCACGGAACCAGCTTTAACTCGGTGTTTCTACTTGTCCCTAGGCCTTTGTTTATACGTTCATATTATTCCTATTCCAAGTCTATAGCAATATTTAAGGTCATCCAAACATCTCCCCTGGGCCATACGCTTATTTGTAGTCTTAATATCACTAAGATATTGAACTCATGATACGCAAAACTGTTCGCTAATGCCAACCCTATGCTGGAGTCTAGATGCAAGGTATCTTGGTCCAGGTATCAACCTAAGACGTATATCCTTACTCCTACCACTGGGTCCTTGTCTTGGATATCAAAACTAGATCCTGATTATAACTCCAATGTCAATACCAGTAGTGTCCTTCAAATAAATTAATGTTATGTGTGACATTCCTGAGTGATGATATCTTAACCTTCATAAGGCTTCACGGAACTTCCCTTCGAAGTCCTTGAGGATGATTATATATCTGTCCACGGTTCTGAACGAAATACAGATTTGTTGCCCAGAGAAGTCTGTCTCAACATGCTGCTCTATTACGATGTCGGACCAGTCCTAGGACTTATAGTTCATCTGTGTCTAGGTACTAAAACATATCATCCAGATAGATGATCCTATTACCAAAAAACCCCCCTGAAACTTTTCCCGATCAAAAGTTCACCTTCCCGCAACCTTGGTATACCTACAATGTGTCTCAGCAGCGTGCCAATGTTGGAGGCGAAACATTGCACTGCGACGAAGAACGCGGGCACCAGCACCATTGGCACCGCGAGTGGCCGCAAGTGCCGCCGGCCGACGCTTCGAACACTGCCGCCGCCCCGACGCTGTGCGTACGCTGTGCGGCTGCCGGGACGCAGCACCACGAAAGGGCCGCCGACCTGGAGGCCGTCCACCGCCTCCTCCTCTTCCTCTTCCTCCTCCTCCACCTCCTCCTCCTCTAGCTGTTGTCGCTGCTAGCCTGCGATGCCCAACCACCACCGCTCGCACGGCTCGTGGGCACCACATCAGGGGCCGTCGGTGTAACGCTCAGCAGGAAAAATTGGAGGCTAGGCTCGGCACAGGTTACCCTAAAACAGTCCACAACACTTGGGAGGACAAATTGAGCGGCACCACTTCAGGGGTGGGAAAATGATCAGAGCATACACAGTCTCTGCACGGCACAGCAGCGCACTGGACACAAACACACATTTGCAAAACAAAACAAAAACAAAAAAACGATGTTTGAAGGTTGATTGAGTTGCGCGTTGGGAATGGTTTGATTTTCAAGCGCGCCGATTAAACGGAACCACCAACAGAATAGAACGAAGCAGTACAGCTAAATTATATTAACAACACATTACGGGCACTAATCGAAAAGCAGGTGACAAATGACACAGACAACAAAAAAAAGCGCACACAAAAAGCGAAAAACCAGCAGTGCCAGCCACACTTGGCCGTCACCGAAACACCACGCACGTTCACGCAAAATGTCGCCGAGGCGTGGAACGTAACTGAGCGGAGGATTTTTTTGTTGTTGCTGTGGTACCGACCACCCGTTCGCCCGGTTGGTTGCATTCCTTTCGTGCCATTCGGACGGTTCGGGTCGTTGCGAATGTAGCAAAACGAAAAGCGAGAGAGAGAGAGAAAGAGAGAGAGAGAGGGAAAAACACAACCCCCAACATTACTTCAACAAAATTGTAAAACGCCTCCGAAGACGACACGAACTCACTCAGCTCACCCAAGCGAGCGGCTGCTGAAAAGCCGAACACACACCTAGCCCAGGGGCCGCCTGCGAAACGTATGTCCTGACAGAGGCGGATGGTGGTGCTTCACATGAGGGTGGAATTTTAAGTAATAATTACTGGCAAACCATCACCACCCACCGCCGCGCCAACCGTGCGCAATGCCATTAAAGGCACGCCACACAGCACATGCTGCTGCGCCATATTGTGTCACTTTCGTACCCTTGGCGGCTACTTGGCCCGCCCCGGGGGTGGACAGGGGCCGCACCGAAAGGATGCAGCAGACGGGGTGGTGCGCGCTGGACGTGCTCGATGTAGGCCGCTGCATCTGTCGCAGGGTGGAGAAATTCGGCCTCGAAGGACGAACAGCAGGCAGCAGCGGTAGCAGATTCACAGGTCGCTTTTCCACGCATTTTCCATTTTTCACGCATGGATAGGGGAGGGGTAGAGGGGAGTTCCTACTAACAATGTAGTTTCCTTATGGTGTGGTGCGCGTGTCATCGATTTACAATGAACAGTTTGGAATTCGAGTTCGAATTCCAGCTCGAAATCCTATTGGCTGTTTGATGGTTCTATCAGGATTTTTGTGTGCACTCTGTTACACTCATGAACACTGCTTTGACGCACAGTCTATTAATACAATATTTCATTAAATAAAATTGAAAAAAAAATTATAAAAATTAAATAAATGTAATCGAATAAAGAAGTGTACGAATACAAAAAAAAACAAACGCAACAGGTAGAGCAAGACCTTGCAGCATTTTAATTACGATTATTTTCCTGCGGTTTTGATTGTTTTCCTAGACAGAGGTTTATGGAGGTCGTTTGGTGTATGTGTGTGTGTGTGTGTGTGTGTGTGGTTCGTTCGGACTTGCGACTGGCTTCGCTTAAAATCAAATTTTAAAAGAAGATTCGACTGGCAAGGTCGTACAACCTGCATGTCTGCTTCGATTCCTGTGCCTTTACCGTGAGCGAGATGTGTAAAGGGAAGTAGAGAGGCGCAGCCACATAAACCTCTAGCAGTCGTACAGAAGTAGCAAAGGCCAGAGAGCACTCATGAGGCGCTAAAAAACAACCTTTTCCACATATTACTGGTCTGCTTATTCTACTAGCACGAAACATACTTCATTAAAAGACGCACACTCTCTATCGCCACACATTCAGAAACATCGTCATCAGCCAGCGCGCGCGCGCGCGCGAGGAATTATTATTTTAAATTCGTCGGTTGCTCTTTTTTTTGTTGTAAACACCCTTCAGCCACGCACAAAACACAATGGCGGCGGGCACCCCGAAATGATGGAATGCGTTTTTTTGTCCGTGCGGCCTCTCTATCCGTCCGCGGTTGGCTGATCAACTGGAACAACCTGTGTGCCTCGCAGCCTAGAGAGCCTAGGTCGCTGGGGGAGGTGAAGCGCGGTAGCTGGTTAGAAGGAAGGAAGGAAACCCAAAGCACCCCGCCGCCGCCGCAGCCACCACCACCGCACCATACCATTCCAACGTGCCTTCTTATCAGGGGTAAGGCCACGCAAACGCATCCAAACGGATCCGACCTCTGCTCCGTTGGTTCGCTTTACGCGGTTGGAAAAAGGATATCCCCCCCCCCCCCCCCCTCTTTTTCCATCAATTTGGAAGGCACTTTGCGCTCAAGGTGCACTCAAGGAAGGGGTCATTTTTTGTGTTGTTGCTACTGCTGCGGTTATTGTTGTTTGGGGGCTTAGACGTAAACATGTGGTTATGTTGCGCTGTGCAATAGCAACTGTCCGAGCTGAACGGTGAAGGACATAATAGGCAGTGACAGAGGATGGCACACGGTTTACATAATATGCGTTGTTGTGCTGTGGTTGTTGTACGGTGTAAAAGTATAATTTAGCACAACAGCTTACTGATGATGAGCAAACTGACAAACGGGTCAACATTTTGGTGACTTTGGTGCTTCAATGTTGTACCGTTAAAGTATAATACAATTTATTATTATCATTTTTTTCAAACAAAACCTTATGAGTTTCATCAAACAACAGAGCCCTAAAAAATACTGTTTTGCAATATTTTAAATAGGTTATACGACGCTTGACAATAACATTTGAAACCAATTCCACTTCACTTCAACAATCTATCCTATCCTTTTTGCTATCATGCCATGAGTGATGATTTTTTTAAATTTGTTCGGCTCGAGTACTCGAAAATCCTAATCTAAGGAAGGATTGGTGGAGAAAACAATATCCATCCAATCATTATCAATCCAACTTCACGCAATATATTTCCACATTTTTTGAGTACAGATCTAGCAGCACTGGTCGCATGACTGATCCGAGAGACAGCTATTGGGGCCCTTCACGATTCTAGTTAGTTTTTTGTATGGAGTTTGACAGTTGGAGGCTGAAATCATGTAAACACTCCATACAAAACTACACAAAATACTAGCCTGCAATTTTCAGTCTAGATTATTCTAGCCTCAAAGCTAGAATTAGATTCGAGTACCTGCTCGAAAACACGCTGTTGTTTACATTTACCCCAAGGTGCATTAAAGAGATCACGTGGTGGAATCTAGAGTCAAAGTGTATGTAGTCCAGGTGGCCTCATAGCATATTTTTTATAACCAAATTTGAATATCACTTTTTGACAGGATGGGTGAAAACTTTTGTTCAAATAAGCTTTCTGGACACTGGACGAATACTCAAAACACTCTTAAAATCTTCATTCAGAAGAAGAAGCGATAAAAATCAACCTTCTAAATACATACACCTTGGGATAAGCCCACCTGTATATTATACCTACTTAGATAGCTGCACGAAAACTGCTATACAATGCAAACAGCTGACGAGCTGAAATTTCAGCCTACGAACTTACAACGGAAAGGGCCCCATTATATGATTTCACTGAATGAATATAGAAACGTATGCGCACGAGAAATGCTGGTAAATATTGTTTTGAAAATCATGTTGAATGATGTAGAGTTTGTGCAACAATTGTGTGGAAAAAAAGCATCTTTTCTGGTGAATCTCATTTTCATCTTAGCGGGTTTGTGAATAAGCAAAACTGTCGTATTTGAAGTACCGAGAGAACCGAGATGCTGAATTGGAGGAATCTAATTAACAGCCCAACAAACAAAATTAACATGATTCTACCTTAACAAAACAGAAAACCTGAGAGAGCGAGAAAGCATGTTGGTTTTGTGGCTTGGGAGTCAAAATTCCGATGTCGTTTTACCACCAATGAGATATGATTAGACACCGTTGGAATATTGTTGGAATATTATGGCCGCGAACACAAACCAACATGTACTTAACATTTGAACAGTTTTTAAAAGACAAAGTTATTCGGCGGACCCTTTATAATTGATAGCCTTATTCAAATCGCCATCACTGTAGACATGACTTTGCTGGGATTTTGTTTAAGCATTTTCATATCTGAACTGATAAATCACCTGCAAAGACATCTTCGTGCGGTACACAGTACCGGGGTGCCCAACGTTCCGGTCGAATAATACCTCCAAAACTACCCCGCTAGAAGAATACAACAGTTCCGTTATCTTACCCCGTAGCACAACAAAACCTTTGAGAAATCAATACGCAGGAAAAACGCCCTCCCCCACGGAGCAGCAGCAATCCAAACGGGAGCAGAAAACGGCGCCACCAGATAGGTGAGCAAGTCTCATTGTACAGCTAGCCGGCCGGTCCCGGTCCGCCGGCGGGCCTCCCACAGGCCTTCCAGCTGTTTCGCGTTGTTGCCCCTTGCCACACTGGGCTGTTTGGGCGATACAGGAAAAAAAGAAGCGAATAACAGCCTCTCCGGAAGGGAAGTGAAGGGGTGGCGAATTATTTTCCACCCAAAACCTAAAACCAGCCAAACAAACATCTGCGGCAAAAAAAAAAGGGTTCGGGCTGTGTTTGTGCCGGATGGAAATCATCGCATTTCCCGCTACGCGTAATCGGGGGGTCTATAATAATCGGCTCTGCTCTCTGGCTCTCGTCCGTACTAATGTACACGCGAGCGCGCGCTCTCGGGACGGCATCCGGGCATCGAACGTATGACCTCGGCTGACCCGGCGGATCTAATTTTGGCCCCCCCTTTTTCTAGCAACCTGACCCGGGGGCGCCGTACTGCACCGTGCGTAGAACGTTGGACCTCAAGAACACACTAATGAAGTCGTCAGAACGGACGTGGTGTTTGTGTGTGTGTCTGGCCGAGGTGTGAAATTTCACACCTTTCCCGAAACACGGCTTCCGGAAGCGGGAGGCTGTTGGGATGATGCTGATGTTTAGAATGCACCAAACAACACACCAGGACCGCGCGGAGTCGCGGGGAACCTTTCCCCATCCGGTGATTTATCATTCAATCGGAACGGACATAGGGAAGGGAGGGCCCGACTCTATTCTATTTGTTTTAAAAGTGCAGCGAGCCGGCAGCGAAAGGGGAGGGAAATAGGTAGAAAGTGTGAAAAATACAGAACAAACAGATAAACAGTGCGATGTTCAGGTGCCAACGCCATTATCCACACGCATTGGCGGGCCCGCTTGGAGCGTGAGTGCAAAAAAAAAGTAAGCCTCGCCTAGACGTAGAATGCACTCTTGTGTCGTTGCACTTTGCTGTGTAAATAGGATAGTATTATTACTACAAACATATGTAAAGCTTGTGTTTTTTTTTCCACGGTAAATATGCTTCCCGGGGAGGTAGAGACAACATGGTTGCCTTTTACTCGTAGCTGCAGAAGCTGGTGCCGTGACCAGGATCGATACATTAAATGATGAATTTAGCTGTACCAATCGTCCCAACTGAACGAAAGACACCTCATTTTGCAAGGGAAACATATTCCTAACCACGTAACATGCATACAGTCGCTTAGAACAGTGTGCGCCATGACCAGAATCGAGTGATTTGTTACCTTTTCTCTGTTGCGTAGCTTGCCTCCCGCTCCATCCACCTGGGAGCGCAGCAGCTTAACGTCGTCTATACTCGAGCTCGACACACCGAACAGTTTTTAGATAGTTGGTAATAATTGGTGTATTGATGCGGAGATGCCGGTAATGCCTGGAGGATCCTTCCTTGCCGGCAAAGCACAGACCACGCACTTTAGTTTTTTTTTTCTTTTTTGCACTCGCCGTCACTTCACTTCCGACACACGGACACGGCTGGAGACGACTTCTTTTTTTATGCTTTCAGGGATTTTGCTTTCTTTTTCTTCGCCCTTTTTTTTTTGCTGTTGCTTTTAACACTTTTTGGCTGATCACAGAGCGTGCACCGTGCACGCCAACGTACGCACCAGACGGTGCCTAACCTGTCGCGTTTGCTTACGGTGCGCCACGTCCTGCGCACGATCGTCCAGCGTCATAGCGTAGGCGCGGTTGTCCTTGCACCGAGTAACGCTTACACATCCCGTGAATGCCACCCCTCCCCTGTAAGCGCCTCTATCGCCGTTTGAGAGGCATCCACATCCACGCGCTACACACTAGGTGGAATGGTGAAGACAGATTGCGATTAGTCGTTAGAAAACGTACGTTAAATAATGTTGTCATTTCCCTTAATTTATACTTATGCTTATAGTTTTCCCACATGACTCTATAACAAGGTGAGGCAGGGGATAGCATACATTCCCTGTAACTCTCTTCTTTCTCTCTAAATCTTTTAACGGAGCCTACCAACCAGAAAAAAATCGTCAAAAACTTAATCGCCCAACCGACTTTTCCAATGCTGCGAAATCTTTATCTTAATTTTTCTACCTTCTTCATTGGAGCAATCGTTATGAACATGATCATATAGCGTTACCCCCAAATCTATTGCAGTGCCATTATTAACTATCCCCTGCTTCTACCTTGTTGTTAAGGGGATGCCTATTGGGTCATCTTCACTCTTTAACCTTTGGAAAAATCAAATCTCATCCAAAATGTTAAGATTATCTATCAAAGATTGTATTGAAAAAAGGAAGCACAGAATTCGGACAGCAGGACACACATCAAGCACACAACAACAACAACACCACGGGAAACCTCAGTTTCATTCTCTCTCAGTTTCATACGCGTTTTGAACCCAGGGTCGGGCCCGCCAATCTTAGGGCCCCCGCACGCTTCACGACTACACTACCGGAGCGACACACGATCGCGGCGTTAAAACTTTCTTTTACTCGACAGCAACGGTAGCTGTGCATTTGTGCGTGAAAACCTTTTCATGCTGCTACAATTGTTACTCAATGTTAGTTTAATCACAATACATCCTTTCGACACGTGGCACAGCTAAAAACAAAACACAATAAAACACAGACACACGCACGGGCTAATTTTGATTCCGGTTGATTGTTGAACGTTTGATCGTGAATGACATTGTCAGCGCCACAACAATTCCGCACGGTTGATGGGCGTTCGAGAAGTATGATTCTTCTCTGTTTGAACCTCCTCTATCCTATACCTCCACCTCAACATCATCAGCACACAGTGATTGTCCTTCCTCTGGCATTTAATTTTTTGTTCACCCTCACTTCAACACGGGGCTCTCGCTAGAAGAGTTTGGCGCATTTGTGGAGACAAGTTTGCGGATTTGTTTTAAATTGTAGTAGCTTCAGTAGTTTTATATTTCCTACGACTCGCACACGCATACAAACGCATACATGCATTGCTGCAGCTTGGAGCAGCATGGCACGAGAAGGATGTGGCACACGTATCATGGGGATCGGTAATTAAGCCACCACTGAGCGCGGTGGGAGGAGTAGAGGGAGGTAAGAACCTTCGGTAAAATCCAAAAAATAAAACTAACGTTGCATCATAAGCCACATGCGCACCACACACACACACATAGACAGAGGCGCGTAATGGGATGGAAATTATTTACGTGTCGGAAAACAGCGGAAGGAAACACGGTGCCTTCCCCAACCGCTGCCCGAATAAGCAACAGACAGAGGAGCCCCTCTTCCCAGTGCTCAACAAACCGATCGAGCCGGAACGGACACGGAGCCGGAGTTGGGCACACACACACACACACACGGTTCGCTGCGAAAAAGCCCCCTCCTCATCATCACGAACATATTTGTGCGTGCACCGGGGGAAAAAGGCAAAGGGATAGAAATGGGGAGAACGCACACACACACACACACACACACATACGCCGATACCGGCTAGTGGTGAAATGGAAGGGAAGCGGATGAACGGAAGTAAATGGGAGTTTATTTTATCATCTTTTCTTCTCTTTCTCTCTCTCTCTCTCTATCGTGCGGGCGTTGCATTTACTGCACAGAATTGCAAAAGATAGTTGGAGGTGGGGAGCATGTAGTAGCAATAAAACAAAAAAAAAAACACAGACACACACCAGAATGGGAACAACGCAGCAGCGCCCGAACGGAAAGGCGCCGCCGAAATGGAATATGTGGAATGGAAATTTCGCTAACGGAAAACAAAACGGGAAAACGCTTCCAACCGTGGCCTTCACGCGGGTTGATTATGGTACTACACCACGAAGGAACGGTTGGGGGTAGGAGCGGAAAATTTCCCGGTTTAGTTCCGAATTTAAAAACTACAATTGCTTAAGAAAAATCTTAAATGGTTTTAATTGAATTTGAAGTCTGCATATTGGATGGATCTACTTAATTGTAGCAGAGAAGGAAGCGGACAGGCCAGAGGGAAGGTTGTTGATCGTGATCGTCGGCGGTGTGCCGTGAGTGACTCATCTCGTGTCCATGTGTCTGTGGCGTTTGTATGCTGTGCGGGGGCAAAAGCCAACAGCCGTAGAAGAGCGAAAAGAAACTTCCTACATAAACCGTCATTTGCTGCTTCTAGCGAGACGAGTTGTCGGGTTAAGATTTGTCATGTGAGAGTGATAATGGATCCATCAATTTCTAGGCCCTTTTCTTTTGGACTCTTTGCTGCTGCCATCCTCCCCACCCCGTCTCCTGGCACGTACCAATGGATTTAGTGAAAAATGATCTAGAACAATATCAACCGCACACACTGCACTCGGACGGCACAGAAAACAACGCACTACTCGCTCGCTACTACACCTCATCCGTTTTGGGGGGAGGGAGGAGGGTGCAAAATGGAACAGACACGCATACACACCGAGGGGTGCGAAACACGTAAATGCACAGACACACACACACACACACAACACACATACACAATATGGTGACGCGCGAATATTTTTGCGCGGATGATTCGCCACTCGACAGGCAGGGGCCGCGCGCTCAGCTATTTCGGGGTCGGGCCGATTGCAGTAGTGAAAGGGATCTAGTGAAACAATATATTTGAAACAGTGACAACGACACCAACCACAACAACAACAACAACAGCAAAACACCGGACGCACACACAGACGGGGCACGCGCGCGCGCACGTACCTAAGACGCAGAGACGCGCGTATTACTCAACGGACGGTTGGCGAGCTTCTGAGCGCGCGGGTTCCGGCCGACGGCTCGCACAGCGCCTAGCCGAACGCAGCCGTGAGTGGCATCGGCTCTCTCTCTCTTCGCTCCGCTAGTGAGAGCAGGTGCACTCATGCGGCAAAGAAAACTAGGGATGGATCCCTGTGAGATGTTTTCGTCACTCCCTTCTTTTCTGAATTAATAAAAATAGGGAAATTAAAAGGCCATCAGTATTGAACGGCAACGAAAGCGAAAACCGAAACAACTTCTTTGGAATCCACAAACGTTCTTTTCTTGCTTTATGTTTTAGTTGCGAACGTGAAGCTCAACTAACCGAAGCACACTCACACATCAGACAGTACTACCAACAACATGGCTAGATTTGACACCAAATGAAACCAAAACTCTAGAAACTAGCAACAGCAAGTCGGGGCGCAAATAATATGACATGGGCGTTTATTCCCTTGAATCAATTAAAGTCATTAATTACGCGAATTAAACGGCTCAAGCCATAAAAACGTCAAATTAACTAAAAAATGCCTTCATTTATAGGCTCATAATACATGTAACAAAAGATAGAGAGATATTCCGCTTAGATACAAAATAGTCTACGACATAATCGACACGCATATAGTTGTCAAAAAAAAAAAAAATCTAAAATTGTGGTTATGGACCCAACAATTATGATTGTTTAACCCAACAAACTGAAGCCTGTGTCAGTGGACTGCGTTGTACATACCCATTCTCTATTAACAGTTGCGTGCTTCCCTATTGGATTTCGTTAATGTTTCACCTCAAAACCATTTAGTATATTTCAATCAAATTGTATAATATTGGTTTAAACACCAACATCCAACACATCGCAACAAGAGATTAGTACACAAAAGAAGCAGAGAGAAGTTGTTTCTGTCACTCTACAGGCATAACTTCAAAAAGGCTAATGTATATTTTCATACATAATACAGAGTGGTCCAAGTCAATTTCAAATGTGAACTTCCTTAAAGATGTTTGTCAACAGTTGTCAAACTGGTGTAGTTGCATCATAATGAAACTTCATTTCTTACACATGATTTTCAACACATCACAAAGAACTGTCAACTCAGCTTGAGACGTGCTGGAAATCATGTGGAAAAACTGAAACAAAATTGTAATACAACATTTGACAGCTGTTGAAAAACATCTCGCAAGCAATGAAAAATGTTGTAGATATTGGTAATTGACTCGGAAACCCCTGTATCTTCACTCTGCTTGTTAGTATCTGTTTTTGTATAATATTGAATTTAAACCGCACTTTACACAATCGTATATTGCAGCCAAAGTACCTGCCCATCCCTACGATTGCCCGTTCCCTCGCGGCTCACCAGAGTACCTGAGAGCGCGGGCAGAGCGAAAAGATCGGCGAGCGTACCAGGTAGGGCCAAAACCTCGCTGAGAGCCCACAAAACAGCCAACAGCATCGGAACGTGAGCTCCACTCGGTACCTCGCGAGTGCGTGGGTTCACTGGAACTAAGAAATGGCCCGTTAGGAGGTTGTTGCTTTCTGCTTGCGGAGTGCAGCAGAGTGCAATACCGGAACACATTGCAGCGGCTGAGTCATCAGCTGCGTGTCTGAACGTGAACAATTGCGATCGTTTGTTTATTTGTTGATCTGTCTGCCGAGCGGGTACATAGGAAATTACAGCATGAAAACATGATCGTATGAGTTTGAAGAAATTCCCGCCCAACCCTGCACAACAGAGCGGGGGTAGTACCATCCAGACGGTTAGAGACGGTGTGGTAATTTTTAATTTTGAAACCATTCAAATCGTAAGAGACGTGATGCATATCTTAGACACAATAAAAAGAGAAAAGAATAGATGCGAATTATCAACATGTCCATCTCTTACCCACACATTGATTGAACACAACCCAGATTCGCCTAAACAACTAAAGCAGGAGAAATCAATTATAATGGAACGTGGCAAAGAGCCTCCATCCCAACTATCATGCCCTCCAGACCATTATCATATGCCGTACATATGTTACGGCCATTCTCCTTTGCACTCTCTATCTCTCTCTCTCTCTTCTTCAAAAAAATCCCCCGTGCGGATGATTCTTCAACCCTCGCCTCTTCTAATCATAAACATAATAATCTAAAGCCGAATAAGCCAGGTCACCCGCCCCACGGTTATCAACTAATTGCCTACTCCCGTTACTGAAAGCTACCTCCCCTTCCCCCGATTTGGCAACATTTCTTTCTTTCCAATACTTTCTCCCTTTAATCTTTTTTCTCGCGCACAAAACGGTGAAACTCCCGAAGGCCCCAAAACGACACACAGCTGTGGTTCGTCGCTCGATGGGGTTTTGGAGCTCAACGTCGTTACCGCCGCTCCTGAACTGGGGTTGCGAACTGTCTAATGACTAAAACAGCTCCAATCTTGAGCTGAAACAATGTTTCAACCAGAATACATGAAGCAGTTCTAGAACAGACAAGGGTTTGGAAGCATTTCCAATAACGATTTGGGTTCGGTATCAGTCTCAAGAACAGTGTGGGTTTAAAATGAAATCCAGAACCGGTAAAGATGGAATAACAGTTCCAGGACGAGACTGAACCTTCAGGATCAATTCCAGGCCTAGAATGGATTCAGTATTTGTTCCAGAAACGGGATAGGTTCATGATTTCTTCCAGTATTGGAAGGGGTTCAATATCTGTTTCAGGATCGGTATAGGTTCAAAATCAGTTCCAAGAACAATATGGAATCAGGATTACTTCCAGGATCGATAGGAGTTCAATATCAGTTCCAGGACTGGTATGAGTTCAGGATCTGTTCCAGGATCGGTATGGGTTTAGTATCAGTACCAGTTCCACGAGCAATATAGGTTCAGTATCAATTCCAAAATCGCTATAGGTTCATGATCGGTTCCAGGAACAAAATGGGTTAAGCGTCAGTTCTAGGACCCACATAGGTTTACCCACACTATGGAATTATTATATACTGCTACTTTGTGTAAAAATACTTTTCGTAACTCTGCAACCGAGCCTAATCAACTAATGGCTACAAATGAAGCTTAGTATCGTCTACAAGCGAAATAGATCGGAACTACTTCTTCACTATTCAATCCATCAACAACTGTACAGAGATTAGGTTTTGTTTTGATGTTAGAAATGCTACTAAAAAGCTACATTTGCACATTTGACATCAGGTGTAATGCCATTTCCTTCCCGAGTGTTTGAGGAGCATCAAGTTTCGCCATCGCATATCACTGCACCCATAACCACCTCTGCCAACGAAAGAGAAATCCGGCTCGAAGGACCAAATTGCAACCGAAACAACCGACCACAATCCTTGACCGGCCGAGGCCTCGACAAGGTGGGCGCTGGTGTGTGATATGATTTGCTTGCACCGATACGCCGTGCAAATGTATCTTTACCTTCCCTCCCCTTTTCCTTCTCCCAAAAAAAAAAACAGTATCAAAATGCTCCCTCCCTCTCCCAGGCTCGTAAGCGCCCAAACCGCAATTATCTGCGGTACAAACACGCGAAAACGATGCAATAGAAATCAAGCAGCACACACACACACAAACACGGGCGTCCATCGAAATTGCACCCGCCGTCCATCCAACCCATCCATGTACCGAACGCATTGTAACGCATTAAAAGCATTGGCCACCTGTGTTCCCACCTCCCCCTTCATTCTTCATCACAACCAACCAGCGCGCTCCGATCCGTTTCTACATCCAACGAGAGGAGGGATTGGAGGGCGAATCGAAGACCTCTGCCTTTTTCTCGGACCCTGAGCGCCCGCCCTGGTCCGATTGTGTAATGACGATCCTATGGTACAGCCGGCGGAGTGGCGCGTGATGGATGTGGAATAATGTGCAGAAAAGAAACCATTAGAGGTATCGGAAAACTGCGTGGAAAATTCGCCGAGTCAATCACGATGGGTAGGGGAGGGGGCCAATGAAACGTAAACCCTAATAACCCTACGCATTAATGACACGGCACCACAGTTAATCCTTAGCCGTACTGGTAGTCGAGAGAGAGAGAGAGAGAGAGAGAGAGACAGAGAGAGAAAGAGGAGGGAAACAATGGTACTTTGTTGCGTGTATGCGCGGCCAGTGTTTAAAGCGATTAGCATTAGCAACAGCGCCCGCATTGAACTCGGTTTGCATTAACAAACACAAATCTAAGCACCACGCGGAGCATCAAATGGATTTGAACAGCAACATCAACAACAACAACCAAAATTGCCCTCCCGGCACACTGTTGCAATCGTTCAGCTTTGCGCTGCTGTTCGACGTATTACTTCCCAACTCATTTTATCGCGAAATTTCAAACAGGTCGCAATCTGACGACATCACTATGGCAGGTGTCAGAAATCATAATTTGAGTTGCATTTGCGCGAATTATGGCTCACTTTTTGCAAACAAATTATGTATTACATGGAATGGGAAGCGGGGTACACAATACAGGTAGTAGGTACAACTAATAAGGTAAGTACACAATGCATGGGCGAACCGATTCTTCGAAAGTAAGCGCACATGAACCGAGTTGGTCGTCACATGTGAACGCAACCGTGGAAGAAAAAAAAACGCCTGGACGATTCCAGACGACTCCGGACGACTACGACTCCGAACGACTGCAAAGGACTCCAAACGACTCCGGAGGACTCCGGACGACTACGGACAACTCTGGACGACTCCGGACGGCTCCGGACGACTTCGGACGACTCCAACTCCGAGCAACTCCGGCCGACTTCGGACGACTCCGGATGACTTCAGACGACTCCAAACGATTCTGGACGGCTCCGGCCGACTTCGGACAACTCCAGACGACTCCGGCCGACTTCGGACAACTCCAGACGACTCCGGACGACTACAACTCCGAACGACTGCGAAGGACTCCAAACGACTCCGGAGGACTCCGGACGACTCCGAACAACTCCGGACGGCTCTGGACGACTTCGGACGACTCAAACTCCGAACGACTGCATACGACTCCGAACGACGCCGGACGACTTCTGACGACTCCAAACGATTCTGGACGACTCCGGTCGACTTCGGACAACTCCAGACGACTCCAAAGAACTCTGGACGACTCCGGACAACTCCGGACGACTTCGGACGACTCCAACTCGGCCCAACTTTGGACGACTCCAACTCCGAACTACTGTGGTCGACTTCGAACGACTCCGACTCCGGCAGACTTCGGACGACTCCAACTCCGAACGACTCCGGACGACTCCAGACGACTCCGAACAACTCTGGACGACTTCGGAAGGTTCAGAACGACTTCGAACAACTCCAACTCCGAACGACTCCGGACGACTTCGGACAACTCCGACTCCGGCCGACTTCGGACGACTCCAACTCCGAACGACTCCGGAACTCCGAATGACTGCTTACGACTCCGAACAACGCCGGACGACTTCAGACGACTCCAGATGACTCCGAACAACTCTGGGCGAGTCGAAATGACTCCGGCCGACTTCAACTCGAGCCAACTTCAGACGACTTCAGCTCCGAACGACTCCGGACGATTCCATCTCCAAACGACTCCGGCCGACTTTGGACGACTCTGACTCCGGCCGACTTCGGACGACTCCAGAAATTATCGGAGTCCAATCGGAGTAGACTCTGGGATTTTCCCAACTTTACCCATCACTAGTGTACATATGTATACTAAGCTATCAACAATTAGGAGTAATAAACATAATAGTAATATTATTTTTTGTCATGCTTAATTGAAACCATGAAATGGAGTTCGTCCTTCAATTTGAAGTCATTTCCTCAGTCAATCGCCGGCGACGCGGGAACTATTCGGGAAACGTTTTGCAATGTATATAACTCCCAAACGCGCACTCCAAACTTCTTCGGTTTGGGGTTCCCCCACACCGCCCAAACTATGAGTATGAGTGTGTGTAAGTGTGTGTGTGTGTGTCTAGGTAATCCTTACGGTCGGTAGTAAATCCGAGATCAGTATCATTATGTGAGGTATAAAAGAGGGAGAGAGAAAGAGGAAAGACTGGAGGGAAGATAATCGGCACATACAACAACAACAAAAAGCATCAGCTGACCACATCTCCACCAGCATTGCCCTGACTCCCCAACCCCCACTCCCTTGCTTTCCCCGCCGAAAGGGGAGGCGACACTGAATTTCACACCAGCTACCGTCCCCCGTTTTCGCCCAGCTCTACGCTGCATCGAAATCCAATTAAAATAGCCCAATCGTTGCGCGAGCCGCATGGAAAGTCGGTGAGGCTCTGCCGGCGATCGATTTGGACGGCAGCTACTGAACCGGCAGCACAGGCTGGCCGCGGGTACGAGTACGGCACGGCGCAATCGGCCCACCAAGACGCAATACAACCCGCGCGAAGAGCGGGGGCGGGGGGGGTTGGGAGGGCTAGATAGATAGATTGATGAGGCATGAGGTTGCATCCCACAACGCACAAGCGCAAACGAACAAAACGAACGACGGGCGCAATAACAGGCACGTTGCACCATCGTATCCACGGTGATGTGCATTATTACAAACCAGCCAAGCCAGCGCCGCGCTAATGCTGGCAGTCTAATGAGCGGTAGGTTTGGACAAACACAGAAAAGCAGAAGCACACCGACACACACACACACACACACAGATGGTGTAACGGTGCGCGAAGGCAAGGCAAGGATAAGGCAAAGGCAGCACTAAACCGTCTTGAATCTTGATGACAATCCTCCCTCTCTTTGCAACACTCCCAAAGAGCACACGATGCACTAGATAAGCTTTGACCTCCCCCTCAACGGACCGACCGACATTCAAATTCCCGACCCTCCCATGCCTTCCCGAATGCCCCAGCAGAAGGACCGGAAGGTAGAAGGAGGATTAGAGATTTTTGAAACCATTCAAGTGGCAACTCAAGTTGTGCTTCAGTGTGCTTTCGATTTCGCGTGTTGGTGTGTGTGTGTGTGTGTGTGTTTGCATTGTCGCTAGGTCGATGCATTCCGGAGTAGAAAACACCCAGTGTGGTGGCTGTTGCTGCCGAGCCGCCCGAGACGCTAAAACGAAGCGAAACAAGATCAATCAATCGGTTTCATAAGCCAGTGCCACCAGAGTGCTTCTAACTCTGCCGGCCTTCCGGGATGGCGAGGTGTAAGCCTTAACCGGTGCTGAACTAGGAAAATACACTGCGTTGCACTCTCCAAAACCGCTATCGAAGGTTGCGGTTTGCCTGGCGCACTTCCCCGGCGAAGGCCAGGGTTTCTGGCGCCATTCCACTCTAGTTCTAGCAGAGGCGAGCACTTTCGAGATCTTGATCTATCCGGTACGGCCGGATCTAGTGATAGGCAAAATTGGCAAAATCGAAGAATCGTCCGGAGTCGTCTGGAATCGGCTGAAGTCGTTCGGAGTCGGAGTCACCCAGAGTCATACGGAATCGGTTGGAGTCAGAGACTTCCGGAGTCGACCGGAGTCAACCTTCGAAGCAATGGCCTGTATACAAAGTTCGCACACGAAGCAAAGGACAAAATACATAACCAAATGAAATGCCTGGTCACAAGCTCATTGACGGCTCCAGTTGACTCCGGTCGACTCCGACTCCAGGCGACTCCAAACGACTCCAAACGACTTTGAACGACTCCGGTCGACTCCGACTCCAAACGACTCCGGAGACAACTCCGAACGGCTCCGGGCGACTCCGGACGACCCCGGATGACTTCGACTCCGGATGGAACTAGTGGTTCGAATTTTATCTGAGCCGGAGTCGGACTAAGAATAGCCAGAGTCGGATCGGAGTCGTGGGCGCGCTACAAAGAGCACATCACTAGCCGGATCAGAGCAAGGATCAGATTGCAACTCGTTTTTGTTTCAGCCAGTAAGTATGCTCGCTTACCTCATTGAAGAGATATTCTCGCCAACAGATGAGACACATTTCGTTGCTGCCAATGCTGCTGCTTTACATTCGACCGGAATTCATGTTTAGTTCAATTTTGTTAAACTTTGTAAGCAAGGCGATTTACTTACAGTCAAAAATCTATGCATTAGAGACAAAAATAGATGAGTAGGAGGCGAAATTGCATGACACCGACTGTAATTATGGAACTGTCGCCTTCGATGGGTCGCGTTTCACAATATTGTACAAAATAATAACCACCATTTGGGTAAACAATATACATCGATACAGATATAAGTAGCTTTACATCGACTAGTCCGATAGTTTGTGGCCACGTCATGTGCCGTAGAGGTTCTTCTTCCTTTTTTCCATTTCTTCAAGACCGTAGATTGCACCGGAACAAACCAGCACAAGCCCTTCAGTTGATGCTGCGCCATATGCTGTGAACAGGAAGCGTCTCGGGGCATGCGGGTGGGGATGGAGACCCAGCCGTTTGACGCTTAGCTGCTCGACTCTTCTCATGCTCGCCATCGCAAATCAGCCATTATCGTTGTCAAATTTAGACAACGTGTGTGCAGAGAGAGAGCCAGCGTGGATCCATTTGACGCTCTTTAAATGACTATTCTGTTCGCATGACGAATCGCTAAAATTAGTACGCATTTTGTTGCGTTGCAATGCATGCGTCACGTGTCACAGTAAGCACTCTTAAAAATGTTGACCCAAGCGGACCAGGCCTGCTCGCAATGGCCCTACGTGAGCAGGGAACTCCGCTCGCTCGTCTCGTCCGTTCAACGTGGCTTCGACAAATCAGTCCAAAAAAACGTTCGCCATCATTTTTCGTGCTGCAGCGGGCTGTTCGCGTTCGCCAATAAACAAAAAAAAAACCCCGACAAATTCTTGCTGCAAGTGGAAAATCGAGAGATTAGCGATTGCGTCCGCAAGCGCGACGTCACCTACCTTGCTGAGGTAAAGCGGCAGCGATGTGCAGGCCCGTTTCGGCTCGTGCTTGTTGATTGTGGCGGGCAGGTGGTGGTGATGGTGCTGAGGATGATGATGCTGGTGGTGGGGCTGCTGGTGCGGCGGCCGTGCGAACGCGTTCGGATAGCGGAACAGCTGCAACCGGTGCGGCGTCGAGGCGGGCAGGGGCTGCACAAACGCTCCCAGCGACTCGGCCGCCACCGTCGTCGGCGGCGGCGTCCCGACCACCGCTGTCGCGTCCAGAGTGCCTTCCAGGCGGCCCGACAGCACGATAGTCGCGATGGAAGAATCGACCGGCGGTACGAGCGGAACCGTCGCGTAGGGGACGGAGTCGAGCGCTGGCTCCAGGGGCGCGGCCGCCCCTTCGTGCTCGTTATCGGACATGGTGGTACCGACGCGGGGCCCCTAGTGGCCGGTACGGGCATGTTGCGGACGGTTCACCCGGCAACTGGCGAGACGTCGGAGTCCGGCGGACCGCATCGTTAAGGTAGCACCGCCCTGCGCACGCCTGCCAGCCCCGCTGGATGATTGGAGTGGGACCGAGTTTGGTTAACTCGCCGCCCAGGGGCTGCGAGTGTTTGATTGCGAATTTTTGTCACCTTGATTGTTCCCCGCGTACCGCTCGCTGCCTCTGCTGCTGTTGCACTAACAAAAACAACCACTACCAACACACACAACACACACTATCACACAATCACAAACTGCTGTGCACTACACGGTCCAGTGGTTCGCACTGTTGGCCATGTCCAATTATCTTTGGGGCCTTTTCAGCCCCCTCACACACACACACACACTGCTGAAACTGTTTTTCTTTCTGATGTGTGCTCTTTTTTGTTGTGTTTCTTCTTTGGCGAGTATGTGTGCGTTACTGTGAAATAGATGATGTTGGGCTTTTTCTTTTTTAGGCCGTTTCGTTTTTTTATCACGTTGGTGGCAAATTTCCGCTTTTCCACATCAGCCTATGCTGCGTCTGGGCTTCGCCGTTTCTTTTTCCGTCCCTCACGGTGATCGTTTGGCCTCACACCAAAGACGAAAAAAGGCTGCAGGAACGCCTCCGAATCGTAGAGACAGCTGGTTTTTGGGATGGTTTGCTCGTGGCGGAAAACGCTGAACGCTGGAAAATCCTTGACTCGGTTTGTCGTTTGGGAGCTCCATTCAGCTCCACGCACACAGACACAGCACTGCGTTGGCAGCCGACGACCCAGTCCAGCGGCCACCCAAACCGCTAGGGCGAGGGTTGGGTGGATAGGGTTAGGGGGTTTTGGGGAAAAGCAGGTGGTTTTGACGTTGCGGCACTTTTTGCTTCTCTCTCTCTCGCTTCTTTTGCCCGATTCCACTAGTTCATTGTTGCCGCACACACACCCAACCACAGTCACACTTACCCACACACACACACACGTGAAGTGAATGGTTTGCCACTGCTACGCGTTCAGAAAGAAAAACACAACGTCTGGTGTTGTCACTCCCGATCCCCGTGATGACTATGTGGCGACGGAAGGGTGGCAACCCCCCCCCCCCTTCCTCCCCCTCACAAAGACCCTCCTGTGTACAGATCGCTTGGGCCCGGTCGGCTTTTCGCCCAATTTTTCCTTACCACTCTCCCAGCGTGTACGTGTGTGCGTGTACGTGTATGTGCGTCTGCCTGTCTGTTTGCCCTTCCTTCCTACGATCTTCCGATCAGTTCACTCCGGGCCACTTCCTTACACTTCAGCCCCCCGGTCCGGGACGCTACTGTCGCTGGTGCTGAGAATGGGCGCACGCGGCGGGCCTTTTTCCTTCCCTTGTCCCGCTGCAGCTGCTGGCCCTTCGTCGGTAGCCGTTTCTGGAGGAAAATTCAAGCTTTTGCTCGTCAATGGCACCCCCCGTAAAGTCTGGGGTCGCTCTCTCGGGGTTGGCACCGTTCGCAGCCCGAGCTTTCGCGATTATTCGGGATCGAGAGGGGTTATTTTTTTGCTCTTCCCAATTGACATTTTCGAGCACGAATAATCGGGAATTCGAGCAAATTCCCTTAAACTGGAGCCTTAAACTTCCCTTAAACTGCACCAGTTTAAGGGAATTTAGAAAAAGTCCTTTAAAATCAACTGTGATGTGGCTTTTTCGTTACTTTCTGCTAGATTCGCTCGGAAATGATATTTTCTATCGTTACAGTTGGTCATGTTCCCATTTTATACTTAAATAATATCCATATTTATATAATAACGTCACACAAAATTAACTTTCGTTTTTCATCAAAAACCCAGAGCTATTAGTGAAAAATAAGCTCGACTGCATCGTCCATCGATAAAGGAGCGTCTAATTTACGAACACACCAAATCTTGGCGCTTTCAACACACTTGATCACACACAAATCCACAATTTCAAGCGTATCGAGTACTAATCGAGCAGATATGGGAAAACAGTTTCGAGCAAATGTCACTTGGGTTGTTATTGCTGTCATTCAGCTGCCCCGGATGAGCTGTTCGCTCCGGATAACGCGCAACCTGTCAGCAGCGTCACGTGCTGTCACACTTTTTTGAATGCGCGAAGGAATGCCGTTTACTTTGCCGGTTGAATTCGAATTGGAACAGTTTTTTTTGTTTTTTGTTTTTTTTTTTTTAATACAGCTTGCCTCCGAGATATACCGTGTCCGTGCTCCATCAGATGCGATTTTATCGAACGAGCTGTCAAAATTTTGTACGCGATTTGACAGTTAACGTCGAACGTGTGATTGCTTCGGACACCACAGACGGTTTTATTTACCATAAAGCAAGGTCTGTACAGGAACAAGGTTGGCGAGCAAAATCTTAAGGCCGAAAATACATGGTCCGGAATTTCACGGCTGCGGAAATCCACCTGCTGAAAAATATATGCATAGGACAGTTCGGATCGGTTGCCGTTGACAGTTTGTACATGAGTATGACAGCAGGTGGAATTCCACAACCGCGATATTCCGGTCCGTGTATTTTCGACCTTATAAAATTAGCTCTAATAAACGCTATTTCTGAGCTGATTTTTACATTGCACGATTATTAACATGACTTCTAACGACTTCCTTAGGCCGAAAATACACGGACCGGAATTTCGCGGCCGCGAAATTCTGCTTGCTGAAAAATGTATGGATATGACAGTTCGGGAAAGTTGCCGTTGACACTTTGACAGTTGGGTTTGACAGCAAGCGGAATTCCACGGCCGCGAAATTCCGGTCTGTGTATTTTTGGCCTAACACAAATTTATCAAAAGTTTTTCATTAATTCTTATGAAAGTTGTGGTATCATAAAATTGACAGTTTTTTTTGTTAGCAACCTGTACTGATTTGACACATCAATTGTCAAGTTTAAAAAAATTATCTTTTGGTTGAATTAAAAAATAATCAAACAAATTCAAAACTATAATCTAGAGTCAAAATCATGTCAAATAATTAGTTTGGCAGCTAAAACGTACGTCCTCAAGCAAAATTCGTCGAATGTTAACTTCCTTTTGGCTGAATACCGCCTGATTCATTTCACACGGAAATTCGAGAAACGCAGTTTTTTTTATCGAACTGCATGAATATCGTTTCTCAAAGACAACCTATTTGCTTAGAGCCGTTTGGAACTGCCACTCAGCAGTTGGACTCGTCTGCTTTGTTTGATTCGTTTGTGAAATACGCCAGAAAAACTGATAGGATTATTTTATTCCATTACCGTTGGGGAATAACGACCAATCGGCCGCCACAACCAAGCGTTCAAAAGCTGCTCGAACGGAAAGTTAACCGCTCGCTCCTGCAGCCTGAAAAAACGCATTAACCGCATCCCCACTCGAGCACAGCTTCGACCAGTTTTCGTTGCCTGTGTGCGTGTGCGGCAGCTAGCCGAAAAGCGGCTGGTACGACTTGAACCCGGTTGACATCTGCAGGTACGTGTGTCTGCTTCGGTGCAGGCGGCTAGGAAATTTTGGCACCGACGGCTCGCCACACAACTCATCCCAGACAGCCGGCCTCCAGCCCCGTTTGACAGTCGAGCAGTGGGTGCGTTTACAGCGCTAGCCCGCACGGGTGGCGTACGGGAGCGGTGAAAATGCCAACGGGATATGTGGTGAGCCTTTGCCGTGCGACAGTCAAGACAGTTCAAGAAACGTGCCGAACAGTCGAGAGGTTGTGATGATCTCATAACGGAAGGGCAGCTGTACGTTTGTTGAAAGGTATTGCGACACACTAATTTAAGCCAAACTTCAAGCTTTTATTCTTTACCCCACGGTACTGTCGGCCTCTGTACATTCCATTATTGCCGTCGTCCATCTTGTTCGCTTTTCTATTGCCAATATCGACTCTTGTACGTGTAAAATCTTTACTCGCACCTCCCCTGTTGCCCTTTCCTGCTCCCCTGGTAGTGTTGCTGTAGGCGGTGTGTGCAAGGTAATTAGGGCCAGCGAATCCGTAGGCAAACTGTCCCACAGGGTGAGCGAATATCCGGTCGCAGCGTAATATGGTCCTTGGGTAGGGTTGGTAGGCTAAACGTGAGGTGTGTGTGTGTGTGTGTGTGTATGTGTGTGAAGTGGATGATCCGTTGGTAAAATTTTCACCGTACATTTCTCGGTTGGCCGGGGTGTGGAGCAGTCCATTCTTCTCGCTCTCTCGCTCCCTTTTTCCCACCCATTTTTGCTCGCTTTGCTGTACTGCTCTTCCCGAGCAGCTCTTTGCGTTCGCCGTGCACGGCCATGTAAGTATGTGCGGCGATTGCGCGCGCGCTCCTCTGTGTGCGTACATGCGCGTCAGTGTGCGTCTTGGTGTGTGTGTGTGTGAGAGAGAGAGAGAGAGTGTGTGTGTACCAGCTCCGTTGTTCCGTGGTTCCGCAATTTCGAAAGCAAGCTCGGGTCGTGCGCGCGCGCCCCCTTGCGGGAACATCATCATCATCATCGTCGGTTGTACCAGTTCGTCCATCAAATCGTACCAGCTGGTTGCAAGTAGTAGTGCTTTCCCATGTTTTCCCTCTCGCTCCCCCATTGTCTAGCTGCTCTGCGTGTCTCATAACACTCTGTGTACGAGCACGATCGTGCAAAGCCGTGTCCAACCTTCGACGAGACGACGTCGCGCGATGTGACAATTTTCCTTCTCTCTCCTTACCGGCTGGGGTGCGTGAAAGAGCGAATTGGTAGTGGACAGACGGTAACTATTCCTTCTTTTGGTCAGCAGACCTTCTCCAGCCGTAAAAAGCCGTGTTGCGCGTTGCGAAAGGAAAAGATTCCCGAAATTTTTCCCTCCCCCCCCCTTCCCCCTCAACACTCTCGTGGCGCTGTCAGACGCGTCGCATCGGGTGTGTGTGTGTGTTTCGACAAAGAAACTGTAGGTGAAACGTGTTTACCTTGACTTCGCCGGAGAGTCATTTGCGGCAGTGTTGAGGAGGGAGCGAGATAGATTCCTTCTTTTTTTTTCATTGTGTCCGAAGCATTATTACGAAGGTCCGTTCGATTTACACAAGACACACACACACACACACATACACATGCATCCTTTGTGTGGTAATAATAATTCTGCCGAAAAAATTATCTCCCAACGTCCGCACACGGCAGCAGCAGATCGATTGTTCTTTTCGGCTCCTTCTCTCCCCCTGTGTGCGCAACCATACTTGACTGGCTTTGTTCGATGTGTGATAGAGACGGAGAGTGTGCAGGTTCACCGTCGCATTATTCCTCGTGATCGAATTAGCGGCAGAAGTGGGCAGATGACGATGATGGTGAATGATGGTGTGACGGGGGCTTTCTACATGCCTGTCTCGCTTCCGTGAATTATCCGTCAGGCGGCGGCGCGTCACACTTTCTCCCTTGAATGTAATAAGTCCCTTTCGGAGGAAAGGGTTTATTGGCCTACACACACACACACATGCTCATACATTGCAGAACCGTTACGAGTATCGTGGCTGGTTGGAAAACGTTGGTCTCTAAAATTAGGCAGACCACAAACCGGCTCTCTTGTTCCACGTTTCGTAAATAATTTTTATGAAAACCGTTAAATTTTGATTTATTTTTTTATTTTTTGGGAAACAAAATCCCCTCTGTGGTTTCTGTGAAATGTTAAATTACCCTTGCCAAAGAAATAAGGTGCAGAAAATCATACTTTGGTCGAGAAGAGACCCCATTGCCCATTCACAGCCACACGCAGCGACACAGGGTATGATGCGTACCGAACCCGGCAGTGTAAACGCGACGCCGCAATTTCGGTTTTCTCGGCCATCGCCGCCATCATACGTGCATACGCACACACTAACACACATCCGTCTCGTATACGCTCTGTAGCAGCAGGCCAGGCAGATACACAGCGATCGTGTGTCGTGTTGTACGTTCCGCAAATTGTGTATTCGTGCATTCAGTTGACGTTTTGGGTAAGACTCACCATATTCGCCCCTTGCATTTCTATTTGCTAAGAGGGCTGTGTGTGTGTGAGTGTATTGCTTCTGTTTTACATATTTTCCATTTCCTCCATTACGGGTGGGTAGCAGCATTGTGGTACGTTTGCTTACGTGCGTGTGTGTGTGTGAGAGGTTGAAAATTGGGAAAAGAAAATCGCTGTGCAATTTTCGAGCAGCTGCTCGCCTTTTTGACTTTGTCCCCGGGCCCATTGGTATTGGTGAAACGCGAGGCCCAGTCCGGCAACTTCTCGGCACAGGAACGGATATCGCTCACTCGTTTTCTGCATCTCTCTCGCGCTCTCTTGGGCAATGCCGACGTGCCGTTTCCTTCGCTCGCGCACACACTAGCGCTGTCGCTCTTTGCGGGTTTGCGACCGTGCCCGTAGCTGCGCTGGTGTGCGTGTGCGAGGCCGCCCTGCCGTGTGTATACGCTACCGGTGCGTGTGTGTGTGCGTGTCTCCGCTGCCTCTTTCAAGCCCAGTCATCGTCGCCATCGAGTGCGCGCAGCCATCTTGATAATCTCTTGCGAGTCGTTCACCAGAGTGGCAGCAGTGTGTGGTGTGTGGTTGCGCACGGTATTAAAACTTTAACTTCTTGCAAGAGGCTTTTTTCGCAGGCAAAAGGCTATATTAGGTGTAGAGTGTCTGGTTTCGGGTTTTGAGGGCTTAGAAGCTGTACGCGTTTTTCTGTTTTAATTTCCCGTGTGAGTGTGGTTTTTTTCTTGTTGGTGTGTCCAAGGGTACAGCAGAACCTTTTTTTTTTTTATATCCATCGACGAAGAAGTACATTTTCCTCCGCCTTGTGTGTGAGTGTGTTGTGTGGCCCGATTTTTTCGTCGCCCCCCGGAAGAGGGAGCGACCTCATCGATTCTGTCGGAAGGTTTTCCGCTTGCCTCCGCAACAATTGCACAAATTCTTACCTTCCCAATTGGGGGTTTTTGGGAAACATAACCTACTCTCCCTGCAGGGGCTTGCGGCTGTGTGTTGTGCCCGTTGGGAAAAAGAGGTGGAGGGGGGGGGGGGGGGGGGAGCACGGGTGTCAAAAACCAGCAGCCATCAAATTCGTTCGACAAACCCCTTGAGGGCTGGCTGGCGCTGGCTCTTTCTGTGTGGTGTGTGCTGCTGTACTTCTTGGTGTGAAGATCCGCACCCTTCGGTTGCTTTCTTTTCATGCAAGGGGGTGGGGAGCGAGCAGGGGAATCTTTTTTCTTCTTCGGGCGACTACACCGAATTCGCACAACTGTGTTTAGCTCTTGTCCGGCAAAGGGAACCTTAAAAATTCACCGTGTGTGTATGCGTGTGTGTGTGTGTGAGCTGTGCGTACTAAATAGAAGTAAAAAGCTCAGCTCAGAAAATTCAACCCTCCGCCCTCCCCCCTTTCCATACCCTTTCCCGGAGTTTTTTTTCCAGTATTTTCTAACACTTTGCGTCGCGGTCACTGTGTGTATGTGTGTGCAACATTAATCGTGAAAAAGTGCAATTCTCTGTGTGTGTGTGTGTGTGTGCATTCCACAATGACACTTAGGAAATGTAGGAAACACTCGCTCGCTCTCTCTAAAGCAGGAAATATAGAAGACTAAACACGGTTGGACAAGGGGAAGAAGAGGGGCGATGGTGTTGGAAGTCACCAATATCAGGTTGTGTTAGGCACTTGCTCTGGGTGTTTCTTGTGCAAGCCCAAATAATTCATGTAAAAAGTGCATATAAGTGAGGTTAGGCAATGGCGATTTTCGCTGCAGCCGAGCGGCGGCGGCGTGTGCTGCTGCTGCTGCCACGGGCACCAAACGGCGTTCTAGAGAAACCATCGACATAGTTGAAGTTTTTGTTTCCTTTAGTAGAGTACAGTAGGCTGCTTTTTTCCACGATATTGTGTATGTGTGTGTGTGTGTCTGCCTTTTTGATGGAGCCAGCAGTAGCAGCAGCACTGCTACGGTGAACTAGCGAAGCACTCCGGGAGATGCGAGAGCGAGATAGAGCTCTAAAATGAGAAAGAGCGAGCTTGCCAAGAGCCTTGGGTGGGGTGGAAGGGGTGTGATGTGTCGACGATTTTCGTTGCTTTTCTCTTGTTTGAAGGAAATTCCATTTTCGCTGTTGCACTAACTTCTATTGTTCATGGCACAGACACACACACACACACACACACACACATGTGCGCCGTACATTGGAACATGGAGAAAGCCTCAAGTGGCTTCCTCGATTCTCTGTCGACTCCACAAACAGCACCGCCCGCCCCCCGTTTGTGTCGTTTTTGTGGCTGCCAAGTGTCCCAAACTCTTCAATGGAAAATTCACTAATTACGGACACACACACACATGTACACGCCACAGAACCGGTGGCCGGGAGACACATACACACATATATCTCAGAAAGAGAAAGAGAGAGAGATCGTTTGCCCCAAATTTGACATTCGTCATTGCTGTTTTTTTGTTGGTTTGGCCGTTCTTCTTCCTTTTCGAAGGCGTGGAAAATTGACCCCTCCTCCTGTCCATTTCGTCAATCTCTATCCCAGAAATACATTACTGAACGGTTGTGGAAAACTTCACTCACCTCTCCAACAGAACAAAGTAGTCATCCCTTCCATTTCCTATCCTTTTTTTTTTTGGAGGTTATGTTTTAGTCAACGACTTGTTTCGTAGGTTTCCGCTTGCGATCCTGCCCTTTTATTGCTGTTATAATATTATAAATTATAATATTGAATGTAGCATTAAATTGATGTTCGAAGCGTTCAAACATTCAAATCAATTTTCTAATGACGTTTCTTTATTTCTCAATTTTCTCTCTATTTTCCGGTTTCCCAATTACGTACGCGGATGTGTGTACATAAACGACGAACAACAACTGCTGCCAACTTCGCCGTGATGATGCACTGCAACACTTACTACGCTGGTCGTCCTCGGTTTGCGCTTCAATCTGCTGCATATGCACACACACACACACACACACATACACGCACACACATACAACATGAAAAAAAATGCGCAACATCTCACGCGTATCATCGGCCACCCCAACCCCCTCCCCATTCGCGCCACATCACCGTGTGCCATTCGTTTAGTGACCTTTTAACTGAAGTGTGTACCTCCTACCCCTCCGGGTGCGTGTGTGTGTCTGTGTTTGTGGTGTGAAAACCCACAGCGAGAGAGAGAGAGAAGGAGCACGAGAGACACTAAGTACCAACCATTAGATTTGCCTACAATACCCCCTCCGCACTACGGTGTGTGTGTGTGCGCGCGCTTGTGTGGTGTGTGGACAATATCTGTTTTCGTAATTCAGCATTCGTCTCAATCTCTGTGCAAAAACACATCCACCATCATCATCACCACCACCGTCCCGTCCGGAAGCACGCGGAAGCAGCAGCCACCAGCGTTTCCGGTGCGAACGAAGTAGGCGCGTGTGCGTTGTGTGTGTGTGCGAGTGCGCTACCCCCGTGTTGCGTGTCGTGTGCGCGGTGTGGGCCACCGCTGCTCGAAGGACGTATCGAAGGCGCCGCGGTTTGCAAGATCAACTAATTCTTATCGATCAGTCGAAGGAAGAGCATAGAGGGAGAGAGAGAGTGCACTTGCGTGCTTGTGTGGGGTGATCACCAATCAAACACACCTAACATAGTCCTCGCGACCCCTGCGGCTGATCGTCAATCAAACAACACCCAGTACACAACAGCCGGTTCTCGCTCAATATCGTCGTTTTTGCGCAACGATCGACCAACCCTTTGCGCTTGGTTGCTGCAGACGGTGCGGAGTGTGCGGAGAAAGAGCGAGTGAGCGAGAGAGAGAGAGAGAGAGAACGAGCGTGCCCTCCGGTGGAAGACGTGCACGTATCATCCCCCCCCACCCTCCCCAGCAGAGCCGATAAGAAAGATCGAGGATGGCATTAAAAAGAATTAATAAGGTACGTGGTGGTCCGTTTTGGCATTTTGTTGTTGTTGGGCGTTCGATAAGGACTTGCCCGATAATATTATGTCTTTGCTGTTGTGCTGTCTGTCTGTTTGAATGATTCATTTTGTTTTTAATTTAGTACAGTTAGATTTTTAGGGATTGGTGCTGCTGCCTCTACTGTGGGCGAAAGTCGTTAGTTTCGTCCGGGATATAGAACAAAGATTATCAAACGCCGAATTGGTTGAATGTGTGAAATGCTCAACTTACTCTAGTGCCTTAGTTATGGAATTGGGATCGAATAGTTGACCAAGAATGGTACTGACCAAACACACATGTTACTGTTACGTCACTCTTGTATCAAGAGATTAGATTGTCATTAATGCTTTGGCGCCCCACCACTGACTGTCCATTATCTCTTCTATCACCCTCATGGATGGTATGATGGTTCGATGATTGGAAGGTTTCATTTGACGATGGGGCGTGGATTGAGAAGTTTAAAGGAAGAGACACACATCCACCATCCTAACGATGCTAGTGATGGTGACTTGCCTGTGACCAGTAAATGTAAATTAACGTTGGGGGTGGGGCAAAGCAAAGCGCGGATTGTGGCTGTGTGTGTACACGTTTTCATCCCTGTGCTGTGCCGCCGGATGTTTGAATTTTCATTTTCCTGCGCCAAACGCTCGTAAAAATGGCAACTCTTTTGCGCGTGGTCTGCATTTCGCCTTGGGAGGCGGCGTGATGAGTTTACGTTGGTTTTGTTTTTGTTTTTGTTTTTTGCTTTTCCCCTGCCCTGCCCTTCCTTCAGAATGTCACAATAATAACACGCAAAATGTGCAACTAAAGCATTTGCACGGTGTGATGGCGACTTTGCGATGGTCATGTGTGTCCAGCAAACTTCTGAGGCTAAGATGCTAAACGCTTTTGCCTGCTGCTTCCATTAACCCAAATGTTTGTGATGCCGTTTTTCCCCCTTGGAGGAAAACATTTCTGTAAATTTCTTCAAATTTGCTTACTAATGAAGTTTTTATCTACACAGCTGCATTTTTGTTCGTGTGTTTGTTGTGTGACATGTGCGTGTAGCTTGTCGTCACGGTTCGCACGCAAATTGTTTGAATGAATGGCCCGGAATGAAAAATGCAAAGAGAGTCGAGACGGACGGTCGTCATGTTGTTTTTGAGTTTTGGCTTTGCCTTTTCTTATGTCTGTGGCACTTGAATCGACTGGTTAATGAAGGGCTGTGTAAATGTCTGCAAGCACAAGATGGTGCTGCCAATTTGGGAGAAACTGAGGTGGGGCCACAGGAGAGGACGTGTCTTAGGGCAGTGAATAGCCCATAAACCACCCCAACAATGACAATTGCCGCGGTGGATGATTGTAGCGTGGTGAAGCCTCCATTTTGGCAGGAAAAAGTGAAGCCACAGAGCGCGACACGACCTCCCGTAGGAGAACCCACTGGGTGGACTATCATGAGAGAGAGAGAGAGAGAGAGAGAGAGAGAGAGAGAGAGAATGAAGAAGAAAGAGCGTGTGAAGGTAGTGGCATATTCGCGCAGGTCACGGCAGACATACTTTTAGGAGTACGGAGGAGCACCATAGACACGCAGGCTTATCTTGTGTGTGCATGGTTCCTTCAATTCTTGTGCTAAATCGTGAATGTTGTCACCTTCCCAACCGCTGCATCTTTTCGGCGGCGAGAAGAGAAATGATGCCTCCTTGGAAAATAGACGTCAATTTGAGATGCCGAAAATGTTGCTATGCAGCAACCAGAATAAGTGCTGGGTTTCATCAATCCTTACGTTGCGATTCATTCTCATGAATCTTCAGCGATGAGGGATACGAATCTCTAAAGATGTAAGAACCTCTAAAGATGTTTTGAATCTCTTAAGAATCATGTATCTCCAAGGGTTCATGTATCTCTTAAGATACGCGGCTCTCCAAGGATTGATGAATCTCTGCCGCGCATGGACAGTCGTGTCTCCCCGTCAAACAAATTATCCGGCTGCGTCCTACTTGCTAAGAAGTTTCGAAAACCTGTATATGCTCGCATGACCATGTAGCTTGTTACAGTAATGAGGAGAATAATAAGAATCGATGGAGATTTATGAATCCCTTTAGATTCGTGAATCTATCGAGGTTCGTTACTATTTGAGATCCCCGAATCTTTGAGATTCACGAATGTTTCCTACTGAGATTCAGATTAATTGTATCATTGCAAAGATTCATTCAGAATCATAGATTTTGAATCAGAATTTAACCAGGATTAAGGTACGTCCTGTTGTTCAGCGACCTAATGAGGATTTTAGTCATTGTCATATCTGTAGCTCTAGAGTTAGTTAAGTTTAAGCGAGATATTATAATATTTTAACGGAACTTCTCTCGTGTGATGAACCTTAACCGAACCATTCCTCACACTACTCGGGTCAGTGCGAAATCAGCAAGAAATTGAATTTTAACGATTGAAGTAAAATCATAAATAGTGGTGAATAGAGCGCTAGAGAATTGCACAGTGAATTGAATTGATTATATACCCATCGAGTTGGTGAGTGGCCGGTACCCCATCCATGTTTCTTTTTTTATTACCACTCCTCTTGACCTCTTGGCGCACACACCCCCCTTTCCTCGAGTTTTATAGTTGTGCAGAGCGAAAGGGTGTTGCAGTTGGTTAGCGATTTTATGGTACTCGCTGGGGGGGTAACGTCGTGGTAAGACATTAATCCCAATAGGACCGACAGCCGAGTTGGGTGGGCAATCTTTGCGGCTCAAAGGTGTCCCCTCCCCTCCCCACAACGTCCATAAAATTACCGATGGAGCTCATCGTAACGAATCAGATGGGATTAGGCTCAGCATCGCTGTAAAATGTACTATGGTGTTCTCGCAAAAGGGAAACGAATTCGTCATCTAAGGCCGACAAAGACAAGTTTGCCCGAGCACTGTGTGGAAATGCACTGCAATCATTGTGAATTGCACCGCAAGTGTATAACACAATAAGGAAGAAATTGTTCGATGACTGATGCCAAACGAATTTACTTTGCCATTGCAAATGACTATCGGTCCAACTATTCATTGCTGGTTTTTTTTTCTGGCAATTAAAAAAATTAACTAAACACAAGTTCTGGTTATGATTTCGAAATTGCTCGTCTCATGTGCTCCGCACTGTTGTACGTGTTTATGCACTAAGCAATGGACCGAATTCGCCCCCCCCTGCGAGTATTTATGTCTAGCAAATTGGTATCGGCATCGGCAATGTAATTAAACTAATCTAATTTAACGAATTTGCGTATCGCATTTCACTAGAAAAGAAGGTACGTTGGCAGGAGCTCCACTGTGCCTCGTGTCCCATTTCCATTAAACAAAACAAAATTTCAAAAAATAAAACAAGATATGTAATTAATACCTCCTGTATACATGTATAAGTAACAAACCAATTGTTTGATTGTGTGTTGCCAATTAGGAGAGGAGGACAATAGAGCGTTGGTGGCAGAAAATGCCTTCGCAGGCCGGGAAACGTAGCGACGAAACTCTTGTTACGTGTCCTTTTTGTGTGTAGCCACGCATCATCGTCATTGCAGGCATATGAGATCATCGCGCATCCTATTTAGCAAGTAATGCAGCATGCCAACGCAAATGGACCCATTGCTTCTTCTTTTTTGTTTGCTTTTCGATTTTGGGAGGAGTGTGGCAAAGCCCCCCCAATACCTCCCATTGTCACTCAAAGTCCGTTTTGTTGTGTTGTCTCTCATTTTTTTTTTCTTCTTCATTTCCTTCATTTATTTTGCTTTTTTTTTTGCTTCTTAAAGATACCAAAGAGAGACAACATTATGCTGTGCGTGATGGTTTAATTATTGAACGTTAATTTTGTGTCTTTTACATTTTGCGCTCGCGGACTTTTCCCACATTACCATTTCCGGATGTTTCTGCTCGGGAGGAATTTCTTCTCGAAACACACACCCTTGGTGCGGGTTGCTTCTTTGTGCCGGTCTCGAGCACACGGCAAACCCCCCCCATACTCCCACCCCGGAACATTTTGGTGCAGGTTAAAACACCCCACGCACACTACGGACACGCGTGGCGAAAAGAATATTATTTTTAGCCCAGCCCCCAGTGTGCGTCGTCGAACGCGGTAGAGGAAAAGCGCATTTTCTTCTCCTTCCTCCCCCCCCAATGTGTGGTGTCGTCTGCGATGTGGCTGCTGAAACGAATGTTCGCCGGGTTTTCCCCGCCCAGCCAGCCACCCAGCAACCTGCGGCGAATGGGGGTGGGTGGTGGGTGTTGTGTGTGATCTCTTTCTCGCTACACGCTTGCAAAGGAGAGATGCGTGTTATGTGGGCGTTTTTTTTGGGGGTGGTTGAAGCAAGTGTAACGCCGCGTCGATGTACTTTTTTACTTGCAGTGCAACGTACACACGCTAGATTAATTCGTTTAAAATTGTGTAAAAACTTTTCAGCAAACGGAACTCTATTCTCATCCTTTCTCTCTTTACATTCTTTTCCTCTTTCGTTTCATGTCGTTCACCGTTGCCGTCGCCCGTCGCACCATCATCGGTCAAACGCGGACAGGAATTACAAGACTTGGGGAGAGACCCACCAGCACAATGTTCAGCCGGTCCAGTCGGCGATGACTGTAAGTAGTAAAAGGCAAAACCCGCCTGCCCGGATGCAAGAAGGCGCATTCCGCGCTCCCACACACACGCGCGCGCGCGCGTGTGGTCTATCGGAAAGGATTTTTTTCGGCGGGGGGGGGGGATTTTTTTCGTGCCCCATAGCCGTAAAGAAACGACTGCAACGTACTGCATCAATGCAACCGATGAGAGAGGAAGGAGGGTGACAGGGCAAGGGTGCGGGAGAGGAGGGGGTATGTGTGCAAAAAGTACACAACAAAACAAGCAATAATAGTAGTCGGAGAAACGCACACCATGCCATGTGTGTGTGTGTGTGTGTGTGTGTGTGTGTGTGTGTGTGTGTGTGTGTGTGTGTGTGTGTGTGTGTGTGTGTGTGTGTGTGTGTGTTCAGGGAAAAGCAGGAAAACCGGGAGTTTCGAAAGGGCTTGTGAATGCGATTCATAGTTTGGGGAAGAAGTGAGCGCGTACGCATATAGGAGAGAGAAAGGGGGAGGCCGAAAGTGTAAACGATTTTAAAAGCTTGCAATATTTACGCGTTGCAATGTTTGCATTGCCGTGTGGTGCTCTCATCGCTGACGAAGACATTAATTTACGGGAATATGGCGGAGAGGGGGATACAGCAAACCACGTGCGAATGACATTCAGGTATGCAGCGCAATACACAAATACGGAGGAAACGGCAGGCGGCGCGCACACACTATTTGCTTGAATTGTTAACGCTTTCTCTTAGCCGTACGCGATGCTAATGGGAGAAAACAGGGTCTTTTTTATGTTTAACCTCTGTCAAAGCGAATTTGGAATTTGCACAAGGCAGTGTGCTCGGCAGAGCAGTGGCACATCAGAACAACATTCGATTCGATTCCCCCGACACAGTGTGTGGCTGGCAGTGGTGGCAATCACTCACCACAAAAGAGCAGCTCAGAAAGCAAGGCCAGAAGAAGGTGGTAGTGTGAATCCAGGGCCATCCCAAGCCCAGGGAGCTCTGCTTATTGGTGTTTTATCTTATCTTTCCGTGTGGCGGGTGGCTGCCTGGCCCGATGGTTTTTGGTTTTGCCCACATTAACGATTAAAAGCGCGCAAAAGAGCCACAGCCACAAGGAGGCTGATAAAACGCGGGGCCCGCGCATTACTTAACGCCACACGGCTTGGGTTTTGGGTGGGCATCAGCAGAGCCTGTGTGCTGTTGTGCGGTGCTTTGAAGTATGGAAAAAGATGGAACTGTAACACACACACACACACGCACAAGGGTGTTGATTTGAAGTGTGTGTTAATTATGGCTCGCCTCGTCACAAAAAGCATTTTGCTCCTCTCCCCCCCCCCCCTCTGATAAGTAAGTTTTATTCTCCCCACCCCCAAAAACCGCACTGAAGCCACCCATCGCAGCCAATATCAGAGCTGGCTGTGTGTGTGTGTGCGTGTGTGTTATCAGGGGCAAGACGCAGGGGTAGTAGTGTGTTGGATTATGAATGTGTGTTACAGTCACCGCACACCGCACGTGGGTTTCCCCTTCCCCAATCTTCATGCCACCTACCCCCTACCATCCCACCCCTCCCATTATCCTTCTAGTTACTATGCTCTCCGGGTTCGCTTACGGGGTACACACGTTCGCTCGAAAGCAAAGTCCTTCTTTTTCTCTTTCCTTTGCAGCCTTGCGTGTGCTGCTCTTCCTTCCTTTCCTGTTGGCTTCATCGATGAGAAGGGCGCACCATGCTTCATAATGCGTCTGCGCAGAAACGGTGGGGACGCGGTAGTTAGTGCATGAGAGGGGGGGGGGGGGGGGGGGCATGTCTATTTCTTTTCTGGCTGCCAAACAGTAGGAAGCGGTCGGGCAGGAAAAGAGTATGTGGGCCTCTCTTTTTTTCCGCCCATTCCCATTGGTTCCCTGACCTAGCCTTCCAGCGGCGGGGTGGGCATGTTCAAAATTGATAGTTGAAATAATTTAACCTTTTTTTTTGTTATTGTGCAACAAATGCTTTTGAGGGTTAAAAAATCGTTTATGAATGCAAAAAAATGGGTTTTAGTAATGCACTAATATCTACTCTCGGGGGGAAAAAAATCCTTTCCCGGCCACACAAATACACCGAAGCGCGCGCATACATTCGCCTAAAAAAAGGCAGTTCCTTCTTCATCCTTCATCCACAGCAATTTTTTTCCCCGTGTACTAATTCATCCTTCTTTTTCTTTCTCGTTCTAGTGTTCCACTGGCAGGCAACAATTATGGGCCCGGTAAGAAAAGAAGACTCGTACCCCCCCTCCCCCTCCCCATGGCGTACAGTTTTGCATGTGTTTTGCATGTATGGGTAGAGATCTCTGGTGGTCCTCCACTTCCGCTTTCGGCGGCACACCGCCAACCATCACACACACACACACACGTTGCACTAAATGTGCGGTGGTGGTAACGCTGCACCACAGTACACAGGCCCGGCGGCACTCTGTGGTTCAATTTATTTTCGCATCGAACGTGGGATTCTCTTTTCCTCTGTGTGTGCGCGTCGCGCTGTTGTGCGCTCCCTTCTCTATGCCTGCTGCAACCCACGTGGCTCGCCATGAGCTGTAGTAGGCGACGGGAAGGGGGGGGGCTTCACGATCCTTTCCTCGGTTATTTTTTGCGTTGAGGGGGGGGGGGGGGGGGATGCTGTGTGATCGTGCTGCGCGGAACACTATTTTTAGGACAATCGATATATACACGGAATCGACACATGTGTGTGTGTGTGGATGGGTTGGGTATGCTGCTTGAAAGAGCAGCGAAACGAATAGCGCTCGACATACGCAAGGGAGAACAATCAAATGTGTGCCTTGTGATTTTTGTGTTTGTGTTGCAGCGGCACAAACATGTTTGGATTTACATCTGGAACTGCTGCTGTGTACCAGAGAGTGGTTTCTTCATTATTTCTTGGATGTTACTACATATATTACTATTTTGAACATTCAGCCCATTGAAATGCTTCGGAGTTCCAGTGTTAAAATGACAAGCAATATTTAACACGCCTTGAGGAATCACAATTATTGCTGTGTGTTGGGTCATGAATCTTTCGTTGAGATTCATTCATATGCATCTTCGGTGATGGGTGATTCGAATCTCGAATCGACTCTTCAAAGATTCATGGATCTAAAAGTAAAGAATCTCCAAGGATTCATGAATCCATAAGAATCATAAATTCATCAAAATTTTCATTCATGCATGATTTTCAAAATATTGAATTTGCCCAATCCCATCCAGCAACATATGCCCGTTGCCGGTTCAAGCTTCGCATGGACCGTCTTTCCGTAGCAAAACAAACTATCCGGCTGGGCGGTACTTGCCAAGAAGTCTCGAAAGCCTGTACGACGTAGGCTGTTATGCCAAGAAGAAGAATATTGTGAAGTTCTAGCTCTATGATTTTTTTTTTTGAGATGTATGCATCGCTTGAGATCTTTCTTCGATCTATGAAAGTCTTTCGAAATTCATGAGTCTTTTGAGATTCATTAATTATTTCAAAGATTCATGCATATTAATGAATCTGAATCAGATTTACCCAACACTAAATCACAGTCCGCATCGCCCTTCGTTTCCATTCGCTTTTTGCAGCGTTTCACCATTCCCTCGCTCTAACCTTTTGCTCTTTTCTCCCTTTTCTCACTTGTGCAATTGCAGCCAGACAGTCCGTACCAGGGAGGCGTATTCTTCTTAACAATACATTTCCCAACAGACTATCCATTCAAACCACCGAAAGTGGCTTTTACGACACGCATATATCATCCAAACATCAACAGCAACGGGTCGATCTGTCTGGATATCTTAAGATCTCAATGGTCTCCCGCCCTGACAATATCAAAGGGTACGTATGCGCCGTTTCCCACCATTCGATTGAATTTGGCATTCTTTTATTACATCGTTTTCCTTTTCACTCCCTCCCTGCCCTCTCCATGTCGATGTTGTTTGCCCCGTGCAGTGTTGCTGTCCATCTGCTCTCTGTTGTGTGATCCCAACCCCGACGACCCGCTGGTGCCGGAGATTGCCAGAATATATAAAACCGACCGGGAAAAATATAATGAACTTGCCCGGGAGTGGACACGAAAGTATGCTATGTGATGCGTTCCAGACGAGACATTGCTACGTAAACCCTACACCTACACGTACGACAACAACAACAACAGCCGCCGCCGCAGCAGCAGCAACAACAACAGCAGCAGCAGCAGCAGCAAGTGCAGCAGCAGCGACCGCGCGCACCAGTTTACCATCCACTACAAGCGCCGCAACAGCAGCAACAACAACAACAACAGCAACAACAACAACGGTAGTATCAGCCAGTATGGTTGTAGGAAGCAAAGAAAGCAGAAGAAGCAGCAGCAGCAACATCATCAATTGTCCGGGGACGGTATCGGTAGCAGCATCATTATACGCAGTAGCAGCAGCAGCAGCAGTCAATGCTTTGCTGTAGTGCGCGGGCAGCAGAAAGTGCAGCAGCAGCAGCAGCAGCAGCAGCAGGGAGAGAAATTTTCAACGCAGCGTTGCACCACCATCATCATTGATTGCAATGGGAGCTGTGACGTCACCCATTACCACCATCATCTGAAGCAACAGCAGCAGCAGCAGCAGCAACAACAACAGCTGTACGTGCTGCTAAATCCACAACAACAACAACACCCAGAGTGCAGCCTATTTCCGTACTACTTCTACCACTATTATAATCATCGCAATGCAAGGCGAAGCACCGAACACCAGCAGAAGCAGGACGGTGAGGACAGCGCTAAGTTAATAGACCAACTCCACAACACCAACCATAGTAACGACAGCAATAATACTACTACTACTACTACTACCCCAATCTACTATTGCTACAACATCTGCGTCGTCGACGGTGGCTCATCGTCGATCCGATGCTTCACGCGGAAGGTAGCCGACGAAAGCGATGAAAACGATGATGATAATGGTGACGGCGACAAACAACGTTTTACGGGCATCGGTGGCCTGCCGCATCATCCTGTACCGATGGTGCCGGTCGGCCGTGTCCGCTGCACTGCTGCGGCGGCAACGTCGGTGCCAGCACTCGCCGCCGCATCCCAATCCATGCTATTGCCACCAGAACAACATCATTCAACGTGCAGCGACGGCAGCAACAGCTACTAACTACTGCTACCGCTACTACTACAGCAACAACAACAACAACAACTACTGCTACTCAACTATAGATTATTATTTTACACACATTAAAGGTTAGAGAAACGTCTGTGTTTTCCCGCCACCATTCTCACCACCGCCACCACCAGCAACAAACCAATCCCCTGTGTCCCCTGTGTGTTGTCAACACAAAGCCGAGGGTGAAGAGAAAGCTTTTTAATCAACCATACACAACAAACAACAAAACACACACACACACCAATTGGTTTGCGGAAAGGAAAGGGAACAGAGACACACAATTTAGGTAATGTTGTTTTCCCGCTACTCGTCGTCGTCCCGCACACCCCCTCGCCAGTCGCACGTGCATCCGTGTGCACACTTGCCAGTTCAGAAACAGAGATACACACAGATAGAGAGAGAAAGAGAGAGAAAGGGGGAGATAAAGAGAAAGGTTTAGAGAGGCTCATTTAGATCGAAAATGTACCATGCAGTAACAGCGCGTTTGGTGTTCCGCCCTCCGCATGCAACTGGTAGACATGTTGTGTGTTCCCCTCCCCGTTTTGCGCTATCCCCCATTTGGATGTATACGCAGCGGGTGGATGAGGAGAGAAGGGAGGAAGGGAGGGGGAAAGGACACTGCAGAAATTATCGGTGGTCCCCACGAATTCTCTTAAATATGGCGCGAAGCCGCTCAGTTAGTGGTAAAATTAAGTTTTCATTGGTGGTGGTGCCTTTCTGGTAAAATCCAAATTCACAGCCACATCATTTGTTTTGTGCAGATGAGAGAGAGAGAGAGAGGAGAGCTAGAGCCAAGGAGTGTGTATTTAGGAGGGGTGGCCGGGTGTGAAAAACCAAGAAAGGGAAACACACACACACACACACATACACACAACGGGCAGGGAAAGAAGTGAAGAGCGTATATAGGAAGGAGCTCCATTGCGCATGGAGGAGAGGAGAAGTGCGTTCTTCAATGCAGAAAAAGGATGAGTGTGCTTTTCTGTGTGTATTTGTGTGTGTGTGTGTGTGTGTGTGTGTCGCTTTTTAAGTTATTTATTGATTGTCGTCGTCCAGCCCCATTTGCAACTAGCCCTGCAATTGGATTAAGTAGACCCAACAAGGCTCTCCAGGACCAATCAACGTCGTAACAACAGCAACAAACAACACCCTTGCCAAATGCACGGCAGCAGCGCGCGCACTACCCACATACATGTCAGGGCACGAAAGAGTTTTGTAAGCAAACAAACAAAAAAAAAGGCTCCTTAGGAGATACTACACCGCGTGAGAGTAGTGGAATAGAGGAAGGAAGTGGCGAGGTTTATAAGCGGTTCCAATTAGAACAAAAACAAAAAAATATACTGGCCCGGCGGGGGAGTGGACGGACGGTTAGTGGGAAACAACCGTTAATATACTTATGGTTTTGTTATTTGATTTATGGCACACCAAGATCAGAAAAAACAGAGAGGAGATGGAGAGAGAGAGAGAGAGAGAGGGAGCCAGCACAGCAGGCTGCCGTGCGTTCTCGCGTTGTCCTTCGTTCCCCGTGGAAGCGGAATCATCTTTTCAACAAAATTCGGAAACCAACATCTCCATCCGCCCGCAAGCCAAGCAGAGGGAGAGAGAGAGAATCTATGGTTGCTTGCGTGCGCGCGCGCGCACGTGCTTGGATGGTATTCACCAGCGTACGCACACACACTCACACACGTGTGTGTGTTGTTTTGCCGGTGGGGTGTGCACGTGAAAAACTCGAAATGATTGGGAAGAGGAGGAGTGTCGCGGAAGTGTTTGCATTTGTGAAAATGACGTGTGTGTGCGCGCGAGCGTGCGCGCAACAAGCGCGCTCGCGCATCAGGGGTCGTTCGCGCTGAGACGAGCGTGGTAAACCTTTGCTGTTGCGCACACACACACACACACCGGGAAGAATTCTGGAGTGTGGGTCGGTGGGTGGGTTGTGTGACCTGCCTACATTTGTACATCCCATCCGCGCGCATAAAGCAAAACAGAAGAAGAACAACGTGAGTGTGACGTAGGAAGTCATAACCAGCCTGGAAAGTTGGAGGGGAAGGGAGGGGAAGAGAAAGGAAGGAAGGGAGATAGGGAGAGAGAGAGCAATATAACAACAACAACAACAAATTATGCAAAGAAAAGTGCTCTAGAACATGATACGATGGCGATGGATGGAGGTTGTGGATGGGATGGACAAGGATGGATGGATTGATGTGTGGGGGTTAGGAGAATACTAGCGAAACAATGATAACAACAACAACAACACTGCAGAGCGCGAAAGTAAAAGGCACACCCACCCACAGAGCGAGCGGAAAAGGCGTACCAGAGTTCTTTCTTCTTCTTCTTTTTTTTTTAGCGCGCTCGCGCGCACACCTTACAAAAGGCAAACTTTCTTTTTTTTTTTCGAGGTGTGGGTGGGGGAAGAAAACAGAAAAATCACTGAACTGCGTAACTGGGCAGACCGACAGACGACTTACTACACACACAAAACTAAATAAAGCTAATAAGAGAAAGTAAAGCAAAAAAAAAACGGCGAAAAAACAACTAGTAAGAACAGGAGATAAAAAATACCCTAGTGCAGGATAAAATACAAAAAAAAAACGCAAGGAAAGGAGAAATTACATATATATTACAACGGTAAATCTGTTTGTTGTTTTGTGTTTCTTTTCTTGTACCACTTGTTTGTCCCTCCCCCCCCTAATTCGTGATTTGTGCGTGCCACTCTGCGCCGACAGTTTGCTCCCCCATTCCTTGGTTTCAGTTTGTCTCCTATTTTCTTCTCCTATTTAGCGTGTGCGTGGTGTTTGTGTTTTTCTCCGGTCCGCCTGGATTGTTTTCCGTGTGTTGTACATTTTTCACCTCACTCTTTTTCTCATTCTCTCGATAGTGATTTTATTATGATTAGGTATTATATTATTTTTCTGTTTGTCTTGTTTTACACGTTAACATTGATTCACATGCACCTGTCTGTCTCTCTCTCTCTTCTCCCAGGAGTTCCAGTAATTTAGAGTTCCCCGTACACTAACGTTGAAGAGTTAAAGCTTTCTCATTTTGTGACGAATTACGTGTTTGTGCTCGTATCTCTTCCCTACCCTACCACATAAAGATACACAAATACACAACGTATGCATAACGTATGATTGGGCAGAATAAGTCAAGGCATATATTTAAAAACAAAAATAACGTACGCAACACTTGATGCCAGCAATCATGAAGCAGCAACATAAGTTGATAAGCCCGTATGTACTTTTCTTGTTAATATGTTGGTTATCAAATGTACACACACACAAACTCTCCGTTAGCGCTCTCGCTCGCTTCTCGTGCCCTCGCTGTTGCGTAATAATATAAATGTAAATTTATTACAATTTTTTTTTAGGCACTATCTAAATACAAACAGGAACAAAACCGAAGCATACAGGAGGCCTCCTCTTTGCTTACACTCTTCCACCTCCACGGTTGATGGGGACAGGGTTAGTGGTGAAAACACGGGTACCAAACGCCTAACTCTGTGACGTGTGCGCGTCCTCTTCAAACACGCAAATACACACACACACCCAAATCCAAACTGGATGTACTATGCTGAACCCCTTGTACGGGCAACTATATAATGACGACAAACAAAGGAAAACACACAAGCTCCTGTTTGATGTAAAGTAGGTCGCGCAGGGCGGCAAGGGATGATCGCGCGTGCAAGGCTTAGCCCAATGGGATACATATACGCATACCTAGCAGCCAGAGGATGCCAAACAGAAGCACACTGAGATATTATATTTGATCCCTTCTTGTGGCTGGTTTTTGCGCGCGCGCGTGTGTGTGTGGTGCGTTTGAATTATTCGATTATGCCGCATTTCTTGGACGAACAAACGGGAACAAACGTATTTAAATTAATATTTTTTTAATTGTCTTTCTTTCGTTTTAGAAGCGGGTAAAACACAGGTCGCTTTCGCGCATCGCGTGTGTGTGTGTGTGTGTGTGCGGTGTCCAGGATTGACAAACGGATGAGTTTCGATTAGCAGAAGAAAAAAATAATCAAAATTTGCACGCTCATGGCGTGGTGTGATGGCAGCAGCAGGGCGCCGCTTACGATTGGTTGGACACAAGTTAACCAAAATTACCACGTATATACTGGCCGAAAAACACACACACTCACACATACATAGTGGAGAGCAGTAGTGTACGAAGAATGTGGTGCAGGTGGAGCAGAAACTAAACAGAAAACCAAACACACACATTGCATCGCATACTTATTATGATGGATACGCAGTTCAAACGCAAAAAGCAAAGCAAAGCAAAGCAAAAAAACACAAAAGACAATTGAAAGTACAGAGAAAAAACTGCAAAAGCAAAATAATACAAATCACATACTAAACATTTATTACTCTTTTAGCAAAACAAAATAAACTATACTTACCACGACCACCACCCTCCCCCCCCACAAGGATGAGATGGATGAGCGTTGTTGGTGGTTGCTTCTACATTGCTTGGTGCTGGGGTGTGCTGTGTGCGCACCGAGCAGGAGTGTGGAGTACGAGGAAGTTGGGTAGCACTGCTTGTGTGTGTGGAGATCATATGCTTCTGATGAGATGTCATGATATGTATGTTGCAGGGTAGCGAAAACCGCGGCCCACCATAGTAAACCGAATACACAACGCTTAACTTATAAACCGCATGAACAGGCAACCAGGGCAGAGGTTGGGGCCGCGCAAGCAGTTAGGAGAGGAAGAAGAAGGATAAAACACAACAATCCACATACCAACAGGATGTGTGATAGCGAAAGGCAGATGCGAAGAGAGAGAGAGAGAGAGAGAGAGAGAGAGAGAGAGAGAGAGAGAGAGAGAGAGAGAGAGAGAGAAAGAGAGAAAGATGAGGGTGAAAAAGCTGCGAACAATGACGATGCTGCTGCTACGTAGAAAAAAAAAAACAATGGAATAAAAAGAAACAAAGCAACATTAGATACGGGCACCCACCTCCACCCCATCTACTACTACTACATACACATACACAGTCGCGCGCGCATACACTGTCACCGAGAAATAGTAAATGAGAATAATCACTACTAGTAGAGAGACAGAAGGGAACAAGGCGAGACTAAACGAAGGAAGCTTAATGTACGCAAACCATCGCTAGCGGTAATTGCTGCATTGCAATCACCAGCAAAAACCGACCAGCCCACCCACTCACCCACCCTTCTTCACCTTTACCGTGGTCAGAGGGGATGGAAAGAGGAAGCGGCCAGAATTGGATGGAAACGCATTGGTTACGCTAAACAAACTAAGAAACAATCCACCAAAACAAACAAACAAAAACTACCTTTTCACCGCGTGGAATGGGGCTGACGAAAGAAACGGGAGGTGCGGAATCGTTGTGAAAAGCGATCAAAGACACACCGCTTACGCGCGAGCCCTTTCGTACCCTTCGCTCACAGCTGCTAAAAGCTTCTAATCCGCCCTCCTTTAACAATAAAACACACCGAACGTCTAAAAAAAAATTGGATTTGCCGTGGTTGGGCAGGGGAAAGTAGATAGGAGCTATGATATCTATTTGTGCACGTGCGCGCCCGCGCGTGTGTGTGTGTGTGTGTGTGTGGCGATGGTATTTGATGGGTGGGTACCGTGGGGTAAGCTAAGCTAAGCTGCATTTTCTGTTGTAAGCTCACGTGCGTCGTGTTGTGTTGCGTGTGTATGTGTAAAGGGCTCAAAAGTGGAACAACAACCAAACACACACACAACAAACAAACAAACAAACAAACAAACAAAGTGAAAACACAAGGATATGTGTGGACGGCACGAGAAAAGCGAAAATGGTGACGACAAAAGGAACAGCGTGTTGTGTGCGCAAGGTGTGAGACAAGAGTGTGACCACAGTTTTGCGGAGGGTGGTGAAGCGCCGAAGAAGAGAAAAACGGAGGAAAAGGGCTCGGAACAAAAATCAGAAAAAAATGATATGAATCGTGTTTTTTTTTTCTATAAGTCAAATTGAATTTAAATTAAAATAAACAGAAAGGAAACCCGAACATATTGCGCTTTACCGGTGTGTGCGGTTTATCGTTCTTCTGATGGTTTTTTTTTGGAATTGACACAATTTGTGGTTGGTTTTGTTTTGGTTTCCATCGTTTGAGCATCTCTAGGTGTGCCAGGGGTCAGCCTTCCGTTTTGCATAGCTGTGTGGTTGATGGATGAGTTGGCTTTGTTGTTACAGGAAGTTATTGTAGCTTATTCGACTGCCTGCTGATTTGCATACTGGCAGGCGTAACGGCTTCTGGGAGTTTAAATTCACACAGGAGCTACTAACAGGTTCTGCCCTGGGAGTACCTGGGAGTCTAGCTTGCTACTTCTGCTTGAAGGTTTGAAGTACAAACATAATGTTACTGTCTATTTTTCTTCCTATCTTAGGCATAGTTCGGCGTTCGAATGCGGTAAACTTCAGAAGGCGGTTGTTGCAGTTTGCCGTTCAATTCGGCAGGTGAGTTTATTGAGCGTTAGATCGTCATCTTCGCACAACATCAAAAGTGTGTAATGATTTCAATTGCCAATGCAGAGGTGCGCAATAATGAACCATTTCAGCAAGATTATCATGATAATTTCGTCAGATGCATATCACCAATGGCACTGTTATGAGACGAGGAGCAGAAGTACAGGTGAAGCAGAAGATATTGCAATGAATTCCAGCTATAGGCTGACTTAAGCTTATAATATCACACTGTGATGAAAGGTTCGTTGTCTAGTCCTCAGGTTTTTAACACCACAAATTCTGCGTGAATTACAGAAATGTGAAACAATAACTAGTCGCAATGAATTCATGAAACGAGAAAAAAGCACTACTGGACTAATACTTTGCCATCGCACTATATACGCTAAGCATTCAAGTACCGCTCAACGGCTTTCTAACATAATAATGGAATCAGTACCAGTATGAAAAAAAAAAAAAACGTTGTCAAACAAATTGCTCTCTTGGCCATGCTCTACCATATGGCTTACTTTTCCCTTTGCTAAGGTCCGCAGTTGCTGTACACGGACCGTGTTCACTCGGTCGCTCTCAATTTCTCTAGCTTTGCGCTCTCAGTATACACGCATTCCCCATTCGGTACGCTCATCTCATTCTACGTGGTTTACAGTGGTGAGCAGTGAAATAGCAAGCGTTAAATTAACGTGAGCTGTATTTTGTCAGAGCACTGGAGATTAAATCAGTTATTTTAATTTTTGCTACTATTTTAAATACAACTGGTGAATAAGGTGAATTTACATGAAATAACCGCGTAGCGGATGTGAGGAAGAGGGGAGGGGAGGGGGGGGGCATTGTGAAACAAATATATTTAACCCAAGCGATCAAGCTAATTAGCCTTCAAATACATTCCAATTCATTATTATAAAGCTAAAATCAAGAATTCCTAATGTTTTTAATCTATAAAAGGAAATGCACATGTTGAATCCGTGAATCACATATACAATCAAATACAACCAATTGTGTAATGCTTCTTTTCTTTCCAATGGCACGACCTACTCATGACAGACGAGTGAAGTTAGAAGGAGAAGGAGAGACGGATGCACCTTAAAAAGCCGTTGTACAAGAGCAAGAAAGGTGTGATTAGGCAGAGGGGAGGGGGAAGGAAGGATTGCTAGTGTAGAGAGAGTTTGCATAAAATTACGGAGGACAACATTCCGTGATGAATTATGCGTTCTAACTTTTGAAAAGGTCAGATTTCTCAACAGTTAAAGGGCTTAATCTAGATTTTGTTATTGGGTTTATGAGGCATTCGGGCTAAGTGAAATGCCTCTCCAAAAATTATAACAACAAATATGAACGCTAGTTTGGCTTTAGAGTCCCTAAGCGTGTCCGTCCCGTAAGCGGGATATAATGCAATCGTATTGTGCACGGGATTCCCATTGCTAATGGTCATGTTGCTGTAGCGATGGATACGCTCCACTTGCATAAAATTACGGAGGACAACACTCCGTGATGAAGCATGCATTCTAACTTTTGAAAAAGTCAGATTTCTCAACAGAAAAAGGGTTTTAATCTAGATTTTGTTATTGGGTTTATGAGGCATTCGGGCTAAGTGAAATGCCTCTCCAAAAATTACAACTACAAATTTGAACGATAGTTTGGCTTTAGAGTCCCTAAGCGTGTCCGTCCCGTAAGCGGGATATAATGCAACCGTATTGTGCACGGGATTCCCATTGCTAATGGTCATGTTGCTGTAGCGATGGATACGCTCCACTTGAGACAATTTTTGGGGTTGCCGTTGCCAACTGGTTTGGTGTTGCCGTTGCGCGCTTTTTTCCCCAAGACAGCAACCTGTGCGCGGTTAGTTAACATTCCGCAACACAGATGGAGCTCTTGTCGTTTTATGGCGACGATTGATAAATCAAGATCGCTTCTATTATTTCGTTATTATGGCTAAATGATGGTGCTGCGCCAATTGCATACCTTACGCCTTATTTTATGACTAACCAACATCTTTGCTGAAACTTGTTGCCCTTTGCACACGACTCGAGGGTTGAGTACGTAAGAAAACGGTAGTAATGAAAGCTCCAGTGCGATTGAATCCGGGGTCCAGCGTTATCGTTAATAACAAATAGTACAATTTATTTTTATACCATTTTTGTAAAATGCTAGATTCTGACCAATAATTATATTTAAATGGTAAATAAAAATCATCATGATCATGCTTATTTTTGACGTTTCCCTGCATAGCTAATGCTGATTATCGAAGCGATTATCTCATTGACAGTTTAGCTTTTTTTTTTTTAAACACAGGGCAATAATTTCGTTCAGCAGCTTTTGAAATTTCCAAATTCCACATATGAGGCTGTCTCTTCAAAACCTTTGAACAACTGGCAACATTCTTATTAATTATTAAACACAAAAGATGCGCTGTATAACGTGCGTACGTTGACTCGTGTGCGCAAAGAACCAACACTGTGCAAGCTAGTGCAAAGTGAAGGAAATAAAATGAGATAAGACTGCCCTGGGGGGGCGGGCAACACTGGGAAAGTGGGTTAATGTTGCCCAAAACCGCTCTGTGCCTGTTGGCGCAGCAGTCACTGTATACCGCTTCTCGCGTAATAGGAAGGGGTTGAGAGCGAGAGCGTGTTTACGGCGTATCGGCCCGCCGAAGGTGCCGGACCCGGGTCTCGGGCGCTTCACACACTGTACGTTGTGGCGTCGCGCGGTGCAGAACGGATCATCAGCAATCATCAGTGTGTGGGGAGGAGCTGTCGCTAGACACACGCACACACACGATCGTCGCCAGATCCAGGTGCCAGGTGCGAAATCCCACGACCGGTTTGTTTTTTTTTTGTTTCACGCGGCTCAAAGGTAAGTGTTGAAGCAACCGCAAGTGAGTGAGAACGGGGCTAGGAGGGGGCGCAAGGAAGGCTTTACAGGGAAATAATAAAAAAGAAGAATACGCACACTGGGAAACAGAGCGTCAGTGGCAGAGGACAGTGTGGTTGGAGGAAAGGCCGGTCAATGGAGAAAAGCGTACGAAACGCTTATTGACATCCAGTGGGGCAATGCGGATAAATGTTGCCGGTATAGAGAACGATTCGTCTCCCGAGCTGGGCTTTTGGCAATAAGAGAGAGAGACACTGAGCGAGAACTCTGACCGAAATTTCGGAGAGCCAATGCAGTGGGTCATCTTCCAGCAGTGGGGGCAATTGCGCTGGTTGTTGGCATCCACGGCTGATGGGGACGTTTTTATGCGGAACGGAATCCCTTACTGACCTCCCAATTTCTTTCCCCCGGGAGTGGGTTTGTTATGGGGCTCTTTCTGCATGTGTGTTTGTTTTCGTTACTGCAAGCCCTTCGTTTGAAGGGGTCACTGCAAACGGCCACTACTATGTCGGCACCGGGAGACACCCTCCGAAGCGCGGTGAGATGCCGTCGTCCCATTAAGCCAGTAGCTGACCGCTGATAAGATCAAACCCGATCCCGCAAAACGTGCTGATCCAATCCGCGATAAGCGCGGGTCCGCCAGATAGTTGTTCTTATCGACAGCCAGTGGGCCACATGTGTCTGTGTGTTGATGCTTGGGCCGAGATCGCGTGCACATGCATGTTTGCGGTGCAGTTTGCGAAATCGACGCTGGCAACGAGCATCGTCAGCGCGTCATAATGCAACGTTTTTTGGCCCTCTCTCGTTCCCCCCCCCTCTCTCTCTCTCTCTATTTCTCTCTCCATAGGCTCACTGCGGATAATTATGTTAACAAAAAAAAAAAAAAACTAAAACACACACACATATTTGCCCCGATAAACGTTGCTGTTTCGATGCCGAAAAAGAATTTCTTTTTTTTTTGTTGGCTTCTTTGTTTTGTTTTGTTTGGTTTTGGGTGAAAGCACACCCACCCCACCAGGAGGGGCACAATTAAAACGTGGCAGAAAAGGGGAAAACCGGATGCCACTGTCGGACGAACTTTACGAACTCCGGGGGGAGGGGGGGGGGAGCTGGTGGTTGCCAATTGTGAGGTTGTTTTGTATTTTTTTTAATTTTTTGCACAAAACCGCCCTTTGAAAGCCCTCTGGGAGCTTTCTCTTCTGCAGAGGCGCACGAGGCTGTGGTTGCTGACCAACGGCAATTGAAAGGGGGTGGGGGGGGGGGGGAACAAACAATAAGGCATCAATCTAGGAACGATAATGGAAACTCCTTCACAGCACTCCACAAACCGTCCGGAGCCAGTTGATTTCCTGGAGAAAGCTTTGCAAGCCCCCTGTCGCTTCAATGTCCTTAACGCTCTTACCTTAACGTTTCCATCCTCAGGTGTGTCCGCCAGCCCAAACGGAAACCCGACGTCTCCCGCCAATCAAACTCCTCATCTCCGTAGCCAGTCGCGCGGCGCCGCGTGTCTTCGTGATCAACACCACCTCTCTGGGTTTGGACCAGAGCCTTGACCAGCCCGGCCCGGCAATGAACGAGTGGAACGAGCTGCTCAAGGCGGAACTGCTGCCCCCGTCCGGCAGCTTCCGGACGGATGGGGATGCACCCGGCAGCATCAAGTGTGCCGGCCTGTTCCAGGGCAGCGTTGCAGCGCCGGGCGACTGCGGGCTCTATCACCGGCACCCGCAAAAGGTACGTTGGAGAGTGTGTGTGTGTGTGTGTGTGTTTTTGTTTGGCAGTTGGCCCAAGGCAACGCCACTGATTGAATTAGTGGAGTGATGGTGAAGAGATGCTGTGCTGCTGATGGACGCAATTGCAGCTCACGTTTCCCGAGTGACCTGAGAGCGCGTGTGGTTGGAGTAGCACGGGTGAGCCTGCCATTGGAAATGGTTGTAATTCTGGAAGGAAATTGGAGGGGTTCATTCCCATGGAGAGCGTACCCGGATGTACTAGGTTCATGATATTATAGCATTGTTGACCCTTGCTGTAGTAGATGTGTCCACTGCTTGTGCGTTTCACTTCACTAGACGTAATATTTAGATATCTTTTTACCGTCCTGGAATTTCCATCTGGATTTGGATGAATATTACTTTCTAGGACCACGTGTAACGGCCAAGTCTATTTAGAAATTTTTCATACAGACGTCGGTACATACAAAGTCCTCAATAACAACTTTTTCCCACATATCAATCTCCACAGAAATCCTCCACTATAATGGCAATCAATATCAGAGCCGTATTACTAGCGAACATCTCAAGAAGAATGTTCCATTTCTAACCAAATACGCTAGAATGATATCTTCAATGAGATTTAGAATTTTGTGTTTTTGTATGAATTTTAAGGACCTGCACAAGAGGCTCAGGAATATTCGCATGTGCTAATATTGACAGAAATCGTCCTAAATTATGGCGACCAAAATCAGAGCCAACTTCCTGGGGAGCTTTGGATTGGGGTCGTTGGGTTGATATATTGGATTCAAACTCTTTTTTTCAAAGAGAAGACTGCTGAAGCAGTCAAGAATATCCAATGCCTCGCACCCATTTCAATTCCTTCCAGAGAGGGGCTTGAATTTTAGCAATTAAAAAACGGTTTGTTAAACGTCGCCCGAGGCACGACGTGAACACACGTCAAACTTCTCACCATGCTTAATGCATGGCCGGGCGTACCACGAACCACCAGCGTGTACTGGCCAGATACAGCCCAAGACCTGGGCGCGACACGGCCAATCAAAGACACACGCTCCCGACCAGGGGCGCTAACGTACGTCGCCTCCCTTTAACTCAACTGTCCATTGTTGAATAATTTACCGACCGATGTGCGCCGTTGGTTGATTGGCACCAATTGGTGCTGGCAAATCGACCACACCCCTCCCCCCCCTTCCCCCCTCTCTTAGCTTTGTACCAATCTCTTTCCGGGTTGCTAGAGATCCAAAGCCTGAAAACAAAGTAATAGAATATTAGCAAAAAAAAACGGAACTCGTCAAAGTACTCAAACATCCCCATCATCCCAACAAATGTGCCGTCTCCTAGCACTGTTACCACCCCCTCGGTACCTTCATCTGTCCCGTTTTGCGCGGTGCATAGTGTTTGTGTGCTGTGAATTACGGAACTGATTGCACATGCACATGGCGGAGAAATCATTCGTTAAAATAGCAATACCGCCGCGGTTGCCCACAGCCAGACGATCCTCGGCATGCGGTGCGCGGTTTCTCTCGTCGTCTCCTTGCGAAAGCTGGAAGCAAAACTTCACTTCCAACGGTAACAACAAAAAGGCAAAAAATAAAAAAATAAACGTGCACTTGCTCACGTGTTGCCACACCGCGGCCTAGCCAGAGGAAGTTGAATCCTCCGCCGCGTTCCAGCCAACTGTGTGTACACGCACGAGTTGTTTGTTGGTACGCGCCTTTGGGGGCATGGGAAGGGCAGGGACCAGGGAAACTAATTTCTCCCCATTTTCTTTCGGCCGGCGGTGCCGGCTGGGTTGTGTGTGTGTGTGTGTGTGGATGGCACGTGCACCGCAAACATTTCCATCTCGCTGCCGTTTAAGGCTACGCCACTTCTTGCGCACGTACGCGCCTTGGTGCGCTCAGATGGAGATATCGCTGAAAGACGCTCGGTACAATAGTTTCGGGCTACCCAACGGGGGTTGCCGCTCTCACGTGGCGTCTGTTTTTGAGCCAAACCTGTCGTGAGTGTGGCGTTTCGATTTCTCAGCCCGTTTAGCTGAACAATTTTGCTGCTGTCTTGATTGAGCTTGATTGTAGTGGGATTGTATTGGCTGCCTAAACGCGAGCTTAATAACGTGCGGTTAGATGTTTAGTAGTAGACAGGTGCCTCCGGCATTAGTCTCATGAACTTGGCTTAGCACACAGAGCACAATACACTACGCCCCCCCCCCCCCCCCCCCGTATGTTCAGATCTTCAAAGATCAATTGCTGAAATCGAGGCAGTTACATACAATTGCGGTTCATTAGTACTCCGAGATCTTCCTGGTTTGGCATGCAGGCATGCAACGGAAATTGATTTTGCCGTAGGTCTGCATCGAACCGCCGTAACGTCTGCACTTTTTGCATATTTGTTGCGATCTCGCCTCGGAATGGAAATGCGGTTCGCTTCTCCATGATGACGCTGCAGCTTTGGCAAACGGCTTTTCTGTAGTTTAAATTTTCACTTCACCCATTGGCAGTGTCGTACAAGAGCACACACACAAAAAAAAACCGTGCCGGAAGGTTAGAATGCAAGGGTTAATTTTATGCTAATGAATTAAATAACAATTAAAATAGCACTCACTAGCAGGCGCTTCGTTTGCCACACCCTCGAGGGTCTGGTTGGAAAGTATTTAATATGAGTGCGTCCAATTCTTGCCAGCAACGTGTAACATCGGTCGAGAGTTTTGCAGCTTTGCAGCAGTGCCGTAAAATAATTGGAACGCTTCGGACGGTTTGTTTCTGTGTTTTGGTTTACCGTGGGCGATGTTATGGATTGAAGGCAGCTCTTCTGAAGTCACCAATTCTGTCAAAACATTTGTTCCGCATTGTTGGATGGGTTTTCCTCGGTCGCACAGAGAGAGAGAGAGAGAGGAGCTAAGGTAGCAAATTTTGTGTGCTACATTTGGCATTACCAGCCGCCTGGTTTGAATTTTGTTGGGAGGACGAGCGGAAAGAGTATGTTTACTGTTTGAGGTTATCGCACGCAAATCGGGGACAGCGGGAAGTGCAACTAGTGCATAAATGTTGGCCTCGCAAACCAGTCGCGTTGGTTGTATTGCCGCAAAGCTGTCTGTATTTGAGACTATATTTGAGGGGGAATAGCTGCCAGACACTGCAAGAAGCGTTAAAACTGAAGTCTTAGTCAGTCTTAGTCTTAGAATTTAGTAGTCTTTGAATTCCCGCTAAATATGAGGTCATCATTGGGTCATGTCCTATAAAGCTAGATCTTACAAAGTTTTCAGGTATCAATGAATGAAATGACTGTCTGGTAGTCCGTTACTTTAGGGAATGGAAAGTACCAGCCTAGACTCAGGTGTTTTCATTTTGGATGTCTTGAATTGATGTGCGCTCGACATTGAAGATATCACGACCTTGGCAAAATCTCTGGAATCCTAGTATAGCTAACAAACTCATCTGCCCTAATTAGCTAATTTGAAATGATCCCAAAATCCGGAACGTGGCGGTTCGCTTTGGCTTCGAAATTAATAAGTAAGTGGGTCACACACGGCCATGGTTGGCTTTCCTCATCCTTATCCATTCCTGTTTTCTGGTGCGGTCGTGATCGTGACCATTCGGTGACGGCTACAAGAGAGCGAGAAAAAACAAGAAAGAAACCGGTATATATGGCAGTACTTCCTCCACCCTGGCAGCATCATTCGGCGTTGAATGGGGTCACCTCTCTGCGTTTTGCGCCCGTTGGGCCCGTCGGCTCGGGTTGCATAATTATGGGGGATTATGAAACGGACGGACTATGGGACGCAGTTTTCGGATGTTTTTCAACCGCGCAACCCAGCTAGTTAGTTAGTGCGTCGATGCTAGGTCGTTGCTGCCGGCTGCTGATGCCGAAGTAAGGCGGACCAACCTTTTGGAACATAAGATAGGTCCAGCATAGTTTTCAGGAGCGTTTCAAAGAGCTTTGGATGCAGTATCCTGCAGACAAATCCATTAATGCCATATTTGAAGGTAGTACAACAATTTCTAGTAGTTTCTAGTAGTCAATTTCATTCCCGAGCTGGGATGCGAGTACGTGCCTGCTCTTATGACTAACTCTACGTGTCTCTCTATACAGAAACAATACAAAAAAGGCCCAAATGGCTCAAAGTGTATCGGTACCGAAGTACATCACGATCGCAATCACCTTCAAGGTCGAATGGGTCGGCCAGAGCAGCAAAGAACCAGGTTACGTGATTCACTGGGGTGGCACGAGATATTACACACAAACGCACACACACAGCCACAGGACGGTTTATCCTACCGTGTTAAACCATTTTCTCAATCAATTGAGCAGCGAAATGGCGGAAACGCCGAAATCATTGATCAACGATCCGCAACCATGCGCGTGCGGGCGCCGCCACACACATACACGCTGCAGTAGCAGTGCGCGCACTGCAAAACAAGGATGGCCGCAAAGCCTTCCGTCTGACGGTGTGTGGCATTCGAGCTGCCGTTTGCATTGTTTGCCGAAAGTATTGGTTGTGCATTGGTTTGTGTCTGACGAAAGGATACAATTTCCGCTCGCGACTATGAAGCAACGTGACCCATTTTACTTCTGTCACTTCGGTGCTTTATTTAGTTTCTTCATTTTAAAAAGCACTCTTTAAAGGTCTACTAAGCCACAGAACAATAAGCTCGCTGGTCGATTAGCTCGCAATCAAAGCGTGATGACACAATGCCACAGGTGATTAACCTCTGTTTCATCTCGCCCGCTTCAGTGTGTGGGTAAGCCACAGGTGGCCCGATTTGGTATCTGCTTTACTACCCAAACACACCGCACAACAAAGCCCAAAGCGTCTCATGAATGATCGCTTCCAATACAAGCGAGAGTAAGAGAGAGAGAGGGAGAGAGAGTAAGAGAGAGAGAGAGAAAGAGAGGGAAAAATGCTTCACGTTCCTTTTTCATTGCTTCGTTCGCCAAAACTGATTGCTTGGCGAATTTTGATGTTTTAAAAATGTATTTGTGTCAGTCAGGTGGTGTGTGAGATAACAGCGCCATCAGCAATCAGGTTACAGACAGGCAAGGAAGAAGGGACACGCGTTCGGCAGGTCGAACGAGCCCCCAAATTGTGCCGCCTGCAGCATGTTTTGCGTTTTACGCAATCGCGGTAGTAGTGTGGAGCAAGATAAACAATAACCTACAACCGCGATGTGAGTAAGGCAAGATTTTGCACGGGTAGCTTCTCACCAGCGCCCAAGACCAACAGACAAGCACTCTGCGCACTTTGCTGTACAGGGGTGCGGAGCCAGATGGACTCCCCGGAATGGCGACATGCGTGCATGATTGAATTAGTTTTGAATGCTCTTATTAGGCATTATTCGTGCGATTTCGGATTGTTCGCAATAAAAAAGAGAGCTGCCAAATTTACTTGTACAAGTAATCGATTTTACAATGCCATTTCAAAATTACGTCCTTTACATTGATTCTACGCTATGTACTATTGTTGTTATGATAGTACAAGCATTTTGTCGGGTATAAGTATGGATTCGAGATTTTACTGCATGAAATTATCGATCTATCATTGGGCAGACGGTTATTCATGTACGGAAAATGTATATCTTCAAGCATGCCCATTTTGCCCCATGCACCGCGCCTGCTATCCCTTTACATACGATCTCTTTTCTCTTCTGGCACTCGGCAATCACTTGGATCTGGCGAAGATCATTGCAAAGGCTTTTCTGCCAACAGGGGGGGTGGTCGACCGTGTAGTGAAACGGAGTCTCTGGGCTACAAAAAGAAGAAAATTACCGAGCTATGACGACATCTCGCATCGGCGGCATCTTGCAGTTCAGCTTCACACAAGTCTGCCCGATCCCTTCCCCCCGTTAGCGTGGCCAATGTGAATGCAAAGCAAGAAAGAAAAACACTCCAACACAGACAGACGTACACACTAACCACACAAAGAAAATGATTTGCTCACCGCAGCTGAATATCAATTTCCACACACAAACACACACACACACACATACAGTAGAAGCATAAATGGCTATGGTTGGAGATTTTTGCAATTAGCGCCGATGGAAATTGTGGACCCACACACAACACAATCGTGCACCACACCACCTTGGTGGCAGTGGCAGCAAAAAGAATGGTTCAAGCTGTTGGATGCGATGCAATGCCATATGGGAGTATGAAGCTGGGCACTAATGCAGGAGGGGATGACTAAGCACAGCACACAATCTAATAGACCTGCCCGCACTTAGCGCACATTGTGAAGTGCAGCAGTTTTATTGTGCATGTTTGTTTTTTTACTTCTACCATTTAGTGCAAGTTTTTGTGCGCGCGATTCTTCGGACTGCTTCCTTCTTTGCAAAATGTGGCGCACTGGCTGGCAAGTCTCTGACGTATAAGACGTCGAAAGAGACCCGCAAGGTCTAAAAGCCTCTATAAATCCTACAATAACAACAACTCTGACGTATGAAGAGGCTTCCCTTCTCCATCATCATCGAGTCGGGACCGGTTACTGGCACGTCTGACGTCAAGAAAGCTGGTAGCGTTGGTTAATGATGGAGCCGTGGAGAATGCAAACCAGAACCAGCAACCGGATAAGCCATCATTAGCAGATCAGAAGCGAAGGCATGATGCTTTGTTGTTGACGTCTTGTTATGCTACTGGTTTGATGTTTGTCCAGTTTTGAAAGGTTCTGGAAGTTCTTAAAGTCTCAGTGGTATGCTGCTCTGTGATATGGATTCTCAAAACGAGGCTTATTGTGTTCTTGCCATTAATTTGGCCTTCAAGCAGTCCCTACATCAGAACAATATCAGACTCGAAAAGCCAAAAATTGATGTACTACAGATAAAGATGTCTAGAGCAGTTGATATTCTAGGTCCAGGATTTTGAGATCTTAAGATCTGAAGTACATTCTGCTCCGTTCCTGTAAATCTGTGGCTCCAAAACAATCACATAAAAAAACCCGATTATATAACAATTGGAGATGAACTTTTGAGCAGCAGCTTCCAATGCTGGTGTGTGCAAAAAGCACAACAAAAGTAGGACATCGTGCCCCTCCCAAAACATCGCGCAAACGGTGACGATCCTGCAATCACACATCAGCCTGCTGCACCGTGTTTCACACACCCATGCTGATCACACCGAGTTTGGCCGGAGCATTTTTGGGGGTAAACTCACCTGGCCTTCACCTGGTTTTGGGAAAGCGAGCCCGCTCGTTTCCGCGTCATCGACGGAGTAGACATCAACCGCAACCTCTCCCTCACACACACTCTCTCTCTTTCTCTCTATCTCCAACTCGTACGGCGGGCAAAGGCCTGTTGAAAGTGAACACGGTCTGACCTTGCCACGATCGACGCCGCCGCCGCCGCCTTTCTTCGCGGCGTTAGGGCGTCTGCGCGGCGCAGTGTCGTAACCGGGTGGGGTGTGTATGTGATACGCAATCACTGCCCCGGCACGATACTGCGGAGGAGTGTGGAGGGGAGTGATTTGATGTTTTTGTATCACATTAACCTCCGGCCATCTTTTACGACCAAAGTGTGCAATGGTGTGCTTTGCTTGTCCGCTGTAGATGCATCTTGTGCGTTTTTTTAGCGGTTTGTATGACTCGGGTCGTCATTCTGCGACTTGTTGGAGATTGTGTGGATCCGAAGTCAACAAAGTCTTCCTTATTACAAGGAAACAAACATATAGAAATGCTCCAATGCTGCTTCCAAAATAAACCAACAGCAAGGGAAACAAAATCAAACCAACTCTCCAACAGACTTCCCCCCTCTCACTTCCCACACAACCTAATTTCTCAACATTGCTGCGGAAAGTGCGTTTTGTTTTTCAGCTACTTTCCGCAAAAACGAAGAAAAAGAACCACGCAACATCCAAAACAAAACTGTCTGGTATGTACAAATGCGAATACAAAAACCCAAAAAAAAAACCGATCGAGGACCGAAGCATGACCGTCAAACCCCCACCCAACCCTCTGGCGGTTTGATGGTGGTGGTTATGGTGGTTGTGGCGCGAATTACTTCTTGTACTATCCCTTCCCTATTTTATCCAAACCCTCCACTTGCTTGCGTTCGTTTTTGCACACACTCTTTCCCCCACCTCGCTGGTTCAAGTGTTGTGGTCGACACGATCGCGACCCCACGAAGGAACGTGGTACAGTCGAATTTTCGTCACCGTAGCTCCCGGGGGCTCATTTACCGTTTGCGAGTCGGTCAAGTCAACCGTCGTCGCCGCCGCCGTGCGCACCTTTATCACACTTCGGGCTCGGGGCTTGCCTGGTTGCGTATAGTTGGTGGCTTAGTGTTGCACCGCGCTCGTGCCAACAGAAGCTGTGCGCTGCCAGTGAGCTGCAGAAGTATTACTGTGCTTTGGCTTTTGGGTGACAATCGCGAGTTCCGTGGTTTGTTCGTGCGTACATGTGTGGTGTTTAAGCTGTGAGAGAGAATTTGTTTGCAACAGCACGACACGATGACGGAGAAGTTCTTTCGTGTAAGTTTGAAGTTATTGTGTCCCTTCGTATCTCTTCCAAAGTCCTGAAGAAAGCAGAAGTGTCTTTGTGACAGATTTAAGCACAGGAAACATCTCCGTCTGTGCCTTCAATCATCCCCAATTCTGCCATCAAAACAGTGATCGCTACCGAAAGCAAAAACGGATTGCAACAAAGTAAAAGGTCTAATGGGAAGATTGCTTCACATGCACGTGTGCTCACTTGACGGGCTTTCCGATCAGTGTCGCGCTAGACCTGAGATGTCTTCTCGTGCCTGAAATTTGTTTAGACACGTGATTACGACGACGATCGACGACTGGTGGGAATAGTGCCCAGTGGCAAACGGGATGGCGTAACCTGGCTGCGCATGGAGTGATTCGTAGGACAGAGAAGGGAGTCCTGCATGATGCCGTGCTCTCTCAGTGCCTTACACCCCTTTGCTGGGAAATGTTTTTGGATCATTATTGTCTGGCGTGTTTTTGAGGAAGAATCTCCTACTCGTGGACAGAGAGTTGCTCCAGGGTGTTGAGGAATGCTATATGACGTTTAGATTTCATAATTAGTTGGCATGGACTTTTCTGAGGCTCTGCAATTATTAGCGAGATGAGAGCAATCTATACACAGGGTACTGTCAAAATTGTTGGGACTTTATGGTAACAAGTCGTGCCTTTACTTTGCAGATAGACATTTGAAAAAAAAAAGACTCAATCTAAATCTACTAAAGGTGCAAACGCCACATGCAATAGAGTGCGAGGTGTTTGTCATACAGAAACTCACGTGCAAATTTTGCTATTTTCTAACGCTACGCTGAACTGTGAGGCAGACGCTAATGGAAAACACCTGAACCTGCTTCCGTAAGCAAAAGGTACACAGGTGACACGGAAGAAGGCTACAGAGCATGTACCAGCATGTAAAGGGGACGCCGTTCGCTTCAGGTGCTAAAGTGCTCGCGAATGGAGCGTTACGCTTGCGTCAGAGAGAGGAAAACACCTAACCAGCGCGGTGTGAGAAGCCGGAATTGAATATCAATCATACCTTTCCGATTCTGACGCGTCTCCAAGTGCAATGACACGGTGAACTCGCCTGTGTATTATTTATTAACAACCTGTACAACAACCTCGCGGTGGTTTTCCATTTATGTTAGCGTCCATTTTCGAAAGAATTGTTAATCAACCCAGCGGCGTTAGTCACTAAAATTAAATACCAACAGTGATGAGAGGATTATCCTATTGAAGCCATCAGGTGCAGATGTAAGCGATTAGGTTAGCTAGATTCTATGGATCTAACTGCTTTCCAGACATACTTGAAGGCTTATCAACCGCATGTCTATGTGATACTTACTATCGAAAAGAACTCACGAATTCTTGTGGAAGCCGATATCTGGGCTTTGTCCCAGCGACTCTTCCAGGCGTTTGAAGCCGAACAGTCGAGTGTGAAAGCCTCATTCTGTTTGGCTATATGCTTCAGAATACATTTAAAAAATACTGGAATACGTGATTATCTTCAACGCACATTGAGATTTATGATTCCTCTAGATCAGTGGTTCCCAAACTTGTTTTAGTCAGCGATCACTTTTTACTTTCTCTCATACTTGTGGCATTGAAATAACCAAAGGAAAAACACACAACACACTCGTTGGATGTGTTTTCCACCATGACTTCCACGCCTGATGTGAACTTAAGTGACCCACGACCCATATCCCATAATCCCATAATTACCTAATGAGGTTTATACCTGGGCTAAATGGAGTCCATTTTTCAGCATTTTCATAAGATTAAAGCGTGATTGTTCTTTTCTTTGGCATACGTAAAAAAGGGGAACAGTTCTGTACCTTCATATTTCATAAGGATTTATGAAACCAACAGTATTTGTGCTAGGTGTGGATGAAGATATTAGCTGTAGAAAAATAATTCGATGAGGTTATCGAATTCGTAGTTATAAAACGTCACTAGCTAGCAATACAAACATTCAGACCATTTTTCAGCATTTTCAGCAATCAACCATTACCTTCATAACACATTTATGAACTACTCCAACTAACCACTGGATGGGATCGATTTGGAAATTCTAGACGCTAACATTCTCCATCCTTTTTCATCACTAACCAGGGCATCGCCAACCCGCCCGTCCTGGAGGATGCGACCGAGAAGCACGGTTCCTCGTCCGCTCTAGCACCGACCAGCTGGCGCGAGAAGGTGGTCGCGTACGATGAAGCGCCGGAACATCTCCGGTTCAATCCGTTCATACGCACCGGCTACCGGACGTACCTGTCCGCGCGCCTCTGCCTCGAGAGCATGTTCTGGTGGACGAACGAGACGGTCAACATCTGGAGCCACATACTCGGCCTGTGCGTGTTTCTCATCCTTGCCTACTACGATACCGCAATGCTGCAGATACAGGCCAGCACGACCGACAAGGTGATCGTGGGCATGCTGCTGCTCAGCTTTCAGCTCTGCATGATCTTCTCCTCGATCTACCACACGTTCTCGTGCCACTCGGCAGACAGCTACGATCGGTTGCTCGCGTTCGACCTGTTCGGCATCGCCCTGTCGCTGCTGGCGATCTTCATGAGCGGCATCTACTACGCCTTCTGGTGCAATCAGGTACGTACGATTGCGTGTGACGGTGGTGCACACCCGCATTGCTGTTTGACAATCACCTTGCGTTCTTTGTTTTTGCAGCCCCTGCGCGACTTTTACATGATCACGATCGGGGTCATCTTTACCGCGGCCATGGCCCTGCAGATACCGCAGCTGAACGTCCACTCGAACGTGAAAATGCTGGCGTTCGTCGCCTGGGCCGCGTACGGTGTCGTACCGACGCTCCACTGGTACTTCGTGATGGGCGGCACCGAGAGCACGATGGTGAAGGTGGGCTATACGCGCGATTAATATTCAGAGCGGCTTGCGTCCCGATTCGGACATGTGCAGGTGTCCAAAATGTAGGGCACAGGCACCAGTGGCAGCGGGTGCACATGGTCACGCCTTGTCTGCACTGTCAATGTCAAAGGCAGTTCAATGCGACGGGACAAACGCCTAACGTTATGCAATCGTTGCTCACACTGCCGCTTAACAACCGCTTTTCGTACGTTCGCTTTTCAGATCTTCATACCGCGCGTTGCCGTGATGTACGCGCTGTCCGGGTTTGCCTTTCTGATCTACGTGGCCAAAATTCCCGAACGCTGGTGCATCGGTTGGTTCGACTGCATTGGCCACTCGCACAATTTGTGGCATTTAATCGTGCTGGCGGCACTGTGCTACTGGCACAACAGCGGTAAGTGTTTCCCCTTCTTTCTGGTTCGCTTGCCGTTTTTTCGAGCATTTTGCCAGGATGTGTGCGTGTGTGTGTGTGTGTTTCCTTGAGCTCATCAAAATAACCCATAACAGGACTAATGGTATTAGTAGGTAGTTTGCCCATGTTCATTTTGTTTGTTGCGTTTGTTCTTCAATTAACTGTAACTTCAAACAGTTTTGCTTTCATCTGAAATGTTCATGCATGTTCGTGCAATGTGTTTTATTTTAGCTCTTTACTTGCGTCATTATAAGTCATCTGCATTCTAACCGTTTGTGCTTCATTTACGCATCATCAGATACTAAAACGATTCATCATAGTGTGTTAAGTTAACTTTTTGCAATTTAATTTGCTTTACGAGTGGTGTGCAAAACGGTCCCCTTTAAAGCCCCACTCTTTGATCTTTGGTGAATAGTCGGGTCCTTTACTCGCCCTGGCGCTTTTGTCTACTCCCAAAAACCCAAACCTTTCGCTTCTGTGTTCTACTGTTCGAGTATGCCGTAGCCCACCTTTCCCCCACTGTCCGTTAGATGTCGCTCCTGGTCGTAGTAGTCGTTGGTCGTCAGCAAACAAAACAAAAACCCCAAACAAACAAAACAGAAAACGTTTTCCCTCCAATCACCCATACACCCATCTTCAACAGGTCTTGATTTTGCTAACTTCCTCATCGAGAACGGTTGCGTTAAAGATAGGGCGAAATGTTACGCGCTGACCGTTGCCGGTGACCACTGAACCCGGGGGCGTTTGGCCTGCAGCACAAACACCCACGCCCGTTGGTGTGTTGAATCGGACGGATTCAGTGCGTCGGTGTACACAAGGGCGCGCACTACCGCTACCGATGAGCGGAACGGTGTCCATCCTGTCGGATCCTTATTTTACACCACTGAAAAAAACCGAACCAACCAACACCCCCTTACCTAGAAATATCCCTAAAACTCCCCCTCCATTCCAAACAGTCTAAATTGATCTCCAAATTTGGCGTGCGAAGTTTTACGATTGCCTATTGGCACGGTCGTCCGAATTGGTTTTGCTAGTAAACTTGTTTTCCGCTGTTCCTAGTAGCTTGACGTTTGACTTTGAAATTAGTGTAGTGGAAGATGATTTCCACTTTAAACCTTAGCTAATCGAATGCGTTGACCGACTGTGGTTGCGTTTGGTCGCAAAGATTTTAATGTGTTTTTGGTTAAATATTTTTAAAATTTATGAAATTTGAAAAAGATAATTAAATTATTCTTGTTGATGTATACTAAACGTTAGTGTATACCAATGCTTTTACATAATGTGGTTTGGGTTTTTCGACCTCTTAACGTCTTAATGATGACTTCCGAGGGTTTTTTTCTTTTACAAGATATTGCCAAGACTACGGTTACAAGGCTAAGATATTACGTATCCGAGAAATATCTGTTCTCGCTTTGAAACTTTTATCCAACAAGTGACGTTGAGTAACTCCCTGTATGTACTTCAGCATGATCTCTAACTTGCCTTGTTTGCAGCTCCAAATTAAACTTTTCTTTTTGCTCCATAATATATTGTTTGTCATGCAATGCTGTGGCTTTTTTTTATTAAATAGATCTACTCATACTGTGACAGTGAAAGATGCCATCAGCTCATTTCAATGCAAATTCGTTCAGGCACGCAACGCGTTACGTCGTTACGCGGCACTCATCTTCTTTTATCTAAAAACGCGTTAACACCTAAACCCACTGCATCAGCAATCACTCGTGTACATTACTCACACCAGAATGCGTGAGCTGACCGTCATTTTACCCGGTGACATTTACTAACCTTACAAAAAAAAACTCGCGTATATGTATAGCGCCATCTAACGAGAAATTTTAACGGAACAGCGGATTTTGGGGGATTTTGATGTGGATGAAGAGCTTTGCAAACCACGTATCTTAACCCACTGCTCCATCTTTATCGTCCCTTCCTCTGTAATCCGTCCTCTCCTTACTCCCCCCCCCCCCCCTTAACTGGAGCTCTTAACCCCAAACACCAACCCTCCCCCAGTACGCTCAACACTTCCTTTAAGTATTTTTTTAAATAAATCGTTTACGACTACAACACCGTCCATTTTTTTCTTCTTCTTCTGTTGTTTCCTTTACCATTTCATTCCGCCGCTCTCGAACACCTCCGGTTTCTTTCACAAACAAACATTAAAAAATGAAACCCACAAACACTCTCGCCCACACACTCACGCACCGATTCCTCTTCCTCCTGTCCAACCTGCCCGACCTGCAATGTGCACCGACCCGTGATCACCGGCACCGGCAACCGGCCCCGACCCCACCATATCCTGTTTCCCGCGCCCCCAGGCATGAAGTACGTCGAGTTCCGGATGACACACGGATGCTCGGCCGGCGTCCAGTACGCGTAGTTGGCCGTATCGCCCGGGGTTGCCCCCCCGAAACCCAACAATGCGCCTTGATGCGTTTCGCGGACCGCGAGAGCGTATGGAAGGTGCACAGATTAGTCGGAAAATGGTGCTGTTTTTAGTGTGCAGGATTGCTGCAAGGGGAAGAAATGGAAATGTTTAGATGTTCAGGTCATTTTTTTGTGTGTGCCAGACAGTGCGGTGGGAAGTGGTACACCCTGGCGGAGGCTACCCGAACTAGGCTGCTCTAGAGGATGCTCTAGCGAGTGATCAGGCTCTAGTGCACCGGTCCAGCAAACGCGCTGGGGGCTACCATTTTTCTCGCGCCTCGGGTCACTTCATCGTAACACTTGACAAGGTCTGCCGGTAACTCAAGCGACTCCAGTCTGCTTTCCTTCTGAGTGACTCCTCGGCGGGGCTTCGATGGTGGCACTGGAAACCAGTTCTGCATACCTGAAGCACCGCTGGCAGGACCAAACAGAGCGCTATGACGGTTTACATCCAAAGGTTTAACACGCGACATGGAAACGCATCTCCGGCTGGATGTTATTAGTAGTGAGCGCCTTTCTCTTATTGCAATTAAGCTGTGGAAGTATGTTTTTGTTTGTTTTATGCATAGGTCTAGGTCTGTAAATTCTGCGTTTGATCGAAAAGCATCCAATAACAAGGGTCAAGAAGGGTGCGTCAACAAACGCACACGAGAAGAGACTGAGAAGAGGACAATAAAATGAGAAGAGAGAGAGAGAGAGAGAGAGAGAGAGAGAAAAAAAGAGAGAGAGAGCTGTAGAGGGAAGGGCTGTTTGCCTTTCTACGAAAGGCCGTTTCCTTAGAACGTCAAAATCGTAACTGTCATGTCAGGAACCGACCAACGTAGGCATAGATGATGGATGTACAAAGAATAACAAAAACAAGGTAAAAAGAACGCTAAAGCTCGTGATATAAACGCAGTAATATACGTAAACCAAACCTACGAATCTAGCGCCCTGAGAACGAGACAGAGGGTGCCAAAATCTTTCCCACGAAACAGGGTTACGTAGCAGGGTAGAGTTAGCTGTAAATTGTACTATCGTAGTAGATTAGAATTTAAGATTCTTTAGCAGCACAAGAGGAGAAGCCGCTTTCGCTTCGGGACTTACCAGACGCGCACACGGACGCCAAAGTCAGCCAGACTTTTCAGGATTGCTCAATTATCTTAGTGACAATGCTCAACATGGGGCGCGGTAGCGAGTTGTTGACTTGGGCAAGCTGTTATTGGTACATGAGGCTCTAAGAAGACTTTAGATTGGAAATAGGAATGGTACGTTGACAGTTTGAGCCCATCATTTTAACTCCACATGTACGCAAAGCTGCGAAAGAAAGCTAAGAGTAATAATAAGTTGTAAAAATGTTGATTTGAAATTTGTTGATCTGTGAACTTTTGTACTTCCACGAAGATCCGAAAGTGTATAACAGCTCTGTGGCGGTAGTTAGGCGACGGTGGTCCACCAATTTCTACCATTGTTTCAGCGCATCTATCCACGGTATCACCGTAGCTGTGTGGAAAGTTCTGGCCTTTCCAACCCGGTCACTCGTTCGGCCCTGTCCAGTAAACCGATCAAAGCAGCAAACCATAGCGCAAACGTATCCACTTACCGCGGTATTAAATCCTCGCTGTTCCCAGTAAAACGAACCCGCCATTGGCACACAGGTTGCCTGCATGCCCCATATTAACCCGGCGACCAATTGTGCTGCCATATCTAAGCCCAGGCGTGTTGACGTTCCGGGAACGGCTAGGGCCAGTGCCGGCAGTTGCCAACCGTGCAAACCAGTGCCGCAGATAATTGGAGCCCGGAACCATAACCTCCCCTGCGCAGTGCGGTCCTCCGGGGTGGTAATCGCCCCCGGGGACATCTAGACGGTGCGCTTCAAGTGTACGATTAACGGCACCGGTGGGGAGGGGCTGGACAACACATCGAACACGTAACTGTGTACGTAGAATGCACGTTTGCTCAAATTACTTAACGCCAAACGCACGCGGGAGGGTGGTTCTAAACGGATTTTCTTTTCGTGTGGAAATTGCACTCCGCATGGTGCGTGGAGGACAACTAAAGGACACAGTTCTTTTGGGTGGGTGAGTGAGGTGATCGCCCCCCCCCCCCCCCTCCTCCCCGTCGTGAGGTGAGTGATTGCCATTTCTGAAATAGTACCAACAACAAGAAATGCATCGCACAGTAACTCAGGAAATTAAAGAACACGTTAGTTCCAGGCCCGGTTTGGGTTCACGATCTGTTCCAGGGCTTGTATAGGTAAATGATTACTTTCAGGTTCGGATGGATGGAAATGTTATGCATCCGTTTCAAGAGTTCAGCATTAGAACCAATTCCTATATGGGTACAATATCAGTTTCAACAACGGTATAGGTTCAGGATCTGTTCCAAGTCCTGTAAGGCATCAGGCTCTGTTCCAACATCAATATGAATTCAAGATCAGTTCTAGGACCGATATGAGTTTGTGATCAGTTTCTGGTCCGTTATTGGTTGATCACTTCCAGAGCCAATATTGATTCTGTATCAGTATCAGGTGCAGAATGGTTTCAGAAACATGTTCCAGATTCGGTAAGGATCAGGTTCAGTCTCAGGAACAGTATGGATTTAAGATCCGGCTGATTGGCAGAATCAATATGGATTCAGGATCAATCCCAGGACTGGTATAAGTCCGTTATGGGTTTCGCACTGGGTTGCATATCCCTGTAATCATTCTAAAATATAAATGTTAAAAATTGAAGTGATTCTAAATACACTCGATGCACTGTACCCTGTGTGGGTTTCCAAATGGAGGTTATTATATTGCTGTCGCCCGTTCAGATCCTGGGTCAAACGTTCGAACGATTCGGGGAAGGGTGTTTTGTAGACGATACGCTTATATTACGGCGCTCGGAAAGAAACTTCTGTCTAGACGTCTGTACTGGAAATATTCCAAACCAAAACCAAAACTTCCCCAAGACCTGAGCTGTATTAGTAAGTGTGCTGCGGGTGGATTTGTTAGTAATATCTTGGTTAGCTCTAATCAAAACAAAACTTTGCACGCGTTTTCCCGTAAACTGATGGGGATGTGATATGTGACAAGCGATACCTATCCATCCTTCCCCGATATCGATGGACGTATGTATGCACCTGTAATTTCTCTGATTCTAGCACTCCCCATCTAGCACCCATAACAGGCTGTTGGGATTGCAATCTTCCTGCAATTGTATTGTATTGGAAATCAATTTTCTCTACGGGCCGATGGTGCCGGTTTTAGTGCGGATAATGAAACATTTAACGGCATATTTACCTTCGGCTTATCGGAACCCCTCCCGTATCAGGCGTTCCGAGGCGTTCCGAGGGTGAGCGTCCCAGGCCTGGAAAGCACTTGAGCCACGGTACCATCTTCCTTCCCTCCTTCCCATCTGCTGCCCGGCGCAAAGCAGTGGGAAATTGTCAGTGGCGATAATTAGTTTCTCCAGTGTGCGTGTGTGTGTGTGTGTGTGTGTGTGGGTGGGTGTTTTCTTTTTGTTCTATTGCTGCTGTAAATGCAGGGACCGCCCTCTACTGCCCGGCCCTATCGATTAGCTAGAGCGGCCAGAGCGTTGGAAGCAAACAAGGGCGTAGGTGTCAATACGGGGAGAGGAACCCACTATCCTCATACACACTCACACACACACACACACACACACACACACGCGCGAGAGCTCTTCAGTCGTACAAAATGGGCATGAATCCATTGAAATGCTGCCTTGGCTGGGTGGGTGGAAGAGGAGATTTTGCGCCCGCAGGTCCGCAAACCCCGGGCCGGATTTCTGGAAAAAGGTCGTCGAAGGGGAAGGGGCAAAGTTTGGGGGGTTGGGTGGGATATGGCTAGGGCTCACTAATTAATCCGTCGCAGTCGGGCCGGCGAAAACAGTGTTCTGGGGGCGGGGAGGAGAGGGGTTGTGCTGAAGCAGGAGGGAAGAGAAAGGTTGAGGGGGTTGAGGGGTGTCAGACCGATCCGAGCTGTTTTGGGATTTCACCGTACCGGGAAGAGGTCGGAGCAGGTGCGGAGCGGTTCGGCTGTATCGAAATACAAGACAGGGACGGACCGGGGTGTGTGGTACATTTGTGCAACGTGAGCGCGAATCGGCGTGGCCGCTGCGAAGCCAGTCGATGGCGATTCGACCTCGTCGCCGGTTCACATTTTTGCGCGCGCGAGAGCTTGTACGCGCCGGTGTCACAAGCGGTCGCGATCTTTTTACTTTCTCTTCTCGCTTATCTGTGTGTGCGTGTGTGTTGATTGAGAGAGATCAGCACATTGTCCTCTTGGCAGAGTGATTATTATCAATTTGTGAAACAGCACCACTCACACTGTCGTACGCACCCTGACACCGGTGGCAGAGTTAAGTGAGGTTTGTGTAGTTAAAATAATTGCACCGAGAGCACTGCCCCTGCGGGGAAGGGGACGGCAGCAGAACGAACAAGCGTATTGATCACCGTGGGCAGCCGTTGTCCCGCTATCAACCTCTCATTACCGATTTCGAGTGGCCATCGAACCTATCAAGTGTGCTGCTACCAAACTAACAGAGTATGATAAGCCAACACACAGCGTCGGCTGCACAGTAGTAGCAGTAGGCGTGTATGACAGGCAGTTACATTCAGTGAGGCAGTGCACCACCACAGCGTGATGCGGCTAGGGGTCGCCGGCAGCGCGTAGAGCAACGTTAACGAGCTTCACTTTGGATGACCCCGTGCGAACCCGAGCGAGCGTTAGCACAAACACACACCAACACACGCATTCAACCAAACGGCCGGGCACGCACCGAGTGAAAGGCCGAAGGCAGCCGCGGGGAAACCTGTTTGCCGAGCGACTTGCTGCCCAAAAATGCTGGATGCGCTCAAGTTCTTCCTGTTCGTCATCTTGCTGCTGGTGACGATCATGCTGAACCAGCACGTGACCTCAAAACGGTCCGCCGAGCTGGACCTCGAGCTGCTGTGGCAGATACAGGACACGAAGGGCGGTAAGTTGGGGCCGAAGTGGGATAAACAAACGTACACACACACACATACACACCGTTCGTTGCAGTGTACGTCATACAGAACCAAACTGTGCCGTCGGGCGTGTACACGGCGCTGGAGCAGAGCATGGTGATCGGGTCCCTGCTGGAGGAGTACAACGACGTGAACACGAGCTGGGTCGGCGAGACGGACTGGACCTATCGGACGAATTTGTCGTGTGAGTTTCGGGGGGGATAAGGGGATAAGGACAGTTGTCAGGCTGGGCTGAAGCTGGACGAGCGAGCTTCCTTTTAGGAGGCAAACAGTCGGCTAGAAGATGAACGAGGTCGCTCACGCAAGAGAGACCTGGAGTTGAAGAGAATCTGAAGCTGAACAATTAAAACATGGAGATGATAAGTTGTCCCGTTTTTTTTGGTAACAGTTGATGATCAATTGCAGCCAACTGAAGCCTAGATGCGTTTATTTACAATGTTATGTTTAGTTTATTTACAAAGTGATTACATAACAATGTCTCAAGCAAAATTTTGATAGTCGTACAACTTTTTTTTGTTATGCCCGTGACGCCAACAGCTAACACCGAGGTTATCAGTCAGCTTGTTGCCGTACCGTTTAAAATCAACGTTTGAATCAACTCGAACAGTTTACAATCCAAAAGCCTGAGACTGAGAATATGAGACTCACCCTGTTGGGATTTCAATCATTCACTCTCTGGACCCAATAGCGTCTCACGCGGTTGAGATTTTATTCCCTGAGCGATTGGATGATTTTAATCACCCTATAGGGCTGTGAATCTGTATTTGTATCTAAGAGTGAGTATCCCCAATTCTAAATCAAAACAATAACGTTAAAGACAACAACTTGGAAGTTTTGAAATAACAATAATCATTTCTGCTTATATCTGGATAACATAGAAACTTCGCTGGCGAGTTTGTTTAGGCCCTCTGAGTTCTCGCTGAGTCCTCTGATGCACGTTGTAATGTAGCCAATTTTACCGGCTACAACCTATCAGAGGCGGTCCCGTGGTACAGTCGTCAACTCGTACGACTCAGTAACGTGCCCGTCATGGTTTCAGGCCTAAAATGGACCGTCCTCCCATAGCAAGGATTGACTATCCGGCTGCGTGGTAATGAATTAAGTCTTGAAAGCCTGTACAGGCCAGCATGTCCCCTCGTAAGACGTTACGCCAAATAGAAGAAGAAGAACCAATCATACCTCTCAGTCTCCAATATCAGACTACATCTAATAAATCCTGGCTCATCGAGCGTGTGATGTTGAGCCTCCCATTCCTCGACTGTCGTCACGCGATCGAAGTGCAATCTGACACTAGTCTAAAAAATCTACTTCCTAAACCGCCACAGGTCTAGCAGAGGACTATAAGTATGTGTTGCTGACGTTTCACGGCGTAGACACGTTCGCTAGCGTATCCCTGGGCGAGCAGCTGCTAGGCACCACCGAGAACATGTTCGTCCGGTACCGGTACGACGTGAAGCAGCTGGTAAGGGACACGGCGAGTGACGGCACCCACTCATCTCAGCCACAGCATTAACAAGTTTCTCTCTCATCTCGCGTCGCTAGTGTGATGGAGACACGCACGAACTGCGGCTCCAGTTCCGCTCGCCGGTGGTTGAGGCGCGCGAGCGTGCCAAAGACCGTGCGCTACCGATCGTGCCGACCTGCCCGCCGGACGTGTACCATGGCCAGTGTCACGTGAACTTGATCCGCAAGATGCAGGCCAGCTTCGCGTGGGACTGGGGCCTGTCCGCTCCGTCGATGGGCATCTGGAAGCCGATCCGGCTCGAGTACTACAGCTCGGCGCTGATCCGCGACCTGACGGTGGTGATCAGCGAGCTGGAGGTCAACGGTAGTGAACGGTGGTCGATAGCAGTGCGAGTGTACCTCGAGACGGGACTGGCCAGCGCTCAGGTGCATGGTTTGCTCACGTTCAAAATCATGTAAGTGTGGCGGGTGCGATGTTTCGTGCGAGCTAGGTTCACTGACTCGGCTACCCTGGTCTGTTGCAGCGGTGTACCGTTTTTGAACGAGGCTGACCAAACGCTGGCGGTAACGAACAAGACGAACGAACAAGGCGAACTGCTGGTCGAGCACGGGCTAACCGTGGCCCGAAATGCGGTGGAGCGCTGGTGGCCGAACGGGTACGGCAAGCAGACCCTGTACAGTCTGTACGTCCGGTGGGAGGACGAGGCAGTGAATGGCGTGAAACTGCCAAACCCGGACACGATGATCTCGGAGAAGGTGATCCGGATCGGGTTCCGGACGGTGCAGCTCAGCCAGGAGCGGGCCACCGATGGGCTGATGTTTTACTTCAAGGTCAACGATGTGCCGATCTTTGCGAAGGGTTCGAACTGGATCCCGTCCTCCGTGCTGCCGGAGCGCTCGTACGACAGCAACTACGGTGAGTGTTTGAGTGTTTTGAGGTCGCGTAGATGCGACAACCGGAGCCCTGTTTGATTGATCGGTGTACTTCCAACAGTGAAGTTTCTGTTGTACGCGGCCCGGGACGCCCACATGAACATGCTGCGCGTGTGGGGCGGCGGCCTGTACGAGAGCGACCACTTCTACCGGCTGGCCGACGAGCTCGGGCTGCTCATCTGGCACGATCTGATGTTCGCCTGCTCGATGTACCCGAGCGAGCCGGACTTTCTGCGCACGGTGCAGGAGGAGGTGCGGCAGAACGTGCGCCGCATCCAGCACCACCCGAGCGTGGCCGTGTGGGCGACCAACAACGAGAACGAGGTGGCGCTGCGCCAGAACTGGTACAAGACGAACGCGAACTACACCGCGTACTACACGCAGTACGTCGAGCTGTACGTGCGCACGGTGCTGCCGACGGTGGAGGCGAACGATCCCTGGCGCACGGTGCTACTGTCTTCGCCGTCCAACGGCGACCAGTCGCTTAAGGAGCGGTTCATTGCGACCAACCCGCAGGATCCCCGATACGGCGATGGTGAGTAAGGTTGTATCAGGCAGAGGTACAGTGAGGTTTGAAGAATGTTAGTGATTCAGGCGTATAAATATGGATGAATCTTGGAATGGCCGATTGAATTTGAATCTCAAATCAGGCGACTCTTGAACCTTTCAATATCGAAGAAACTTACACTTAATGCATGGCCTTTTCAAAGTTTACGAATCTTGAAGATCATTATAAAGAATGTTCAAGATTAGCCTAAGGATCAGATTTATATATATGAACGAATCTTTGAATGAATCTTTCATTTTGGACCTTGAATACGAAGACTCGTGCATCTTGGAATATCCCAGGACCTTACCTAAATTCTTGTGAGTTTGAAGATTCAAAAACCTTTATGCTCAAAGATCACAAATCTTCAGAGATTCGTCTGCCTTGACATTCAGATGCATGCTTCAATTCGCAAACCATGCTTCGATACATGCCGAGTGACGCCCTCCTCTACATTTCCGCTTTCCAGTGCATTACTACAACTACTTCCTGGACGGCTGGAACGCGGCCCAGTACCGTGGCGGACGGTTCGTGTCCGAGTACGGCTTCCAGTCGTTTCCCGCGTACACCAGCTGGCCGGAGGCACGGAGCTACCGGCAGGCCGAGCTGTCCCAGCTGATCAACCACCGGCAGCACAGCCCGCTCGGCAACGCGCCCATTCTGACGATGATCGAGTTGAATCTACCGCTGCCGCGCGACCCGTCCGCCGATGGCTACTGGCCCGAGCTGATCTACCTCAGCCAGCTGTCCCAGGCGATGATCGTCAAGACGGAGACGGAGGTGTACCGGGCGCGCCGCGTCGAGCACGGCACGATGGGCGCCCTCTACTGGCAGCTGAACGACGTCTGGATCGCGCCCTCCTGGTCGTCGATCGAGTACGGCGGCACGTTCAAGCTGCTGCACGTGTGGTTGCGCGACATCTTCGCACCGGAGCATCTGGTCGCGTTCGTCAACGAGCGCCGGCAGCTGGAGGTGGTGGCGGTGCGCGACACGCTCCAGCCCGACGTCCAGCTGTGGGACGTGGAGCTGCGCATCCACCGGTACGGTAGCTTCCGGCTGGTCGAGCGCATCCGGCAGGAGCGGATCCGCGTGCCGGCGAACACGGTCGAGCTGGTGAGCACGTGGGACGTGTACGGGCATCTGGCCAAGCAGGGGCTGCACCCGGCCGACCATCTGGTGCTGCTGTACGCGTACCTGCATCCGGCGGACGGGCTGCCCAGCCAACCGGCGCCGCAACCGATCGCAGAAAACTTTGCCCTGCTGGACAAGCTGAAAAACATCCGCCAGGAGCAGCGGGTGCAGCCGACCGTGAGCATTAGCGTCGTGTCGGCGGTCTGCAGCGAGCAGAGCAACCTGACCAGCGTCAGCCTAGAGGTGTCGGTCAGTGCGCCCGCCCTGTTCGTCTACCTGCAGCTGACGCCGGAGAACAGCACGCTCAAGCAGTGCCAGTTTTCGCGCAACGGCTTTCTGCAGTTCCAGCCGGTGCGCACCGTGCAGCTGACGTGCGTCGATCCGGGCTGCCGGAACAAAATCCAGGCCAGAGACATTACGGTACGGACGGTCAACGAGCTGCTGGTGCGCTAGGCGGAACGACCGGAGCGGTTTGCCCTTGCGTACCAACCACGTGTAGCACCCTCCTTCCCGCGCTGTGCACCGGTCGCTTACAAACAGTCAAAAGCGAAACGAATGGTTATATTCATACAGTTCTATATATATATATTAACTACATCTATCATACCAACAAAGTTTATATTTAATTATGCGTTTTCGTTTCCATTAATTTACAACTCCGTGATTTCCTTTTTCCCCTTTTGCTCCGTTTGCAAATCCTTCCGCATCCGTTGTTCTACGCGTTTTAGTTTTCTTTTTTAATCTGCGCTGCACCTTTAACACAAACCATCCCTCCCCCTCGCAGGAAGCTAAGAAGCTGTTGAAGGGGGAGGGGATGGGGGGGGGGGGGGGGAGGGGCGTGGAGAACAGAAACTGAAGCTCCCCAATTTGCAATCCCTTTGTCCTAGGACCTAGCCAACCATTGGTTGTCGCAAAAAGTAAAAATCTATATCCCTTTCTTCCGGCGGCGCTTCGATTCCTGCATCTCCTCACCCTCGCCACTATACACTAGTGTGTGTGTGTGTGTTTTTTTTTTTTACACAAATACCGGCGTAAAAGCACTTTCAATCTATACAAACTTTCTGGCATCTAACAAAAAGGAAACAACGCACGCGTGTGTGTGTGCATGTGCGCCTGTGTGTTGTGTGTCTATCGCGTGGAAATGAATGGGGAGCAGATGGCCGGGAAAAGGTGAAATAAAATGATAAGAAATAAACGTCACAATCGATAAACGAGACTAGTAATGGGACACGTGGGCGCGTGTTTCTCTGTGTGTGTGTGTGTGTTGTTATTTTGTTAGTTGTAAACACTAATTGGAACATAAATTATCACCCGCGCCTTCTTTTTTTTTCTTCCCTGCCCTCGGCAGCACAACTGTACGCGGGGGTGGGTGGTGGTGGTGATTTTTCACCGCAACAAACAACAAAACATAGATAAACCTATACCCTAAACAAATAACTTCTCCGCAGCGGTTCACAACCCTAATGTACAACGATCGGCTATGGGAGAAAGGAGCGAGAAGGAGTGTGTGTGTGTGAGAGAGAGAGAGAGAAAGAGAAAGAAGAGAGAGAAAGGGAGGAAGGCGTTGGTTTAAACAATATACAATAATAATAAAAAAGCAAACTAATGTACGTTACGCGATTGTTATAAGGTTCTTGCGCTTTCGTAGTATGGACCGCGCCTTAGAGTAGCTTTCCCTCTAGCCCTTCTTTGTGCCAAACCTAACATACGACTACATGTGTGGGTGTGTGTGTGTGTGAATGTTGTTCTTCATTTGTGTTGTGGCTTTGCTTTCATAAGATACGATCAACATAACAATGTAATCCACATCCAAGGATGCATTTAAAGTGGTTTCCTTTGTTACTCCCTTGTTCTTCTCGTCGCTTCAAGCTTTCCCCAACTGCTGCACTCCCTTTCGTCCGCTCAATTTTGCTGATGCGTTATGTTTTTTTTTGTAACTTTTACTTTACACTATCATACTGTTTGCGTCTCTGCGCCGTACCTAAAATCTAAACGTACTAATCCTACTTCAAATATTTGGTGTTATTATCCTGCAAGCAGCTTCTCCCCCCCCCCCCCCTTTCCCTGGTCGACACAATGTTCTTCTTCGCGCACATGCCGGCCTATACAGGCTGTCGAAAGAACTTACTCAGTGCCACGCGCAGCCGGATAGTCAATGTCAGTCCTTGCTAACGCATATGAGGCTTGATTCCATGACAGGCGCATATGATTAAGTCGTACCAGTTGGCGACTACACTGTGGGACCGCCCCTAATAGTATGTGTGTGCTGGTAACAATGTGCGGTGCGGAAGCTGGCTTGACCACAAAGCAAAAGCACACACAAAACTGTACGCGCTAAACATGTTTTGTTGTTGTTGTTTTTGTTGTTGCAATATACACACACTCACACACACACACGCGCGCGCGCACAAACAATGATTAGAATAAGTTAACTTAACTGCTTCGCTTTTAAAGCTTCTCCCGCGTCGCGAGGGTTTTGAAAACATGCATCGAAAGACGGCTGGCGTGAAACGTAGCGTATATTGCAAGAGCACACGCACAAAAGTGGATATAAAATAAAGTTAAGCGGGTAATGAACCCGGGGTTGGGAAAGGCGAAGGCGGCGGGATGGTATCAAACGGCAACCCGCTGAACGCGAACGCTCGCCGGTGACAGATGAGGCCAATGACATACACAAACGTCGTCACATCCGGTTCAATCTTCGGTATCGGTCCTCAGCTTGACTTGCCCTACAACTCGGCCCCCGCTAACGGGAGGCACGGTTACAGGTTGTTCCGTTCCGTGCTTTCATTGCAAGTCACTAACAGATAAAGGAAGGAGTAGTCCCGCTGGTCACGATACACGCAACGGCTGTAATGGAGACTGCGCGCTGCGTTAGTAGTTCGTCGTCGCTACCCTTTTCGCACCCTCTCCCTTTCCCTTCTCTCTGCTTCTCGTCGTCTTCGTCTTCTTTACACATCACAATTTTGTTCTTTCTTCTTCTACTGGTTCCTAGCTGCCCACAGGTTCCTTTTTTGTTTTAGCTATTGTCCGTCCCCTTGCGATTTCTTCCCCCAGCGTGACGTCACGCAGCACGGGTCACCAGGCGCATTAGTCCGCTATCGCCGTGTACGGCAGGCTGCTGTGCTTCGGTTTCGTTTTGTTGATGAACACCTTGATGCAGCCGCTAAAGTCGGCACTCACCATCACGTACCCCCGGCACGCCTTTTTGCTCTGCTCCACGAACGATTGGTTAAGGGAGATCTGAACAAAAAAAAAAACACATACATACACAGGAAATTGCATTTTGCTTAGACGGCACCGCACAACCACACCACTCTTGCTTACCTCGCTGTTGCTCGCCGTTTCGTCCGGATCGAGCATGATGATTGCCTCCGGCTTCGGTGCGAAGATTGCACACGTGACGGTCGCGTTGTGCGCCTTGATGCCTTCCCAGAAATCGCTTCGATCGCGCCGAACCTGTAACCGACCATGTTTCGAAATATTAACGGTCCCATCTTGGTCATTTGCTTGATTCTTCATCGACCAGTTGCTTACCGAGCTGAGCTTAGCGTACTCGTGCTGCGTCTTCCAGATGTAGATGCACTGGTTCTCCGAGCCGGATATGATGTACTTGCCGTCGTGGCTGAACGATGCCTTGATCTGGGAGGACGAGTTCAGGTAGCCCTTGTACTTGCAGCTCAGGTTCAGGTCCCGCAAATCGTACAGCCGGATGCGGCTGTCGTTGGAGGTGACCAGAATTTTGTCCTCGCCTGGAAATGGGATGGCAAATTAGGCAGGGATGGAAAGGGTTGTTTACTATGGGTCAGCATACTGTCTTGTTATCCTGCCAATGTCAGTGCAAACGGATTGCTACACCGTGCAGTGAGATACGGAACTGATTTGATTTGACGGTGCGCTGAACAAGAGCGATTAGTCTAGTGATGTACACAATGACTCACACAATGGGTAATTTAAAACACCAGAATGTTGTAGTTTTTTCAACTCATTTGTGCATCAACTGTCCATGCAGAGTAGAGCAACCCTGTGACTGCGATTTAACTTATTACTCACGAGTGATTTAACTCCCCGATTAACGAGTGATTTAACCGATTCCGATTCCGAAGCCAATTCTTAAACCACATCTGGAATCGATTCTGGAACCGGATTCTGGGCCTACTATCCAGAATCGATTCCAGAAAACTTCGGAGCTAGCCGGAGTTGTTAAATCACGCTAATGAGTGGTTATTTGCATTGCTGCAGATTAGTTATCCCCCAGTTCGCGACTGGCCCAACCTTTACCTGGCATCGGTTCGATACCGCTAATCTTCCGGCCGATCGCATTCCGCCCGCGGGTCGAGCGGACGTGTATCTGCGTGTGGTACTTCAGCTGGTCCGTGTTGTAGAAAATGCAGCGCCCGTCGTACGTGCCCACCACCGCAAACTTGCCGTTCGCACAGAAGTTGGCCGCCGTTATTAGCTTCGTCTGCCCGTCCACCTCGTTCCAGAGCGCGACCTTCTTCTCCGGGATGTTCCACAGGCGCAGCTTGCCGTCCAGGCTGCCGCTCAGGAAGTAGCGATCGTCCCGCGGATGGAACGCGATCGCCGTCACGAAGTCGATGTGCTGAAAGCAGCAGAGACACTCGCGGCGCGAGATGTGCCACAGCCGCACCGTTTTGTCCATCGAGCTCGACAGGATGAAGTAGTTCTTCGACCAGGACACGTCGAGCAGGTCGGACGTGTGGCCGGTGTAGGTGCAGAACGAGCGCGGCATGAACGGGCCGGGCGACGAGACCGACTCGTCCGACTGCACCGAGGTGAGCGATTCGTCCGCCGGCGACGCGATCATCGACGCGTTCAGCGCCTCCTCCGACGGCGTCGGGGACGCTTTCTGGTCCGCGTTGTACTTGGTGCGCATCGTTTGAAAGAACGGGTACGCGTCCTTCAGCACCCAGATGCAGAGGACGCGGTCCTGGCCGGCCGTCGCCAGCAGCCGGCCGCAGCTGCTAAACTTCATGCACCAGACGGCGACCGTGTGCTCGCCGGACAGGTCCTGCACGTGCTGCAGCTTGGCAAAGTCGTACGGGCCCTTGTTCGTGCTGGACGCCTTGATCTTGATGTTCTGCTCCGGGTTGCCCACGTCCTGTATGTCCGCCACGTCCTCCTTGTGCCGGGCGTGCGACACCTCCGACGCGATCGACTTCGCCTTGCTGACCGTCTTCTTCGCGGTGGTGCGGAAGAACCGCTTCAGCCGGGCGGTCCGCCGCTTCAGCCGGCCGCCCTCGAGCCCCTCCGACTCGAGCTCCTCCTCGTAGCCGGGCAGCTGTATCGAGTCCGAGTCGGGCTGCGGGCCGACCGACTCCTCGTCCGTCTCCGGGATGTGGCTGGTCAGCCGCATGATGTGCAGCGAGAGCGGATTGATGCACTGGGGCAGCTTCTCCTCCACCGCCGAGAGGGGGAAGTTTTCCCCGGTGTCGAGGTTTTTCACCGGCACCTGCTCGAGTATCTCCATGTCGGTCAGCTGCTTGCCCGAGTTGGTGCGCGTCCGCACGTACATGTTCATCTGCTTGAACTGCTCCTCGTCGCCGGCCGACTTGCGGCGCTCGCGCAGCTGCAGCTGCTTGGCCGCGAGGCTCCCGTGCCGCATGCCGCCCTCGAGGCTGTTCGTGCCGGTGATGGAGTAGTTCTTCCGATGGCTGCCCATCCCGCCGACCCCGAGCCCCGGCACACCCGTGCCGACACTGCCCGTGCCGCCGCCGATGCCCATGCTGCCGACGCCACCACTCACCATCCCGATGCCGCTGCTGCCCACGTTGCGGAAGAACTCGCGCCGGATCCGCTCGACCCGCGCGATCTCGTCCCGCGACGGCCCCTCCGCCTTGTTGAACGCACCGTCGGTCGGCTTCACCACGTACTGGCCCTTGGTCGCCTTGTAGATGTTCAGCCCCTGCGCGTTGTCCGTCCAGCTGACGTGGGACGACGGGCCGGACACGCTCTTCAGGCTGCCGGTCGGGCTGATATGGCTGCACTTGGTCTGGCTGCCGCCGAGCGTCATGCGGGTAAGCGAACCGCCGCCGCCGCCTCCGCCACTGCCGCTGCCGCCCGTGCCCGCCCCATTGCCCCCGTTCGTGAGGGCGGACGGGACGCCGGCACCGTTCGCCACCGCGGTTGCCGCCTCCTCGAACGAGTTTTCGATTTCGCGCGTAATCGACTCGAGCGTGGCGGGCGACGGCAGCGTCTGGCCGCTGTTACTGTCACCGCCGGTCGTGGTAACGTCCGCACTGCTGGCGCTGCTCACCCCATTGCTGCCGGTGCTGCTGCTGCCGCCCGCGTGCTTGGCCGTTGCGACGGCGGCGAGGGCAACGGGGCCCGGACCGGGACCACTGTCGCTCTGGCTGCTGGCCGCCGGTGGCGGTATCTTCACCATCAGCAGCTCGCTCGACGAGCTGTCCGCCGGTGGTAGCGTAAGGCCTTCGTTCATGTTAAACTGCTCGGACGAGCTGCTGGAGAGTTTGCGCGCCTTCTTCTTGCGGCGCGGCGGCGCCACGGGGCGCTCGTGCACGACCGCAGCGGCGCCGGCGGTGCTGGGCGCGGTGACGGGGACGGCGAACGTTGCATCGGTGGCTTTCGACTGGACCGCGTTCTTTGTGCTGCTGATAACGTCAGAATTCGCTGGAATGAAGTGGTGGATTGTAGAAGGAGGAGGAAAACACTTAGCATGTGCGTACCATCGATCTCAATCGAGCGCGGACAAGGGGGAGGCACGGAAATCGGTGCCTCGCCCTGATAACGTTCAATTGTGATAGGAAAGCGATTAAGGTGGACATGTTAATACCCTTTTAGTAGTTGCTCATGTACGATAAACTTGGGGATGAGTTTGGTTTGCAACCAATTTTCAAATTGTAACATTTTATATTTTAGTAGACGTTTAATGCTTTAAGCGTTTGAGACGTTTAAGTTGACTAGCGGTCTGGTGGTGCAGTCGTCAACTTGCACGACGTAACAACATGCCCGTCACCCGTCGGGTGTTGGGTAAATCTGATTCAGATTCATGAATATGAATGAATCTTTGGAATGATTCAATGAATCTGAATCTCGGTTGGAAAGATTCATGCATCTCATAGGATTAACGAATCTCATAATCTCATAACATCTTGGCGTAACAATCTACCTGGTCATGTCAGCCTATACAGGCCTTCGAGACGTCTTTTGAAAGTACCACGCAAGCGGCTAGTTTGTTTTGCTACGGGAAGACGCTCTATGCGAGGCTTGAACCGAGAACGGTCATGTTTTTTGGTGGGATTGGGCAAATTCAATATTTTGGAAATCACGCATCTCTAAAGATTCCTGAATTCTTAGAGACATATGGATTTTAAAGGATTTATGTATCTTATTGATTCTTGAATCTAAAGAGAATAATGAGTCCTTGCAGATTAATGAATATTTAGAGATTCATGAATCTTTGAAGATACATGAATCTTAGAAGATACATGAGTCTTTGAAGAATCATAAATCTTTGAAGATTTGCGAATCTTTAGAGATTCATGAATCGCTGGAGATTCCACTGAAGATTCGAATCATTCATCACTGAAGATTCATATGATTGAATCTCAACGAAAGATTCACGAAACCCAACACTAGTCCGCATGCGACTTGTGGCATGCAATAGGAGCACGAAAAAGTGCTGCAGTGAAAATGGATAGTTTCCTGCTGCCCCTTTCCAATACACACCTGCCTGTATCTGGCCACCGGTTCCACTGGTACCCTTTTTGCTCGGTGGCTGCTGTTTCCCCGGTACCGCCACCTGCTTCACGCTGGACGAACCGGCGCTGTGTGCTGCAAAAAAAAAAAAGGACAACAAAAAACGGCATTACCATTCAGCGACAAAGCGGACAATGCACAATCGTACTTACCGAACGTATCGATGCTGCCACCGGCCATGATGCGGCCGACTATCCCGAGCGAGGAAATGCTGTGGATGCTGGCGACGTCGCTCTCAATCACGCGAAACGGATAGTTCGAACGGCCCGTCGACACGTACATGCCCTCGACGGAGCTGTTCTGCAATGTTCCGAAACAAACAAACAAAAATAAAGCGCCCGCGAGCGTTAGTGTTTGAGGGGGAGCTGGTAGTACATGGTACCAAAATCAGCCCCAAACGTGTTAGAGATAGGGAGAAACAAGTGGACGAGATTTTGCTATTACGAGTAGATGGAAAAGAAAACTAACTAGCTAAAGGCATTAAACACACTACTGCTTCTACGCTCTCTACCTAAGTTTGTTATTCAAATTAGTAAACAAAGAAACACAAAGAGCTAGGTAGAATACGAGATAGATAGAACCGTAAACAATAAAGATTAATGCTAAACGAATTTGCAAAAAAAACCCCTCCACACTATAGTTCCGGATTGGATCGAAGAGAGCAACAAAAAAGAAACCCCCAACCCCCCAAAAATACGATAAAGCCAGTTTAATGTTACAACAAAACATTAAACAAACGGTTTCCCAGCAAAGTGGAGAGGTTGTTTTTTTTGATTTGCAATGCTTTTGGTAGTTCGGATGGAACGTGGATGGGCCCTTCTCGACACGGTGCGGGGCTGCTCGTCTCCGGAACCAGCCAGCTGTGTGTGTGTGTGTGTTTTTGGGTGCCTTGGGGAAGGGGTGCGGCGGGGTACAGGGTGTGTCTGCGTTATTAATAATACCTGCGAGTCAGGTGTCAGTATATTGCCCGGATTCTCGTCTTCGTCGTTTTGCATGCTTTGGCGCAGCTCGTGAAATCGCTGACTACGAAGCTACGGTAAAAGAGGGGGTGAAAAAAAAAACGGAAGAAAACAAATAGAAACGGTAACGGATAACTAACAGCGCGAGAAAGAGGAGAAAATGTAAAAGTCAATATAGAAATGGCGAGCGAATATATAGATATTAGTACACTAAACGCACAAAAAAAAAACTTGAAAACCGAGCATAAGCGAGCATAAGTACTGGCAGAAGTTGCTGGCCGTTTGTTTGATTGGTGACGGTGGTTTTGGTTGATTGTCGTTGATTCCGGTGCGAATGTGGCTGACACATGTTGAGGGTCGTTCGTGGGTCGTTGCAAACACCTTCTTTCGGATGTTCGTTTACTTCCTTGTGTCTGCGATGCGTTACAACCGTCCTGGCACGACCTCACTAGCAGCGGTTTCTTTATTTGGTTTTGAAGAAGAAAGGAAGTAGCCTTTCTAATAGATGTTAGATAGAAAGAGAGAACGAGCGAGATAGGTCTGCCAATTGCTACGCGCTACCGGATGGTTTACTTTATAAAAAGAAATATGCTTTAATACGTAACTGATGCTCATGCTTGTTCGAACGATAAACGATATATAACGGATATATAATACGGTAACGGCACAAAATGAACAAACAGAACGGAAGAAGCAAACAAAACACAACAGCAAGGGACAAAGTTGACGACCACAAACAAACCCAATACGCCCAGTACCGGTGGGGCTGTACTGTCCCATCGCTGCTGCCACACTGCTTACCGATTTCGGTTCCTTGAAGGGCTGTTCGGCGAAGGTAGCGGACGGGCCACCCAACGGCCCACCGGTCGGTTTGGGGTGACTCCTCTTGGTGGCGGCGACGGCGAAGGCACTGCTCTCGCCCATCGCATCGATCCGGTCCTGCTGGGCGGCCGGGTGCCGCTGCGTCAGCGTGTCCGTAGTGTGCGGTGCCGCCGACGCATGGTGGCCGCCTGCTACAGTCGCACCGGAGTGACCCGCCCCGGTCGACGGGTGCTCGGTACGCCTTCTGCCACACGGTGAACGCAGAAAAAAAGGAAGAAGAAAAACAACGATAATAACAACAGTAAGCAGAACGGAAGGCAGGTGAAGTGCTCCACCCTGCATCACATTCTCCCTCCTTCCCCTTTCTAAGACAGTCGGTTCCCGAGGTATCCGCGTAAGTTGAATGTTACGTTTTGCAGCAGAAATACATTTAATAAATGGGAATATTTGCTTAAATGTAGTATTTTTATACACTTAACTGTTTATGTAGAAGATAAGGATATTTATGATTTCTCTGCGGTTCTAAGCATTTGAACAAAAAAGTAAATCATTTTGCAATTGAGAATTATTGGTGCAAATTGTACTGATTTGACACGCAAGCTGTCACATTTAGTAAGCCGCGTTAGCCAAGAACCGCGCAACTCGGGAACAGACTGTGCTTTTCTCCCCGCAGATTGTGAAAGGGCAAATTTGTTTTCATACCTGCTGGCACCTCCTGCCCCTTCTCCTCCCCCTGCGCCACCCCCTTCGGTCGACGATCTCGCCAGCACGCTGTCATCCAGTGCATCGTAGAACTCGTCCGAGCTCTCGCTTCCACTGGCCATCGCTGCAGCAGCGCAGGGACGGGCGAAACGCGGCGTCTCCCTTCCGTCCGCTCGTGCCTCGCGTACCCGCCGCTCGACACCCGACGGCGATGGTGATGATGATGATGATGATGCTGCTGCTGCTGCTGGTGAACAGCGCAGGGAGATAGCCGTCTGGATGCCCGCACCTGCTGCTGGTGTTCCGTGCGCTTTCGGGGTGGGGATGGCGAGAGGATTGGTGAATGGGGAGTTCGCGGTGGGACAAACCCGCGTTCACCTTCCGGAGGGCTGCTGCTGCTGCTGCTGCTGCTGTGTTGCCGTCCGCTTTTCACTGTGGGTGCTTCTTTGCAGCGCAGCAGGGCCAGCCATCAAGGGGCCGTAGCCGTAGTCGAAAATTTTTCAACACACACAGACTTTGTGACAGCCCAACTATTTCGCCCACCTCAGACCACAACACACCAAGGTGCATTAAGTAGGTCAGGTGGGGGAATAGGGAGCATTTTGACAAGTCGTCACTTGACATAAGGTCCCCGCGAATTCAAACTATTATTTGTGTGATTTTTTTTAACTTGGTCATGTATTTTATCTACAACATTCTTTAAGCTAATTATTAATCATTGTTAAACTTACTCTGGGCTTTGCGAGTTATAATTTAAGATTTTAATATAAATTTAACACAGATATTTCAGTATAGAATTTAAAAAATAGTTTTACAGGCAGTCTCCAAGAAACGCTACTGATGGGGACTAAAAACAGCCGCAAAATACCGCGTATCTTGCATTTCTGCGAAACACTGCTTCTAGGCGACCCAACAAATCTTCCGCAGCAATGTTTGTTGACACTTTCTATTTGCCAAACCGTCTATGCTTTAGCACGAAAGTCGGCTCCGATCCGACTCGGAACCGACTCTAGATTCGCCCGGAGTCGCTTGGTGTCTATCGGAGTCGGTGTCGTTCGGAATCGTCTGGAGTCGTTTGAAGTAGGAGTCATCCAGAGTCGTCCGGAGTCGGTCAGAGTCGGCCGGAGTTGGAGTCATCCGGAATCGACCGGAGTTGGAGTAGTTCGGAGTTGGCCGAAGTGAGCCTTTGAAACAAAAGCATGAATCAACAACAC